>NC_134795.1:60796037-60813537 GCF_046742065.1 Oratosquilla oratoria
ATTATTATTATTATTCTTTGTTATTATTATTATTATTATTATTATTATTATTATCATTATTATTATTATTATTATTATTATTATTATTATTATTATTATTATTATTATTATTATTATTATTATTATTATTATTATTATTATTATTATTATTATTATTATTATTATTATTATTATTATTATTATTATTATTATTATTATTATTATTATTATTATTATTATCATTATTATTATTATTATTATTATTATTATTTTCATTATTATTACTATTATTATTATTATTATTATTATTATTATTATTATTATTATTATCATTATTATTATTATTATTATTATTATTATTATTATTATTATTTTAGGATTTTTGTTTATTTTTTATTTTTATTTATTTTTCATTATTATTATTATTATTATTATTATTATTATTATTATTATTATTATTATTATTATTATTATTATTATTATTATTATTATTATTATTATTATTATTATTATTATTATTATTATTATTTTCATTATTATTACTATTATTATTAATTTTACATATTTTATTATTATTATTATTATTATTATTATTATTATCATTATTATTATTATTATTATTATTATTATTATTATTATTGTTATTGTTATTATCTTCGTTATTTTTATTATTATTGTTATTATTTTCATTATTATTATTATTATTATTATTATTATTATTATTATTATTATTATTATTATTATTATTATTATTATTATTATTATTATTATTATTATTATTGTTATTATTATTATTATTATTATTATTATTATTATTATAATTATTATTATTATTATTATTATTATTATTATTATTATTATTATTATTATTATTATTATTATTATTATTATTATTATTATTATTATTATTATTATTATTATCATTATTATTATCATAATAATAATAATGATAATAATAATAATAATAATAATAATAATAATAATAATAATAATAATAATAATAATAATAATAATAATAATAATAATAATAATAATAATAATAGTAACAATAATAAAGATAATAGTGATAATAATAATAACAACAATAATATTAATAGTAATAATCATAATAATGATGATAATGATAATAACAATGATAATAATAATAATAGTAATAGTAATAGTAATAAATCATAACAATAATAGTAATAATAATTAATCATAATAATAATAGTAACAGCAATAATGATAATGAAAATAATTGCAATGATTACAGCAGTGATAATGACAATGACGATAACCAACAATGCATGAAAAGCGAAAGTCACCCCTCAAAGTGACACAACCAGACACCTTGCATGTACCTCATTAATCACGAACACGCTCACAATATCCAACAGCTCTCCTTCCTCCTTCTCTCGTCATTCACCGTCAAACTTGGGTCTTCTCGTCCATCTGCCCCATTGTCAAGTCCCTCTCTGCTGCCGAAGGCGTCGTCCCGCGAAGAGTCGGATTTCGAAAGCGGAAGGCAGAACCTTCAAGTTCTCCTTCTTGTCTTCGGAGGTTTCTGTCGGCTCCATTGTTCCTCCTCCTCCTCCTCCTCCTCCTCCTCCTCCTCCTCCTCCTCCTTCTTCTTCTTCTTCTTCTTCTTCTTCTTCTTCTTCTTCTTCTTCTTCTTCTTCTTCTTCTTCTTCTTCTTCTTCTTCTTCTTCTTCTTCTTCTTCTTCTTCTTCTCCTTCTCCTTCTTCTTCTTCTCCTTCTCCTCCTCCTCCTCCTTCTCTCCTCTTTTCTAGCTCTCCTCCCTTCTCCTTCTCTTTATCCGCCCACTCCTCCACCTCTCTTCTTCCCTCTCTTCCAGCTCTTCTCTCCTCTATTGTTCCTCTTCTTCTTCTTCTCCTTTTCCTCCCCTCCTCCCCCTCGCCCACCCAACCGCATCTCTCCTCCTCCTCCTCCTCCTCCACCACCTCCCCCTCCTCCTCCACCACCACCTCCTCCTCCTCCTCCTCCTCCTCCTCCTCCTCCTCCTCCTCCTCCACCTCCTCTTCCCTCTCTCCCAGCTCTTCTCCCTTCTTCCTCTTGTCTTTACCCTCCTACTCCTCTACCTCTCTTCTTTCGACTTTCCAGCTCCTCTCTTCTCTATTGTTACTCTCCCCCTTCTTCTTCTTCTTCTTCTCCTTTTCCTCCCCTCCTCCCCCTCGCCCACCCGCACCTCCCCTCCTCCTCCCTCTCTTCCAGTTCTTCTTCCCTCTTGACCTTCTCCTCCTCCCCTCCACCTCTCCTCCTCCTCCTCCTCCTCCATCTCTTCTCCCCCTCTTCAATTTTTACCCCTCCTCTCCCCATCTCTCCTCTTCCCTCTCTCCCAGCCCTTCTTCCTTCTTCTCTTTATCCTCCCCCTCCCCACCTCTCTTCTTCCCTCTCTTGCAGCTCTCTTACTCTCTTCTTCTCCATCTCATTCTCATTCTCCTTCCCTCACCTCTTCTCCTCACTCCTTTCTTCCAGCTCTTCTCCCTCTCTTCCTCTCTCTTTCACATTCCCTTCGTTCCTTTCAACATTGCAACTGTTCTTCTTGATTCTCTCGTCATACACAAGCTAGATTTTATAGTGTGACTCAAAAGAAACCTCATGCTTATCTTTTTTTTTTTTTTTTTTTTTTTTTTTCTTTTTTCCTCTTTTTTTTCAATTTTTAGTATGGCATTAGAAGTGTCCTTGATTCTCTCTTCATACACAAGCTAGATTTTATAGTGCAGCCCAAAAGTAAGCTCCTCCTTCTCTCCTTTTTTCTAGCTCTCCTCACTTCTTCTCCTTCTCTTTATCCTCTCACTCCTCCATCTCTCTTCTTCCCTCTCTTCCAGCTCTTCTCTCCTCTGTTGTTCCTCTTCTTCTTGTTGTTCTTCTTCTTGTTCTCCTTTTCCTCCCCTCCTTTTTTTTTTATTTTTTTTAATTTTCAGTATGGCATTGCAACCGTCTTTCTTGATTCTCTCTTCATATACAAGCTAGATTTTAGTGTGTCCCAAAAATAACCCCATACTTATCCTTTTTTTATATAATCTATAGCATGACTAAATAATATTAAGAAATAGCATTGATACTCTTCACCTCAATTATATACAGGTGGGCCCAAATGTAGGCAAACATTTTCTTAATACATTTCAATAAATTAAACCACATATAAAGTGACTAAAAGTTTTCAAAGAAATCTTGATATCTCTACCCACTTCTTTAACACCTCTTCCATCTTACCTAACACTCTCTTCAGCTCTCTTCAGCTCTCTTCTCACATGGACTCCATCGTTTCTCTTCTCTCTCCAACCCTGAGTCGTTATCTGTCATATCTGTTTATCTAATCATTTCCCTGGATCGGGGGAGTGACGCCGCGTGGCGACGGGCCTCGTCTGTTCGCTCAGCGATTCCCCTCGTCCATTCTATCTTCCGGACACCATTCACGCGGGATAATTGGTCAGTACATCGGATAATTGGTCCATACCGACTCTGCTCCCCTAGCACTTTAGTTCGATGCCTGTCTAGAGTACAGAAATTGAGCTAAGACCCCATACAATGTTTCTCTTCTAGGTCTGAATCTAGCTAGCTTTCCTTACCTCCAAGAAACTAATTCGTTGCCAGTGTGTTATTTATCTATTTATTTATTTTTGCGCAGGGGTTCCTTGAGACATATTGTTTATTCTAAAGATTACGCAAGGGTAAAAGGTTGAGAAACGCCGGTCTAGAGTACAGAAATTGAGCTAAGACCCCAGACAATGTTCCTCTTCTAGGTTTGAATCTAGCTGGCTCTCCTTCCCTCCAAAAAACTACCTTGGATCTAGAAAAGTGAACCAGGAACCATGATAATGTTCCTCTTATAGATTAAATCTTTTTAATAGATGCTTGGCACCATATTTCTTGATGAAACAGCATATAAAGTGGCTCCAACTGGATAGATATTAAAGCGTTTAGATATCAACATGAATTAAACCTTACCATGATTTCGCAATTAGAAGCTCACTGGCTGAGCGGGTTAGGGCGTCGTTACTTGCGGCGAAGATCGAGGGGACGGCGGTTCGAATCCTGCCACCAGCGAAGTTGAACCAAGGGCATGGTTCATTAAATCCCACGCTACAAAGCCCTCTGTGAGGGGCACCGTCCTAGCCTTCCGATAGGGGGGAATTTGTGACATTAAACCATCACATCATCATCATAATCATCATCAATCATCATCATCATCATCATCATCATGGTTTCGCATTTGAAAAGGAATAGTCTAATATCACGCCCACATTTATCACTAAAGTCAGGGTACTACAGATGCAAACTAAAGGCTCGGTAGTTACTATAGCTGTCTGAAAGCAACTAACAAAATTAATCAACGAAATGAAGTCCCTCTCAACATGAAAAGAATAAGTTGTCACCTTTCCAACATAATTTTTAGGAAACACTCAGGATTTGTGTGTGTGTGTGTGTATGTGTGTGTGTGTGTGTGTGTGTGTGTGTGTGTGTGTGTGTGTGTGTGTGTGTACGTGTGTGTGTGTTTACGTGTGTGTGTGTGTGCGTGTGTGTGTGTGTGTGTGTGTGTGTGTGTGTGTGTGTGTGTGTGTGTGTGTGTGTGTGTGTGTGTGTGTGTGTGTGTGTGTGTGTGTGTGTGTGTGTAAAATGTGCGCGTGTGTGTGAATGTGAGTGTTTGCGAATCTGAATGTGTTTCCTACGTATGTCAAATTAAAAAGACCTAAAACAAAAACAAAAAGGCAAAAATTTTTTTTCCTAAAAAAAGAATGGGTTTTATCCCAGTCTTTACTGTCTTATGTTTTCTTGTAGAATACCTTTCCGCCTCTTAAGCTAAAGCTTCACCCACATATATTATGTCGGTTTATCTACATCACGGAAATCCCTCCAGTTTTATATTCCAACTGCAGATCATAAATGACTATAAACAGTGCTCGAGGAACATTCTAGAATGAGAATCTTCGGAGCGTTCCTCTTTCTAAGTCCCTCCTGCTTCGGAGGGCCACTGAGAACATGACACACAAAGGAATGATCATCAGGAAGGACAGAAGAGAGGGGCACAGGATAGGGGGGAAAGGGGGAGAGAAGGAAAAGAGAAAGAGGTGGGGGAAGGGAGAGAAAAGAGGATGACTAAAAGAGAGGGGAGAAGAGAAAGGGTAAAGAGGGTGTGAGGAGGGGGGGAAAGGGGGAGAGAAGGAAAAGAGAAAGAGGAGGGGAAGGGAGAGAAAAGAGGATGACTAAAAGAGAGGCGAGAAGAGAAAGGGTAAAGAGGGTGTGAGGAGGGGGGAAAGGGGGAGAGAAGGAAAAGAGAAAGAGGTGGGGGAAGGGAGAGAAAAGAGGATGACTAAAAGAGAGGGGAGAAGAGAAAGGGTAAAGAGGGTGTGAGGAGGGGGAAAGGGGGAGAGAAGGAAAAGAGAAAGAGGAAGGGAAGGGAGAGAAAAGAGGATAACTAAAAGAGAGGGGAGAAGAGAAAGGGTAAAGAGGGTGTGAGGAGGGGGGGAAAGGGGGAGAGAAGGAAAAGAGAAAGAGGAAGGGAAGGGAGAGAAAAGAGGATGACTAAAAGAGAGGGGAGAAGAGAAAGGGTAAAGAGGGTGTGAGGAGGGGGGAAAGGGGGAGAGAAGGAAAAGAGAAAGAGGAAGGGAAGGGAGAGAAAAGAGGACTAAAAGAGAGGGGAGAAGAGAAAGGGTAAAGAGGGGGTGAGGAGGGGGAGGCATAGAAGAGGAGTAGGAGGACAGGAGGAGGTTTATGGTTAGGGAGGAAAGAAAGGGAGGGAAGGGGAGGAGGAGGGGAGAGAAGAGGAGGAGGGGAGAGAGGGGGTAATGTTTTATGGCAGTAGACAAGGAAGAACCATGTAGAAGTGATTGATGGATAAAGGGAGGCGAGGTGCAAAGGTGAAGAAAGAGTTACATGGACAAACGAACGGTAACTGACCTGTTATTCCTTACAAGGCTGTCCTAGTACTGAACCTATTATTAATGTATATATTCTTTTTTAACCTATCCAGAAGTAAATAATTCTAGTCAGGGATTTATAGCTACAGTGGAACAACCATTGAAGTTGGATGGGATACCATTCCATATATTAACAATGCGATTGAAGAAAGAGTATTTTACCATGTATGTTTGACATAATTTCCCTACAATCTTGCATCCTTTATTTCTAGTTGCGTTGGAGGTGTCAATTTTTAAATATTTTTCCACATCCATATTTTCAATCGTTTGACAATTTAGAAGACTTCAATTAGATCACCCCACATTCTCCGTTTCGAGAGACTAAACAAATTTAGTTCTCTTAAGCACTCTTCGTATGGCTTGTTCCGCAACCCAGGGATGAGCTTTGTCACTCTACGCTGCACTGTTTCTAACTTCTGTATATGATTCTTGCAATATTGGAGATCACAGTATTCTAGGTTGGGCCTGACTAGGGCACTGTAAAGATTAAAAATAGTTTACAGACCTTTTGGTCCTTGTTAGGCTGTATACATTATTCTAGGTTAGGTTAGGTATGACTAGCACATTGTAAACATTAGTAAACATTAAGAATAATGGAGGAGGAGGAAGAGAAGAAGGAGGAGGAGGTGAAGGAAGAGTGGAGGTGGAGGGAAGGAGGAGGAGGAAAAGGACAAAAATTCAAGTGGAAATAGAAATGAGAGTGGAAATAAAGAATGAACGGAGAATGAGATTGATGATGAAATTGAAATTGATAAAAAAAAGAGAAAAAGAACAGAAATAGAAGAATAAGGAATAGGAGGAGGAAAAGGTATAGATGGAGGAGGAGGAAGAGCAAGAGGAGTAGGGGAGGAGGGGGAGGAGGAGCAGGAGGAGTAGGGGAGGAGGAGGAGGAGGAGGAGGAGGAAGTGATGAGAAACGTAAACTGAGAGGAAAAGGAGAGGAGCAAATGGAGAGAGGAAGAGGAAATGAGAGTAATAAAGGATAGGGAGGGCAAGGCAGATAAAAATAGTGGAAATGGAGAACCTGCGAAAGAAAGTATGAACAAAAAATTAAAAGGAAGGAAAGGAAAGGGAAGGGGGAAACAGGAAGAGGAAGAGGAAGAGGAGGAGGAAGAGGAAGAGGAAGAGGAAACAGAACCAAGGAGAACGAGGGAGAGAGAAAACGGAGGAAAATGAATTAGACGAAAATGGTAAAAAGGTAAAGATTGTAGAAGGGGAGGGAAGCATAGATGACGATGGAGTATGGGAGAGATGAGCATTGTGAGAATTGAGCATTGTGAGAATTGAGCATTGTGAGAATTGAGCATTGTGAGAATTGAGCATTGTGAGAATTGAGCATTGTGAGAATTGAGCATTGTGAGAATTGAGCATTGTGAGAATTGAGCATTGTGAGAGTTGTGAGACGAGGATTGTGAGACGAGGATTGTGAGACGAGGATTGTGACACTCTGGGTGAGAAAATGAGAAGGTTTTTTTCTCACTCGTGAGGACTCTGTGCAGAGAGACAGAACCTTTATTCGGAAGGTTCTTTGAGCCAAAGAAGTCGTAAGTCGAGTCCCAATGATTTTCGTTCTTTTTCGTAGGTCGTAACTCGAGTTCCAATGATTTTCGTTCTCTTTCTTATGGATAAAGAGGCTCTGATTCGGTTATGTTAGTGTAGTTTGTTGTATTTTTATTCTGATTGATCTTATTTTAATCTGTTTTGCATAAATTCTAATTCAATATTCTATTTTACTTTATTTTGTTTATATCGGTTTTTTATTTTTTTTCTGTTATGTTTTTTATTTTGCTTCTTCTGATTTAATTCTGTTTTGTTCTATTTTATTCTATCCTATATTACATCTTTTTACTTTGCTCTTTATTTTTCATTCTATCTAATCTTATTTAATTTTGTTTTATAATTAATCAAACCACCCTCACCTTATTTCTGTAACGACGGCTATCTACATTGTCATTAAAGAAGACGACAATAACTAACCAGAGTTTAAATTTTAAGAAGCAAGTTAGGGCATGATAGCACAACACCAGTGAGTTGCCAGTTAATGTATTTTTGGAAGAAAAAGATGAGAGTTTGGACATGACCAATTTGGCCAAATGCCCATTCCCTGTGCAATTATCCTTCCTTTCCACCACCATGATTACCCGAAGCTGATTTCCCGAGAATTATCTTTGTCCTTCCCAGGGTTCGAGTCCCGCACTCCTCTCCGATTCCCAGCAGTGATTATTGTCTTTGCCCCGACAGTCCATAATAGGACAAAGGCGACGGCTTCGGTCGCAGATACGCGGTTACTGGAGTAAGCTCCTCATTTTCCTGCGGTCATGTGACACTGCATCAGTTGCAACTTGTAATACAATGAGATGAATTTATAACTTCCTTCTAGATTCCCATCTAGAAGAGCATTGTGAGGTAGAACACAACTCGAAAGGGGTCTTGCTTCATAGATTGCATCAATATTCGAACATGAATACTTTGTTGTACCTGGAAGGGTTGTTTGCAAGCGTCAAGCTACAATCCAGTGATGACGTCATAAAGGCTGGAAGGGTTCTTCTAGATTCGCTCCCGAAGAACAATGATTTTTTTTTTTTTTTTTTTTTTTTTTTTTTTTTTTTTTTTTTAGGGGGTAGGGGGGTGAGGTGGTGGCAAGGAGTCTTTCTATTGGAGATATAAACCCAAAACTAGTGGGATTTAGTGAATGCTTAGAGATTAGATTTAGTGTTGAGGTGGTCTTCCCCAGAAGTCTAGGACACAGCAATCCATAAACATGGAGATACATGAGAGAACAGATTAAGAGCTTAACGTCTCATCCCTTTGACCTCCACAAAGTCTCTCCTCAGTTGAATGAACTCGCCTATCGGTCGCTGGAGGTAACGTGAGACCCTAATAGAGACACCAAAAGATTAATCGAAAGATATTGAACTCTTTGACGTGAACAGTGATCCTCTTCAGCGAAAGAGAGCCAACCGTCGTGAAACGCAAATGGACGGTAGAGTCGTTGAAGACAGTAAAAGAGTTAATTGAGATCATCTCGAGATGCATTCGGCATTTCCACTTCAAAGAGGATTTTCCTAAGGTGAAGAAGATCATCTAGTGAGTAGATAGAATCCACATTAATTTCGTAAAGCTTAGTGTAACGAAAATGGAGAGGGTAAGAATTCTACTCGTACGTAAAAAACGACGAAGGAGAAGAAGAAACTCGCGACGAAAGAGGGAATAGGAGCGGAGGAAATAAAGGAATGGGGAATGGAGATGACGATGATGAAAATGGTACAAACACCAGAAGGAAAAGCGATGAGGGAGATGGAAGAAGGAAATCAAGGAAAAGGGAACCTAAGGGTACTGTGGAGGTAGACCAATCATTCCTAAAGTGGGCGGCATTTTCCCCTAGGGCCTAGTGGAAAGATCCAGAAGAGGAGTGGGGGGGAGTGAGTGAGTGAGGGGTGGAGGGAGGGGGGGAGGGGGAGAGGGAGTGGGTGAGGGGGTGGAGGAGGAGATCAGGAAGGTACGTCGGAGAAGAAGAAGCAGGATAGCATACATTTACCTATTTTTATTTTTTCTACTTATCTATATAATTATCTATCTCTTAATCAATTTGTTCGTTCATTCATTTGCCTTTTTACAAATTTATTTATTAATTTATTTATTCATTATTTAATTAGTCTAATTATTTATTCATTTACTTATCTATTCAACTATGTATTCATCTATATATTCATCTTTTAATGTAATTAATCAATTAATTACTTATATATTAATGTATCTATATATTTTCTCATTTACTTATATCTATTAATCAATTATTTATTAGATAATTATTTATGAAGTATTTATTGATTATTTGTATTTATCTACTTATCTGTTTATTAATCTATAACATACACATATTCATTTATTTATTTATTTACTTATTCATTTCTTATCTATTTGTGAATTTGTATATTCATTAATTTATTGATTTACTTATTTGTCTATTTTCATTCATTTACAAAATCTATTTTCTGAGCTCCTTAGTGACAATTTTTTTTTTTACAAAAAATAAACAAATAAATAAACAAATAAATAAATAGATAGACAAATAAATAAATAAATAAATAAATAAATAGATAAATGAATAATGAATAAATAAATAAATAAATAAATAAATAAATAAATAAATAAATAAATAAATAAATAAATAAATAAATAAATAAATAAATAAATAAATAAATAAATAAATAAATAAATAAATAAAGGGATAGATAAATAAGTAAATAAATAAATAAATAGATAGATAAATGAAATTAATTAGAAGATAGGCCGGGATATTTTATACTCCCGTGCCTAACACATTCATTGCATTAAAACGTCGAAACAACGTAATTAAGAGTTAGATGCGATTATGCATTGTGAAAGCAGCTTAATGACACGATTGATTAAGTTTCAGATTCGCTTGTGAAATACTTATCTTTGTTTAGTTTTGTATCGGGTATTCTTAGCTATTCTTGCCCAAGATCGAAACTCTGAGGGAGGAAGGGGCCTTCCATGATAGAGCCAGATGGAGGAACATGCTGGGGCCACTGACAATCATTACGCCTACCACTAGGAACTGAAGTAAGAAGTAAGAAATAAATTCTTAGCTACAGCGGACCTAATACCAAGAAGGGAGTGAGTACTCAGATACATGTGTGTATTGGGGAAGTGGGGAGGGGAGGGGGGATTTCGGATGTTGACGTCAAGTACGGGGGAACTCCAAAAATTGTTGGAAAGCATTAAATTGAAATAAATAGATAAATAAATGAATAAATAAATAGATAAATAAATGAATAAATGAATAAATGAATAAATGAATAAATGAATAAATGAATAAATGAATAAATGAATAAATGAATAAATGAATAAATGAATAAATGAATAAATGAATAAATGAATAAATGAATAAATGAATAAATGAATAAATGAATAAATGAATAAATGAATAAATGAATAAATGAATGAATAAATAAATAAATTAAAGAAATAAGAATAAACTAAAATAATAATAGTGATAATAGTAGTAGTAGTAGTAATAATAATAATAATAATAATAATAATAATAACAATAATAATAATAACAATAATAATAATAACGACAATATTAATAATAATAATAACAATAATAATAATAATAATATTAATAATAATAATAATGATAACAATAATAATAATAATAATAATAATAATAATAATAATAATAATAATAATAATAATAATAATAATAATAATAATAATAATAATAATAATAATAATAATAATAGTAATAATAATAATAGTAATAATAATAATAACAACAATAATAATAATAATAATAATAATAACAACAATAATAATAATATTAATAATAACAATAATAAATAAAATAAATCAGATAAATAGATGAATAAATAATAATGATAGATGAATATTAAAAAAATAATAATAATAAAATGGGATGATGGGTGTTAGTATGAATAAATGGGTTATTTTCTGAATGAGTAACTTTTGCATGAGTTATACATACTCACGTGATGATTTACTCACCGCAATTTTCTCTAAAGATCAAAAGAATATTGCGTTTTGTCTCTTAATCATTTGGATAGCTTTAAAGCCCTAGAAATCCTTAAATGAATTATAAAGAGAAAGCAAAATGAGACAGTAAAGATAGTAGAAAACAAAAATACCTACATGCATACATACATATACCAAAGCCTCTTTTCCCCCTTACACGGGAGGTAGCCAAAAAACAAAGGCATAGAAACCACTCCCACCCATTCCATCCCCCTACATTACCTACTCCCCTCTACCCTCTTATCTCCCTCTTATCTCGGCATAAGCATCTTCTTATTCTTCGTGCTAGACAGTCGTATACATGTCTTATCTGTTTAACTAAATCCAGTTTGTTTGTTCACCTTTCGACCGGCTGATCTCCTCACTCCTTCGATCCTTCCCATAGTGCTCTCTCTCTCTCTCTCTCTCTCTCTCTCTCTCTCTCTCTCTCTCTCTCTCTCTCTCTCTCTCTCTCTCTCTCTCTCTCTCTCTCTCTCTCTCTCTCTCTCTCTCTCTCTCTCTCTCTCTCTCACTCTCTCTCTCTCTCCTCTCCTCTCTCTCTCTCTCTCTCTCTCTCTCTCTCTCTCTCTCTCTCTCTCTCTCTCTCTCTCTCTCTCTCTCTCTCTCTCTCTCTCTCTCTCTATCTATCTATCTATCTATCTCTCTATCTATCTATCTATCTCTCTCTCTCTCTCTCTCTCTCTCTCTCTCTCTCTCTCTCTCTCTCTCTCTCTCTCTCTCTCTCTCTCTCTCTCTCTCTCTCTCTCTCTCTCTCTCTATCTATCTATCTATCTATCTATCTATCTATCTATCTATCTATCTATCTATCTATCTATCTCTCTATCTATCTATCTATCTATCTATCTATCTCTCTCTCTCTCTCTCTCTCTCTCTCTCTTTCTGTCTCTATATGTCATTGTCACTGTCTTTGTCTCTGTCTCTGTCTCTGTCTCTCTCTCTCTCTCTCTCTCTCTCTCTCTCTCTCTCTCTCTCTCTCTCTCTCTCTCTCTCTCTCTCTCTCTCTCTCTCTCTCTCTCTCTCTCTCTCTCTCTCTCTCTCTCTCTCTCTCTCTCCCTGTCTCCCTCTCTCTCTCTCTCTCTCTCTCTCTCTCTCTCCCTCTCTCTCTCTCTCTCTCTCTCTCTCTCTCTCTCTCTCTCTCTCTCTCTCTCTCTCTCTCTCTCTCTCTCTCTCTCTCTCTCTCTCTCTCTCTCTCTCTCTCTCTCTCTCTCTCTCTCTCTCTCTCTCTCTCTCTCTCTCTTTCTGTATTTGCCATATCTTTCCTTCAACTTATAGCCATAATATAAGAACACAAGAACATAAGAACATTAAATAAGAGGAGACTGCAAGAGACCATGAGGTCTACACTAGGCAGTCCCATGCCCTTTTCTACCTGTCATCTCCATCCATAAAGATATCTAACCTTTTCTTGAAACAACTTATCATCACTTGGGTCTTTATAGTCTGTAGAGTACAAGAAATTTCAAAAAGAAGTGATAAGGAGGTTCAAGAAGAGAATTGTAGTTGCTGAATGGAATAAACTTCCTGCAGAGGCAGTGCAATGTAGTTCAGTTCAAAGCTTTATGATTCGTTTAGATAAACACCTAAGCAAGATGCCGTAACGCCTGCCATTTATTTTATATCATTTGTTTGTTATTATTTGTCTATTCATTTATTATTATTTGCTTGATTTTTATTTGTTATCATTTATCTGTCAATTTGATATTACCTGTTTGTTTATTGTTTATTTTGTCTATTGTTATTTATGTTATTATAATTTCTATTGATTATTTAGTTATTTATCATTATATATATATATATATATATATATATATATATATATATATATACATATATATATATATATATATATATATATATATATATATATATATATATATATATATATATATTTACATACGACCTAGTTATGGACCAAAAGGTCTCCTGTCGCCATGCTCCTCCTTTGTAATCCTTTGTAATCTATGCTTGGGGTCAATATCGCATTATCATATATCTTTTTCGCATCCGACCTAGTTATGGACCAAAAGGTCTCCTGTCGGCCTGCTCCGCCTTTGTAATCCTTTGTAATCTATGCTTGGGGTCAATATCGCATTATCATATATCTTTTTCGCATCCGACCTAGTTATGGACCAAAAGGTCTCCTGTCGGCCTGCTCCGCCTTTGTAATCCTTTGTAATAGAGGCGGAGTCGCAAAAGAGGTCAGTGAGAACTTTTAGAAGAGCAGGAGAGTGATGAGATGAGTAGATGATAACAAGGATCAACACTATCTCTTGAGGAGACTAGTCTCCAACCATAATGGAATATTGAGTGACTACGTCCCTAGGGACGTTAGTAAACTTCTTCAAACATCGAATGTATACGAATAGGAAGAGGGTAGGAGGAACGGGAAAGAAGGTTATGGTGGAAGTGTGGTGAATAGAGTCCCCCACATGTGCTTCTACGCGATATTTTGGCTTATAGTATCGCCGCTGCAGAAATGGGATGGACAAGGAATTTATATGTTGTGTAGAAATAGCTGGCCTTCGGCCTTGTATTACTATTGCGTAGGTTAAGTCCATATTTCGCCTGTACTACAAACATTTGTATCCTCATGAAAGCATAACCTAGGCCCTGCCGAGCCATGTTTCGGTCAGTCTGGGTCCTCCGCTACCTTTCGGTACGCAAGATGTGTATATAAGGAGACAGGCTATGCTCTCCAGGTTCAGTTCTCTACAACACTTGTAACCAGCGGTGCGCGACCCAAGGCCCACGGTCATTCATGCGGTCAAGGACAGCCTCGGAGCCCGACCGCCGACCTAGCCAAGGTCGACACTCGCACTAACCATAATAAAGTCTAGCAACTAATCGAGCTTCATTCATTCCCTCGGGCACCAAAGCACTAGTAACGTTTGCGTAATGTTACAGAGGTACAGTGACTAAATGTAGAAAGAAATATGAGAAAGAAGAAAAGAAGGTAGTGGCGAGAATGAGAAGTATAAGATGAAATTGAGAAAGAAGGAGGTAAAGTTATGGGAGGAGATAGAGGCGGAGATGAAGATGTCGGAGATGAAGAAGATTTAGGAGATGCAGTACGAGATGTAGGGAGAGATTTAAGAGGAGATATTGCAGGAAGAAAAGGAGAAGAAAGAGGAGATGAAAGAGATGTAGGACGTGAGATAACATGTAAGAACAGATGTAAGAGAAGTACGAGGAGACACTGAAGAAGATGTAGGAATAGATGTAAATGTAGAGAAGATGGAGGAAGGAGAGGAGAAGAAGGAAGAGAAAGAGGAGAAGAAGAAGGAAAAGGAAGAGGAGGAGAAAAAGGTGGAAGAGACGGATAAGAAGGAAGAGGAGTAGAAGGAAGAAAAGGAAGAGGAGGGGAAGGAGGAAAAGGAAGAGGAAGAAAAGAAAGAGGAGGAGGAGAAGGAGGAAGAAGAGGAGAAAGAGGAAGAGGAGGAGGAGAAGAAGGAGGAAAAGGTAGAAGAAGAGGGGAAGAAGGAGGAAAAGGAGGATGAGAAAGAAAAGGAGGAAGAGGAGGAGAAGAAGGAAAAGGAAGAGGAGGATGAGAAAGGAGAGGAGGAAGAGGAAGAGAAGAAGGAGGAAAAGGAAGAGGAGCAGAATGAAGGAGAAGAAGAGGAAAAGAAAAAGGAGAGAATGAGAAGGAAAAGGAGGAATAGGAGGATGAAAAGGAAAAGGAGGAAGAGGAGGAGAAGGAGGAAAAGGAAGAGGAGGATGAGAAAGGAAAGGAGGAAGAGGAAGAGAAGAAGGAGGAAAAGGAAGAGGAGCAGAATGAAGGAGAAGAAGAGGAAAAGAAAAAGGAGGAAAAGGAAGAGGAGGAGAAAGAAGGAGAAGAAGAGGAGAAGAAAAAGGAGGAAAAAGAAAAGGAGGAGAAGAAGGAGGAAGAGGAGGAGAAAAAGGAGGAAAAGGAAGAGGAGGAGAAGAAAGAGGAAGAGGAGGAGAAGGAGGAAGAGGAGGAGAAGGAGGAAGAGGAGGAAGAGGAGGAAGAGGAAGAGGGTTGAGTAGATAGGAAAGAGCCAATGTAACCGAAATCTTCACGTGTAATCAAGTTTTCCATGCATGATTACGCTTGTATTTGTTCGTCCGTCTGTCAGTCACTCCCATTTGTCATTCCAGCGCCTCCCTCTCCTTCCTCTTCTTTCCCTCTCCTTTGTCTATGTGCCCTTACTCTCTTCGCCTCTCTCTACAAATGCCTGCACACATCTGTCTCTCTATCTGATTTGTTGATTCGTTGTTGCATTGTTGTCATGCACGTATACGCACGTATGTGCACATACACACACACACACTCATTCACGCACACACACACACACACACACACACACACACACACACACACACACACACACACACACACACACACACACACATTCATAGTCAGTTGAAAAAGGTTTCTATTTATAGAACGTTAAGGAATTTTTGGTATGACATTGTTGTGAAGAAGAAAAGTAAATGGTTTATTAGTCCATGATCATGTTTTCTATATAGAAAAAAAAATCATTTAATCTGTCTTATTCACCTCGGTTATAGTTCCTGTGTTATCAAAGAGGTTAACACCTAGTCCTTGCTAACAATTCCATAGCACAAGGCAGTTTCATTAGTCTGAATAAAATCACCTGCCGACAATCTTAATAAACGTACAACTCCTCAGGAACATTGCAGAGGATAAAGGTAAAAAATCCATACCCGAAACTCAGTTATTTAGAGACTTAGAGATGATTTTAGAGATCCTAGAGATTATTTAAAGATCAATGGATGTAACGGAGCGTGGTTGGCAAGAGAAAATGATTAGGTATCAAATAAATAAGTACTGCGTCTCGAACACCCGTGAATAAATACGACGGTAAAACTGGCGGAAATAAATGTGTGTTTGGATATATGCGTGACTCTTGATGGCTTTGAAGAAGAAAATATCGTATAATTATGTGAAATTATATCCTACACGTCTGCAAGCGACAATAGCCATGATATCTTTCGTATACAGTGTATTCTTCGTCTGTGTACTTTTTCACATGAAGTGATATTCTCTTGTATGAATTAAGCTTATAAACACATTTTTGTTATTGAATTGTTATTTTATCTCATGATAAGATTTTTTTATTTTTTTATTTATTTATTTATTCTTCTTTTATTTTTTTTTAATTCAACCCTGGTACTAAAATTTAATAAAAAAAATAAAAAAAAAAAAAAAAAAAAAAAGGAAATATTTTGATGGTTTATCGCGCTGGTACCATGGCGAACCTGGACAAGACTACATTTTTATTTTCAACTATCATACACACATATATATATATATATATATATATATATATATATATATATATATATATATATATATATATATATATATTTTAATAGACTGTCCTTCGCCTTTTTACATTTGTGTAATTACGCATCGATACATTCGTCTATGCATCTGCTTATCTATTTCCATTTGTTTATGTATTTCTGTTTATCTATCTATACAAATTCTATACAGTTATTATATAATAATCTATGTATATTGATTCATCTACTTACCATTTGTTATTAATTCTACAATTTTCATTCATTTAGTTATTCATTTTGATTATCCATTATTCATATTCTATTATGTATTATTCATATTTGATTATCCATTATTCATATATGATTGTCCATCATTCATTTTTTATTATTATCCATTATTCACATTTGATTATCATCTATTATTCATATTTGACTATGCATTATTCATATTTGATTATCTATCATTCATATTTGATTATTATCTATTATCTATACTTGATTATTCATTATTCATATTTGATTATCCATCATTAATCATTATTCATTTATATATTCATTTAATCATCTATTGTATTATTTTCTATCTATTTCTGTACATATTTACCGATTTACTTACTTCATTGAATTTACTTAATGTGTTGATTCATTAACTTACCTATTTGGTTATTTATTTGTTTATGTATTCATTCATCTATTTATCTATTTATTCATTCATTTATCTATTCATCTATCTATTTGAATATATATTTATTTCATAATTTATATATTTAC
>NC_134795.1:60836037-60838537 GCF_046742065.1 Oratosquilla oratoria
TTCATATTCAGTATTTAAAAGTATAGCCAACTCCTGAGTTAGCATCTATGAGGCATAATGAGTTTATCAAAATATTACGTACCCTATAAATCATATGATGCGTAGTGTTCCAAGCAACGACGACATGACGTCACAATCTTCTGCATTTCACTTCTTATAACTAATCAAGTCACTGTCTTCGTCTACTGAATAGAGCATTGTCTAAAGATATCATTTGAAATTTTATTTGACGCAACGGGTCACGGGTGGTCTAGTTGTATATAATTCTTTGAAAATAACAGATCTTTTAAAGTAAAATGAACCCATTGATGGTTTTAAGAATTTTTAGTTTTTATAATTTAGAATGTGATAAATAATTGTTCACCTTACATTTTTTCTATTCTACTTATGCATATTGATCTTCACGATTAGATTTATTATTTACAAAAATACCGTTGAGATATCTTGACTTAGTTAACTTGAACATGAAATTGATTTGAGAAGCCTTAGGATTTAGGATTTAGGAATCCCTTAGGATTTTGTATCATCAGCAAATCTGAATTCATATCCTTTGCTTATAATATGAAATGATAACAAAGATAGAAAATAAAACTAATTCATACAAAATTGAATAAAATGAAAAAAATTGAATCAAAGAAGATAAAATAATGATGATATTGAATAGAATAAAATGAAATAGAAGTAAAGAAAATAACCTAACCTAACACAACACAACACAACACAACACAACACAACACAACGTAACGTAACGTAACGTAACGTAACGTAACGTAACGTAACATAACATAGCATAACATAACATAACATAACATAACATAACATAACATAACACAACACAACACAACACAACACAACACAACACAACACAACACAACACAACACAACACAACACAACACAACACAACACAACATAACATAAAATAAAGTACAATAAAAAGAATACATAAAAATCAATACAATATATAAAAAGGTAATAAATGGAGGCAGTGACAAACTACATGAGACACAATATCATATATGAAGTTATTAATGTTTACAAGTGCTCATGACCTCCACTTAAGCGATATTGCATTCTTTTATATATTTCTGTACATATTTCCTTCGCAGCTCAGTAAATTTATAATATTGATATCTGCACCCACTTACACGCAAACACATGCGTACACACACACACACATACACACACACACACACACACACACACACACACACACACACACACACACACACACACACACACACACAAACAGGCACACACTTACACACGCACACACATACACACACACATACATAAACACGCACACACGCACATTATGATGTAATTTAGTACTCAGTATATTCCATTGGCATCACGTGTATTAATTCTGTTTTATACCAACGGGTCTTTCTTTTGTTCATTTCCAAGGCTAAGACGAGTAAAAGAACTGGAACATCAACAAGTCACAGTGTCTTTGGCTCCCCCATTTCCAGATCTTCCTCATTATGAGCTGCCAACAAAAGAACAGGTTGGAAGGTATATTCAGTATGTAAAAGACAATAAATACAAAAGCAATAAGGATGTTATTCCTCAAGTATTCGAGGCCCTTACTGATATTTGGAAAAAAGTTAGTATTTCAATTCAGTCGATCAATAATATTAAAATCAAAATTACTCCGATTGGTGGAAGAAGCGTCTGTGGTGTCAAAATAAGGAATGAATGCCATTAAGAGTAAAAAGTTTGTTTTATCATTGGGTCAACTTTTTTATATAACAGGCTGCTAGTGTGCTGATCTCTTGGACTGCGAGTGTGAAAAGAACATGAAAGTGCCACGTCGAGAGCATGAATTTCTTAATGAACTAAGAATTTGGCGTCCCATGAAAATTGGAGGAGGCGATATAAAAACAAGTCAAATTATATAAAAAAAGGAAAATCGGAGAAGGTCGAGTTCAGGAAAGAAGAGAAAAAGAGTCACAAAACGAGAAGAGGGGAGAGAAAACTACAATTTCAGAGGAAGACATGGACGAAGAGATCTCATCATCTGACATTTCTGATGATGAGTGGAAGGAAGACTTTGCGAGAACAGAAAACATCATACCAATACCAACAACTGCCACGGAAGCAGACCAGTATATTGTGTCAAATAGAACTGCTGTTGCTATTAGTTGTGCAGCCATATTCGACTATGGTGTTAGAAATTCAGAAGACAACACCCATGCAACTGAACATCACAAAGTCTGGAGGGGACAACAGAAGTCAAGGAGGAATATTACCTATTCTGAATGTTTGGAAGATAAGGAAATTACTGTTTTATTTTTTATGGGAGGAGAGACACAGCACTACAAAAAAAAAAAAAAGGGAACAAATGGTATGTAGCAAAAGAAATTCAAGATCACTCTGTGCTTGCATTTAGATCATCTAACTATTGAACGACCGATTAAATGCCTTGTTGAAATATATATTAAAAATCATATTAAGTCAGTAGGAGCTGACATCACGGCAACTATTACTGGTCACAAGAAT
>NC_134795.1:60846037-60848537 GCF_046742065.1 Oratosquilla oratoria
AGCTTGTCATTTGAAGTCCTACAATGTTCTCAAATTAAATAAACGACTTTTTTTAATTGCAAAATCAGTATAGATTTACATTCAGTTATACTCCATTCCAATAAAAAATTACATTCTATTTCTCGGTACAGTTGGTAGTCCTGTAGACTTCTGCTCCACATAGGCACCGGCGACACGCAAATTCCTCTCCTCCTTCAGAAAATATTATATTCATCCACTTTGTTCATACATACATATAACAAAGGCTTTTTCCCCCTTACACGGGGGGTAGCCAAAATAAAAAGGTATAGAAATCACTCCCACCTATTTCATTTCTCATATATTCCACCCCCCTCCACCCTCCTTGTTCATAAGATAGGAAAATTTGGTTTCAATCATTAGAAAGAGCAGTCAGTCTACAAATACATGTATATTTTTCTTTTTCAAAACTCAATTGGGTAAAAAGGTAAGTGGTTATGCAAAGTTGAAGTCAAGGAAAAGAATTGATTTACACACATTTTATTTATTATGAGAAAGTTTTCGTTTTCCATCATTCCTACCCGAGGCTATGTTTATGTGATGTGAATTCATCAATAATCTGTGGGGACAGTAGGCAGATTATTTGCGTGTATTCGAAAAGGTAAGAAAAATAGATATATGTTATAAGTAAAACGAATACTTTCTCATGTTATTAAATGATGAATAAGTTGGAAAGAGGAGGAGGAGGAAGAGGAGGAAGATGAAAAAAAGGAAGAGGAATAGGAGGAGTACGAGAAGGAAAGTTGTCAGCAACTACCAACCCTCCCTCCGTCATGACGCAAAATATTGATAAAAATCCTTAATCTTATTAATTTTTTAATTGTTTTTTATGGGAAATCTGAATGTACCATTGTGTTCAGCACTTGTTTATGTATGGGAACACATACTTTATTCTATACTTATTATCATGATTGCTGTAAACATCGATTATAAGTAAAGATGTGTATAAACCGATAATTTCTTTTCCTTGAATTCAACTCCACATAATTAGTTTCTTACCCTATTGAGTTTTCAATTTTTTTTATGGTTGTAGAATGACTGCTCTTTCTATTAATTGAAATAAAATTTTCCAATCTTATGAAGTGGAGAAATATAATATTTTCTGAAGGAGGTGAGAAATTTGCGCATCGTTGGTGCCTGTGTGAAGCAGGAGTCTGCAAGGCTACCAACTGTACCGAGCTTCACGGCAGAAATCGAGTATAATTTCTTATTAGAGTGGAGTATAGATGATTGTCAAAATTGACAAATACATCTCTCCGAATGCTAGCTGTCGTTACACACACACACACACACACACACACACACACACACACACACACACACACACACACACACTCACACACACACACATGAATGCACACACACATACACACACACGCACACATATACATACACGCACGCACACACACACGCATACACACACGCATTAGACCATTTTTCTTATCTATTCTATTTTTATATTTAAGTAATAACTAAACAATTTAGTCCTATATCATATTAGTGTCGCTTATTGCTTTCTCAGAATCTTACATGGTAAAGGTATTACGCTAAAATGCTCTTTATTTTACTCAAGTATAGACTTCTTTCGGAAAAAATAGTTCGCATCTATTCCAGGATTTGTTTAGCCTGGAAAATACCTACAAAACTCGACCTACAAATACTGAGTTCGATACGTTTTTTTCCTGCAATACTTCGAAGGCTGGAGAAATGTCCACAGCTTCGTCCCCATTCTCAATCTGCTCTTCTTAGGCTACGATCCTTTCGCCTCTTGGTTGCGTTCCAGACCCCTGGAATGTTAAGTCTTTAAGACTCATCGGATCGAAAGTTCTTACGTGAGAGGCATACTGTCCAGAGGCCTCTGAAATCCGAGCATCGTTTTCGCTGTTTGCAGACACATTGCTAAAGCGTTCCCATTCCAGTTCGGGTGAAATAAAGTCGTTTGATAATGTATGATAAATTGGATTTGGCCTATTAGTTTATTTGATTGCATACACACACACATACAGACACACACACACATACGCGCACATACACATACACACACATACACACACACACACACACACACACACACACACACACACACACACACGCACGCACACACACACACACACACACACACACACACACACACACACACACACACGCACGCACACACACACACACACACACACACACACACACACACACACACACACACACACACACACACCATATATACATGTGTGTGTGTGTGTGTGTGTGTGTGTGTGTGTGTGTGTGTGTGTGTGTGTGTGTGGGTGTGTGTGTGTGTGTGTGTGTGTGTGTGTGTGTGTGTATGTGTGTGTGTGTGTGTGTGCGTGCGTGCGTGTGTGTGTGTGTGTGTGTGTGTGTGTGTGTGTGTGTGTGTGTGTGTGTGTGTGTGTGTGTGTGTGTGTGTGCGTGCGTGTGTAGTTGTGTGTATGTGTGTGTGTGTGTTTGTATTTGTATATATACTGTGTAA
>NC_134795.1:60853537-60856037 GCF_046742065.1 Oratosquilla oratoria
AGACTTAAGATGGCGTCACATGGGACCGATTCTCACTAGCATGCTACTTGTTTTCGCTACTTCATAAGTAGGAATGACTTCGGTGACTATCCTTTATTTCTCAAAATTCAAAATGTCAAATTACTTTTGACGAACTAAGAAAATGTTAAACCTAGAATACGAATGTTAGACACATTCTTGAGATGTTCTTAGAATATTGTAACCGATGTCGTTTCTACTCAAACACACTAACAATAGCAAGTAGCATGCTAGCCCAGTGTACCGCCGCTATCAGTCTGTGTTGCCGGGCCATCAACGTATGTGTCGGACAACAGCTCACAACGTGGACCAATTTCGCGAGGAAATAAATTCCCGAATAGTAAATGTGTGTGTGGCGAACAGGCGCATAAATAAAAGTCTGATAAATAAATAGATAAATGTCTGTCATCGGAGTGATGTAAAAATGATGACAAATTTGTTTAATTTTGACGCTAAATCCTCACGATTTATCAGCGTCACGCATCCTACCTTCGACCAAACAATGAGAAGGGGGAAAGTTGGAGGGGCAAAAGATTGGCGATAAAATGGAGGAAGGGGAAAAAAATTGGCGCGAATTGCTAAAGTGGAGGAACGTGAAAATGATGTTACCAAAGATGAAAATGATGATAAGGTGAAAGAGGAAGAAGACAGAGAGGAAAAGAAATAGGAAATGAGAGAGGAAGAAGAAAACGAAAGAGACAAAATCTAATTATAAGAAGAGGAAGAGAAAGAAGAAGAAAAAGGGAAAGAAGAGGAAAAGGAAGAGGAAGAGGAGGAGGAGAGAAGAAAGGGGGGAGAAGAGAGAAGAGGAGGGGAGGTGTGTGTGTGTGTGTGTGTGTGTGTGTGTGTGTGTGTGTGTGTGTGTGTGTGTGTGTGTGTGTGTGTGTGTGTGTGTGTGTGTGTGTGTGTGTGTGTGTGTGTGTGTGATTCACCTTAGTCTTTGGATCACGTGTTGGACTCGTGATCGACAGCTATTTCCCTCCCGGAAGAGAGCTCAGAGCTCGTATGACCGATCTATGGTTAATGCTATGACCTTACACGCACACACACACCCAACTCCCCGCCCACGAGAGTTGGAGTAACGACTCGAAGCGCAGTGATACCGAAATAATTTCAGCCCTGGGCAGGATTCGAACCAGGTACCGCCGGTACTGCCGTACTGACAGTCTGGGACTCTAGCAACCGCGCCACCGAGTCGTGTGTGTGTGTGTGTGTGTGTGTGTGTGTGTGTGTGTGTGTGTGTGTGTGTGTGTGTGTGTGTGTGTGTGTGTGTGTGTGTGTGTGTGTGTGTGTGTGTGTGTGTGTGTGTGTGTGTGTGTGTGTGTGTGTGTGTGTGTGTGTGTGTGTGTGTGTGTGTGTGTGTGTGTGTGTGTGTGTGTGTGTGCGTGTGCGTGTGCGGGGTGGGAGTGGGGTTGATCGTCTAAAACAAAACAAAACAAAATTGTTACAGGATAAGGTCGCCACTGAATGTCGCCAATTCCAGAAGAGTTACCAGCGCAGCAATTTACGGTATTTTTGGTGGTTAGACACAACAAAGTATTACACTTTACCAGCAGCTGGCATCAGAATTGCTTCCTTTCTTTAATAAGAATAATAAGTTTTAGGGTTTAAACATGCTTTTCTTGTAGTTAATTACAACAAATTGTTAAAAAAAAAATCACACTTGGCAACGTTGAACTTCGGCGACTTTTCAAACATTTGAATCGAATGTTTCGGTTATTCTCTGATTTCAATCCAGTGCAATAACGGTTTTTATTTCGTAATTGTCTTTTGTCCCGTTACTTTCAACAAGTAATTTTGTAAAAAAATTGTATATATGTATGTATAAATTGTATTTTATTTTGTTGAATAAGCCTTAACTAAACTAAACTATCTCAGCTTGTTTGTGGTCTTGATTAAAAAAAGAAAATTTATGAGAAAGTTCCTACACCAACACATGAATTCTTTGATTTATTGACTATTTTGTTTATTTATCTATTTTTCTATACATTTATTTCGCTTATATATTTACTTATATATTTATTTATTTATTTAATTATTTGATTAGTTAGATATGCTCCCTGAAAGATATAGAGGGAAAATTTATTTATTTTATTAGTTATGATCTCTGAAAAATATAGAGGGAAAAATTGCTACAAAACGTGGCAGGTTGATAAATATGTGGCAAGACTTAGCTTTTCGAACATATCTTCCATTTCCACGCGTTTCCCAGTTAAGCCAACAGAAGAAAAAGAAAAAAAAAACAGTGTCAAAAGAATGCCCATGTCTTTACTGGCACCTCATCCAGCTCTGAAACTCTCCACACAGAGTAAAGTGTTCCATTAAGCTTCAGGAAAAGTCTGACTTGACAGCTCGCTGAACGCCCGGGGCGCCAAAGTTTTCCGAAAGTTTCTTCAGATCAAAGGTCCAGAGCTGACTGTTGACTTGTTTACAACCCTCCCCCCTCCCCCCTTCCCCTCCCTCATCCTCCCCTCCCTCCCCC
>NC_134795.1:60871037-60873537 GCF_046742065.1 Oratosquilla oratoria
ATGAGGTCACAACGTAGGATCAGGTCGATGAGAAGCAAGAATCCTAAAGTTAGATCGTTTTTTCAGTGACCTGTAATGACCCGAGACAGTAAGCTCTGATGAAAGAATATACTACTTCTACGACTGCTACTGCTGCTGCTGCTACTACTACTACTACTACTACTACTATTACTACTACTACTACTATTGCTGCTGCTACTACTGCTGCTACTTCTACTACTACTACTACTACTACTACTACTACTACTACTACTACTACTACTACTACTACTACTACTACTACTACTACTACTACTACTACTACTACTACTATTACTACTACTACTACTACTACTACTACTACTACTACTACTACTACTACTACTACTACTACTACTACTACTACTACTACTACTACTACTACTACTACCACTACTACTACCACTACTACTACTACTACTTGCTACCACCACTACTACAACTACTACTACCACTACTACAACTACTACTACCACTACTACTATTACTACTACTACTACTACTACTACTACTACTACTACTACTACTACTACTACTACTACTACTACTACTACTACTACTACTACTACTACTACTACTACTGCTGCTGCTGCTGCTGCTGCTGCTGCTGCTGCTGCTACTACTACTATTGGTACCACCACTACTACTACTACTACTACTACTACTACTACTACTACTACTACTACTACTACTACTACTACTACTACTACTACTACTACTACTACTACTACTACTACTACTTTTATTATTGTTTTGTTGTTATTGTTCTAGCATTATTATCATTATCGTTATTATTACCATTATTACTATTATCATTGTTTTCCTTATGATCATCATTATAATTTTTTTTATTATCAAACAACATTATAACCCGTGGCCTTATAATATGTAACGTCATAGTAAATAAAATCATTTATGACGTCATAACCATACAACATGACGTCACCATATATTTCATTCGTACCCCTGACTCCAGAATTTAAGGAGTCTTAATCAATAACACACAAGTCCATGACGTCACCGGGGATGACGTCATACTTCGTGACGTCATAACTTATTACATTATATTATATATTACATTAAGTTCTCAGAAATGCCTGAGAAAGATTTGCTCTTCAAATATTGAGGCTCTGAAGGCGCCAGTGGTCCTTGCGGAGCCAAAAAGTAAAAGATGAGTTACGAAGATGAAGAAAGTGAGAAATAATTTAAGAAAATGGTGAAAGGGGAGATGATGTGGAGAAGACAGACGAAGACGAGGAGGGAAGAAAAGAAACGGGGAACGAAGAGGAAGAGGAAGGCGAAGAAGAGGAGGAGGAGGAGGAGGAGGGGAGAAGGTCAAGGAGAACGGAATAGAGAAGAAATAGAACGGTGAAGAAGAGTAGGAAAAAGAGTAAGAAGAGAAGAAGAAGAAGAAGAAGAAGAAGAAGAAGAAGAAGAAGAAGAAGAAGAAGAGCTAAAAGAAGGAGAAGAAGGAGAAGAAGAAGAAGAAGAAGAAGAAGAAGAAGAAGAAGAAGAAGAAGAAGAAGAAGAAGAAGAAGGAGAAGAAGAAGAAAAAGAAGAAGAAGAAGAAGAAGAAGAAGAAGAAGAAAAAGAAGAAGAAGAAGAAGAAGAAGAAGACGACGAAGAAAAAGAGAAGAAGAAGAAGAAGAAGAAGAAGAAGAAGAAGAAGAAGAAGAAGAAGAAGAAGAAGAAGAAGAAGAAGAAAAAGAAAAAGAAAAAGAAAAAGAAGAAGAAGAAGAAGAAGAAGAAGAAGAAGAAGAAGAAGAAGAAGAAGAAGAGCACCCACAGAAATACATGAAGAGCAGAAAGAGAGAAAAGAAGAGGAAAAATAGGAGGAGGGAGAGCTCCAGGAAGAGGCGAAAGAGTAGGAGGAGGAAGAGGGAGAGAAAAAGGAATAGGAGGAGAAAGAGGAAAAGAAGAAGGAGGAGGAACAGGGGGAGTAGGAGGAGAAGGAGGAGAAGGAAGAGAAGGAGTGGAAGGAGAAGAAGGATTAGGAGAAGAGGTAGGAGGAGGAAGAGAAGGAGTAGGAGAAGGAAGAGAAGGAGGAAGAAAAAGAGTAGGAGGAGGAGAAGGAATAGGAATAAGAGGAGTAGGAGAAGGAAGAGAATGAAAAGGAGGAGGAGGAAGAGAAAGAGGAAGAGTAGGAGTAGAAGAAGGATGAGAAGGAAGAGGATGAGGAGGAAGAGAAGTAGGAGAAGGAAGAGAAGGAGGAAAAGGAGGAGGAGGAGGAAGAGAAGGAGTAGGAGAAGGAAGAGGAGGAAAAGGAGGAGGAGGAAGAGAAGTAGGAGAAGGAAGAGAAGGAGGAAAAGGAGGAGTAGGAGGAAGAGAAGGAGTAGGAGAAGGAAGAGGAGGAAAAGGAGTAGGAGGAAGAGAAGGCAAGGAAGGAAGAGAAAGAAGGGATGGAGGATTAAGACAGACTTCATCATTCTTGGAGACGTGATTTAGTTAAATGAATCCGTCTGTTGTCCTCCTGAACAAAGAC
>NC_134795.1:60883537-60891037 GCF_046742065.1 Oratosquilla oratoria
AGAGAGAGAGTGAGAGAGTGTGAGAAAGTGAGTGAGAAAGTAAGAGAGAGTGAATGTGAGAGAGAGAGTGAGAGAGAGAAAGAAAGAAAAGAGATAGATAGATAGATAAATAGATAGATAGATAGATAGATAGAGAGAGAGAGAGAGAGAGAGAGAGAGAGAGAGAGAGAGAGAGAGAGAGAGAGAGAGAGGAGATAAAGAGGGGTGAAGGTGATTTTTTTTTTATAAAAATGCCCGTTACTGCGCGAAAATCACATCCTTAATCTCTACACTCTTGCAGCAAAACGGGTCAAATATCACTAGACCTAAGCATTGCTTTACGTGTTTTTCACATATCCTGGGTTGGAATGTCTCTCATTTCAGGCTCATTAAAACTTACACTATTATTTACTCATCTTTTTTTTTTTTCTTCTGACGTGACCGTAATTTGAAACTCATTTTGCTTTTGTAAAACCATTAGGAATTTTTCGTTTCACTAATACATCTTTTAGCTCTGCGGCAATTTTTCCCCTTTCCGTTTTTACTGGCCTGGTATGCATACATATACTTTCATGCATGCATCTACGTGTCTATATGTGTGTACAAATGTATACATGTATGTATGTATGTGTATACATGTGTGTATGTGTACACACACATACGTGCTTATGTATATATATATATATATATATATATATATATATGTATATATACACATCGTATCTACTGAAGAGGATTTCAGTTTGCAATCGAAATATATAGATTCCCTGTCCCCAGTCTTTTTTTGCTCCAACTATGGTTTTCAAGTGATCGACAAATAGGGTATCAAAATTTTTATCAGTATAATGTATATATATATATATATATATATATATACATATATATATGTATATATATATATATATATATATATATATATATAGATATATATATATATATATATATATAATATATATATATATCCATTCAAGTGACATCATGAAATTGTATCAACGAAACCAGTCAAACCTACCCGAAGTAAAACGGTCTGTGACAGTCTGCCAGCCTCTTCTATAAACAAACCATAAATATTCAAGTAATCGGAGAGGGCGATGCGCGCCTCTACGGCGGTGCCCATTATCATGACAAATAGACACAGTTGGTCTGGTTGGGAATGAGCTTCCCTTATTACACGAGTCATGATCATACTCCTGCGCGTTTGTTTACACATTTGGTGCGTGTATATCTTTTTTTTTTTTGTCTCGGTGGTGTTGTGTATGTGTAGCGGTGTATGCATGTATGTATACGGTATGTAAATTTATCAATAGCCATATACATATGCATATATATACATATACAATACATATACATATATATATATGTATATATATATATACATATAACTATACAAATACATATATACATACACACACACACACACACACACACAACACACACACACACACATATATATATAATATATATTATATATATATACATATATATATATATATATATATATATGTACAACATATATGTATATATATATACTATGTATATATATACATATATATGTATATATATATATATATATATATATATATATATAATATGTATATATGTATGTATATACATATATATATACATGTATATATGTATATATATACATATATATGTATATATATATATATATACATATACATATACATGTATACATATATATATATATATATATATATATGTATACATATTATATGTTAAGTATATATATTTATATATACTATAATGTATATATATACAATATATAATATTGTATATATATATATGTGTATATATATGTATATATATACATATACATATATATATGTATATATATATATATTTATAATATGTGTGTGTGTATATATAAATATATATATACATATATATATATATATATACTCCTAGTCCTACTCCCACTCCTACACCTACCTCCTATTCCTACTCCCACTCCTACTCCCACTCCTACACCTACATCCTACCCCTACTCCCACTCCTACACCTACTCCTATTCCTACTCCCACTCCTACACCTACCTCCCTATCCCTACTCCCACTCCTACTACCTCTACACTCCGCCCTACTCCTACCCCTACTCCCACTCCTACACCTACTCCTACTCCTACACCTACTAATACTCCCGCTCCTACACCTACTCCTACTCCTTCTCCCACTCCTACGCCCACTCCTACTCCTTCCTTCAGTTTCCCCAACACCCACCCTCGTGGCATCTTCCTCCCTTCCTCGACCCATTCCCTCCTCCTCCTCCTCCTCCTCCTCCTCCCCACCTTTTATTCTTCCTCCTTCTCCTCCCCCTCCTCATCCTCTTCCTCATTCTCCTCCTCCTCCTCCTCTTTCTCCTTTTCCTCCTCCTCCTCCTACTCCTCTTCTCCTCCTCCTCTTCCTCCTCCTCCTTCTCTTCCTCCCCCTTCTCCTCCCTCTACTCCTCCTCGCCCTCTTCCTTCCTCCTTCTCCTCCTCCTACTCCTCCTCCTTCTCTTCTTTCCTCCTCCTCCTCTTTCTTCCCCATCCTTCCTATCCTTCTCGCCCTCTCCCTTCCTCCTCCTCCTAGCGCTCTTCCTTCCTCTTCATCCTCCTCCTCTCCCTCTTCCCTCCTCCTCCTCCTCCTCCTCGCCCTCTTCCTTCCTCCTCCTCGTGGCCACCTGGTGCGAGGAGGCGACCCGAGGGTGTCCGCAGCACACGTACAAGGGCCTCGACAGGACGTCTTCGGCCGCTAACAAGCTCATGTGGTCACAACGGGATCCAGACGGCCATCCTTCTCCCTCCCTTTACTACCCCCTCCTCCTCTTCCTCCTCTTCCTCCTCTGTCTTCTCCTCTTCCTCGTCCTCTTCTTCCTACTGCATCTTCTCCTCTTCCTCCTCTGTCTTCTCCTCTTCGTCATCCTCTTCATCCTACTCTATCTTCTCCTCTTCCTCCTCTGTCCTCTCCTCTTCCTAATCCTCTTCTTCCTACTCTATCTTCTCCTCTTCCTCCTCTGTCTTCTCCTCTTCATCATCCTCTTCCTCTTCCTCCTCTATCTTCTCCTCTTCCTCCTGTTACTCCTCTTCTTCCTCTTCGTACTGTACCTTCTCCTCTTCCTCCTCTCTCTTCTCCTCTTCCTCCTCTCCTTCTTCTTCCTACTTTACCCTCTCCTCTTCCTCCTCGTCCTACTCTACCCTCTCCTCTTTCTCCTGTTCCTCCTCTATCTTCTCCTCTTCCTCCTCTTCCTCCTCTTCTTCCTCTTACTCCTCTTCCTACTCTACCCTCTCCTCTTCCTCCTCTTCCTACTCTTCCTCTTCTTCCTATGTCTCCTCCTCTTCCTCTTCTATCTTCTCCTCTTCCTCCTCTTTCTCCTCTTCTTCCTCCTCCTACTCTACCCTCTCCTTTTCCTCCTATTCCTCATTTATCTTCTCCTTTCCTCCTCTTCCTCCTCTTCTTCCTCTTTCTCCTCTTCCTACTCTACCCTCTCCTCTTCCTCCTCTTCCTACTCTTCCTCCTCTTCCTACTTCTCCTCCTCTTCCTCCTCTTCCTACTACTACTACTACTACTACAACTACTACTACTACTACTACTACTACTACTACTACTACTACTACTACTACTACTACTACTACTACTACTACTACTACTACTACTACTACTACTACTACTACTACTACTACTACTACTACTACTACTACTACTACTACTACTACTACTCAAACTCCTATTCCTACCTGTATTCCTTCTGATATTAATTTATCTACTTGTACTCCTACTCCTTCCTTTACTCCACCTCTACTCCCACTTACTCAAACTCTCATTCCCAGTGGAGTTCTAAGACGTCTTCACTAGAGAAGAGGAGTTCTGTTGATTTAATGTGGTACTCCAACACCTTGGCCCTTATGGGAGTACCTTCGCATGTACATAGAAGATGAAACACTCACGCAAGGAGACGCTTAGCTTTGAGTGAAGTTCTCAACTTCTGTTCGTGCCTCAGGTCTTCTTGAGGGAGTAGACGACATAGGTAGTTTCTGGATTCGAACTCGGAGTCGTTTCTTGGGGAGTATGATGAAAGCAATCTGCCACTCGGCACACTAAGTGAAAGAGATGAATATATGTAGAAAGTCCAGCAAAGAATCTTCAATGGCGGTTGTGGTGGTGATAGTGGCGGTGGTGGTAGAGGTGGTGGTGGTGGTTGTGGTGATGATAGTAGTGGTGGTTTTAGTGGTGGTGATGATAGTTGTGGTGGTGGTAATGGTGGTAGAGGTGGTGATGATTGTTGTGGTGGTGATAGTGGTGGTGGTGGTAGTGGTGATAGTAGTGGTGGTAGTAGGGGTAGAGGTGGTGCTGGTGATGACAGTGGTGGTAGTGGTGATAGTAGTGGTGATAGTGGTGGTGGTGGTAGTGGTGATAGTAGTGGTAGAGGTGGTGATAGTGGTGACAGTGGTAGTGGTGGTGGTGGTGGTGGTGGTAGTGGTGGTAGTGGTGGTGGTCATAATGGTGATAGTGTGTGCGTTAGTGTGTTACTTCGAGTTACAAGACTCTCCCTTCTACATACAGTTCACCAGCATCGTCATCTCCTCCATCATTTATGTCACCATTATCACCATCACTATCACCATTCGGATCTTCCTCACCATCACCAGAACCATTACCACCACCTCTATCACCGTCACCACCTCTACCACCACCACCACTATCTTCCCAACCACCACCACAACCACCTCTACTATCACCACCAAAATCACTATCACCAGAACCACTATCACCAGAACCACTACCACCACTACTATCACCACCACAACCACCATCACCTCTACCACCACAGCCACTACCACCACCTCTGTCACCATCACCACCTCTACCACCACTATCACCACCATCACCACCTCTACTATCACCACTACCACCACCTGCACCACCATCACCACCACCACTACCACCACCACCAGTACCACCACTATCACCACAACTTCTACCACCACCACCGCTATCACCACCACAACCACCATCACCACCTCTACTACCACCACCGCCACTACTACCACCCCCACTACTACCACAACCACCATCACCACATCTACCACCACCACCACTATCACCACTACAACCACTATCAACACCTCTAGCACCACCAACACTACCACCAACACCACTATCACCATCACTTCTACCACCACAACCACTATCACCACCACAACCACTATTACCACCTCTACCACCACTACCACTATCACCACCACAACCACCATCACCACATCTACCACCACCACCACTACTACCACCACCACTATCACCACCACCTCTACCACCACCACCATCTCTACCATCACCATTATCACCACCACATTCACCATCACCACTACCACCACAACCACCATCACCAAAACAACCACCATCACCACCTCTACTACCACCACTACCACCACCACTATCACCACCATCACCATCACCATCACCATGAACTCCACGACCCAGGAACCCGGACTCCCTTGCCTCATCGGGAGTCGTTTCTTAATATTCCTCAGGAAGCCAATTGGCACTCCCTTGCCGGGCCGGAGGGGTCAGTCAGATCCAATGGCCCTGTCACTGGCTTCAGTAACATCTCCCAACGCTGCTACCTGGGCCTCAACAGAACTGAAATCTAATATGTATTCATTATCACGACTACCAACCCTTCGCCTCTTCCTCCTCCTCTTCCTCCTCCTCTTCCTCCTCTTCCTCGTCTTCCTCCTCTTCCTCCTCTTCCTCCTCTTCCTCGTTGAAGTCCTCTTCCTCCTTTTCCTCCTCTTCCTCCTCTTCCACGTCTCCCTCCTCTTCCTCGTTTAAGTCCTCTTACTTTTATCTTACTCTTTTTCATTCTCGTTCTCGTTTTCATCCTCTTCCTCGTCTTCCTCCTCTTCCTCCTCTTCGTTCTCTTCCTCCTCTTCCTCGTCTTCCTCCTCTTCCTTCTCTTCCTCCTCCTCCTCCTCTTCCTCGTCTTCCTCGTCTTCCTCCTCTTCCTCCTCTTCTTCTTCGTAGTCGTACTTTGATCTTATTCTTCTTCATTCTCGTTCTCATCTTCATCTTCTTCCTTGTCTTCCTCCTCTTCCTCGTTTAAATCTTCTCACTTATCTTACTCTTCTTCATTCTCATTCTCGTCTTGCTCCTCCTCATCTTCTTCTTCCTCTCTTTTGTTTAAATCCTCTTATTTTTAGCTTATTCTTCTTCATCTTCCTCCTCGTCCTCGTTTTCATCCTATTCCACCTTCTTCTCTTCTACCTCTTCTTATTCCTCTCCCTCATCTTCCTCCTCTTCCTCAACTTCTTGCTCCTCCACCTCCTCTTCCTCTGCTTCTTCCTCTTCCTCATCTTTTTTTCTTCTTCCACTTTATCCACTTCGTCCACTTCTTCCTGTTCTTCCACCCCTCATTTCTCCTCCTCCTGTTCCTTTCCATCCTTCATTTCCTCCTCCTCCTTCTTTATTCTTCCTACTCCTCTTCCCCTCTTCCTCTTCATCCTCTTCCTTGTCTTCCTTCCCTCATTCTGAAATTAACTTTTCCTTAACCATTCTTTAAAAACATTAACGTTTAGTAAGACATTAAGATACGGTGGCAAAAATAGAGCATAAGAACAAAAAAATGAAGGAGACTGCAAGAGACCATATGGCCTACGCTAGGCAGTTCCATGAGTAGTGGCACTAATATCAACGAGCCCTACTAAAACTAATCAATTTAACTAATTACCGCTCCAAACAAACAAAACTTATGGTAACAACGAAACTCATAATCCGCTCCGAATTGAATTATCCACATTATCGAGAAATTCGTTTCCACCTGTTAGACTTAATAAAACACTGATAGCATAATAACTTGCAATTGTACCATTCATCTCTTTCCATTAATCATTTACGCTTCTTTTATTTATTTCTGTCACCCTCCTAATCCCGTTTGTCATCAACAAAATTGTCTCGTCTACTCAAGTGATTATTTTGTTTTTCTCAAAGTGTTGGACAAAAGTTGTGCAATATTAGCAGTGGCGTATGGATTTCTTCGCCTTTCTCTTCCTCCTCCTCCTCCTCCTCCTCCTCCTCCTCCTCCTCCTCCTCCTCTTCTTCTTCTTCCTCTCCCTCGTCTTCTTACTCTCTCTCGTCCTCCTCTTCATCCTCGTTTCCTCTCTCCTCCTCCTCCTCCTCCTCTCCTCGTCTTCTTCCTATTCCTCCTCCTCCTCTTCTTCCTCGTCTTCTTCATCTTCCTCTTCCTCCTCTTCCTCCTCGTTTTCTCTCTCCTCCTCCTCTTCTTCTTCCTTTTCTTACTCGTGATTTTATTGCTCCTCTTTCTGCTCCTCCTCTTCTTCCTTTTCTTCCTCCTCTTCCTTTACCTCCTCTTCTTCCTCATCTTCCTCCTCTTTCTCCTCCCACTCCTCTTCTTCTCCGTCTTCATTCTCTTCTTAATTCTCCTCTTCTTCCTATCTTCCCGTGTTTTAATCCTCCTCCCCTCCTTCCCTTCCTTCTCCTCCTCTTCTTCCTCCTCCCCTCCTCCTCT
>NC_134795.1:60911037-60921037 GCF_046742065.1 Oratosquilla oratoria
ACTCGTAAGTGATGGTCAGAGTAAAAGAATCGACCTGAAACCCATTAGAATCCAAGGAAGAGGAGGAGTAGGATGAAGAAGAGGAGGAGGAAGAGGAGGAGGAGGAGGAAGAGGAGGAGGAGGAGGAGGAGGAGGAAGAGGAAGGGGAGGAGGAGTAGGAAGAGGAGGAGGAGGAAGAAGAGGAAGAGGAAGAGGAAGAAGAGGAGGAAGGGGAGGAGGAGGAAGGGGAAGTGGAGGAGGAGGAAGAGGAGGACGAAGATATAAAAGATGAAGAGAAACAGAGTAGGAAAGAAGAAAGGGAAGAGAAAGTGAAAGAGAAAAACGAAGGAAGGAAGAGGAGGAGGAGGAAGAGGAAGAGGAGGAGGAGGAGGAAGAAAAGGAGGAGGAAGAGGAAGAGGAGGAAGAGGAGGAGGAGGAGGAGAAGGAGGAGGAAGAGTAGTAGGAGGAGGAGAAAGAGGAGGAGAAGGAAGAAGAGGAGGAAGTGGAGGAGGAGGAAGAGTAGGACGAAGAAATAAAAGACGAAGAGAAGCAGAGGAGGAAAGAAGATAAAGGAAGAGAAAGCGAAGGAAGTAATAGGTATTATGTTCGAAATGATGATAATTTGAGAAAAAGAGGGGAGGAAGAGGAGGAAAAGGAGGAAACGAGAGACTAAAAGGAAGAGAGGAAACAGGTAAAGAGAGGACGGGGAGAGTATCCAAGAGGAGGAAGAGGAGGAGGAGGAAGAGGAAGAGGAAGAGGAAGAGGAGGAGGAGGAGGAAGAGGAGGAGGAGGAGGAAGAGGAGGAGGAGGAAGAGGAGGAGGAGGAAGAGGAGGAGGAGGAAGAGGAGGAGGAGGAAGAGGAGGAGGAAAAGGTGGATAGGTTAGAAAAGTATAACAGAAAAAGAACAGAGAGAATTGGAGGAAAAGAAAGAGAAAGATAACAAAGAGGAAGAGGAGGAGGAAGACGAGGAGGAGGAGGAAGAGGTGGAGGAGGAGGAGGAAGAGGAAGATGAGGAAGAAGAGGAAGAGGAGGAGGAAGAGGAGGAGGATAAGGAGGAGGAGGAGGAAGAGGAGGAGGAGGAGGAAGAGGAGGAGGAAGAGGAAGAGGAGGAGGAGGAAGAGGAGGAAATCTGCTACCAAGCCGGCAGATGTTGCAAAAAAGGAGGGATCTGGAATAGAGGGGGGAAAAAAATGAAGAAGAGGTGGTGGAGGAGGAGGAAGAGGAGGAGGAGAGGAGGAGGAAGAGGAGGAGGAGGAAGAGGAAGAGGGAGAGGAGGAGGAGGAAGAGGAGGAAATCTGCTACCAAGCCGGCAGATGTTGCAAAAATGAGAGACTGGAATAGAGAGAGGAAGGAAAAAAATGAAGAAAAGGTGGTGGAGGAGGAGGAAGAGGAGGAGGAGGAGGAGGAGGAGGAAGAGGAGGAGGAGGAGGAGGAAGAGGAGGAAATCTGCTACCAAGCCGGCAGATGTTCCAAAAATGAGAGACTGGAATAGAGGAAGGAAAAAAAAGGAGATATAGGAAAATATTGAAATAAATTAGGAAAAAATAATATATACGGAAAATTAATATGGAGGGAAAAAATAGTCATATGGAGGATTACGTAAGCAATAACGAGTGGAGGTCCACCGTTGGAGGGCATTATGGAATGGAGGGCGGAAAATATGGAGGCATTATGGAAATGGATACTTATTATGAAGAGGAGGAGGAGGAGGAGGAGCTCGAGGGTGTGGAGGAGGTGGAAGAGGAGGGAGTAGAGGCCGGATAGAAAAAGGAGTGGACGAAAAGGTGAAAGAGGAGGAAGAGGAGGAGGAGGAGAGGGAGTAGGGGAAGAGAAGAAGGAGGAGGTGGAGGAGGAGCGGAGGAAGAGGAGGAGGAGGAGGAGTTGGAGGATAAGTTAGAGGAGGAGGAGTAGGAGGTGGAGGAGGAGAAGGAGGAGGAGTTGGAGGAGGAGTTGGAGGAGGAGGAGGAGGAGGAGGAGGAGGGAGTTAGGAGTATGAGGAGGAGGAGAAGGAAGAGAAGAAAGAAATCAAGGAGGAGGAGGAGGAGGAGGAGGAGAATCAAAGGATAAGAAGAGAAGAGAAAGAAGTTCAAGAGAAGGAGAATAAGAGAGAGGAAGAAGAGGTGGAGGAGAAGAAGAAGGAGGTGGAAGAGAGAGGAGAAGGAGAGGGAGGAGGAAGAGTAGGAGGAGGAGGAGGAGGAGGAGGAGAAGGAGGAAGAGGAGGAGGAGGAGGAAGAGGAGGAGGAAGAGGAGGAAGAGGAGAAGGATGGTGAGGAGGAAGATCTTAGAGAGTAGAAAGAGTGGTAAGAGGATGAGAAGAAAGAGAGCGAAGAGAAGGAGGAGGAGGAGGAAGGGGAGGAGGAGGAAGAGGCGGAGGAAGAGAAGAAAAAGGAGGTGGAAGAAAGAGGAGAAGGATAGTGAAGAGAAAGAGCTTGGAGAGTAGAATGAGGAGTAAGAGTAGGAGAGAGGAGGAAGAGTAGGAGGAGGGAGGAGGAGGAGGAGAAAGGAGGAGGAGGAGGAGAGGAAAAGGAGGGGAGGAGGAGGAGGTGGAGGAAGAGGGGGAGGAGGAGGAGGAAGAGGAGGAGGAGGAGGAAGAGGAGGAGGAGGAGGAAGAGGAGGAGGAGGGAGAGGAGGAGGAGGAAGAGAATAATGGAGACGATAAAGACATTTTCAACAACATAAAGCTTCTGTACATCTTTGAATTATTAGAAAGGTGCTGCAAGCTAGGAGGAGAACGAGGAGGGAAGAGAGAGGAGGAGGAGAGAGGAAGAAGAGGGAGGCGGAAGAGAGATGAACTTAAAGAGAAACGTGGAGGAGGTGGCGGGAGTGGAGGAGTGGAAGTGGAGGGGTGGAGGTGGAGGGAGTGGAAGTGGAGGAGGTGGAGGTGAAGGGAGGGGGGTGGTGGGAGGGTGAGGGAGGAGGGAGGTGGAGGGGAGGGAGGAGTGAGGGTGGGAGGACGAGAGGTGGAGGGAGTGAGGAGGGGAGGGGTGGGTGGAGTGGATGGGGCAGGGTGGAGGGGCAGGAGGGAGTGGGAGTGGGGTGGGAGGTGGAGATGGAAGTGGAGGAGTGGAGGGTGTGGAGGTGGACGTGGGGTGGAGTGGAGGAGGTGGGGGAGGGAGGGAAGGAGTGGAAGGTGTGGGGAGAGTGGAGGGGGAGGTGGAGGGAGTGGGGGAGTGGGGGAGGGGGAGTGGAGGAGGGAGTGGGGTGGAGGGGGAGTGGAGGGTGGAGGTGGAGGGTGAGAAGTGGAGGGAGTAGAGGTGGGGGGGGGGCTGGGGAGTGGAAGGAGTGGGAGAGGGAGGTGTGGAGGGATTGGAAGTGGAGGGGGTGGAGGGGGGAGTGGAGGGGCTGGAGGGAGTGAAGGAGTGTAAGTGGAGGATGTGGAGGTGGAGGGAGTGGAGAAGCTGGCGGGAGTGAAGGAGTGGAAGTGGAGGAGATGGATGTGGAGGGAGTGGAGGGGGTGGCGGAAGTGAAGGAGTGAAAGTGGAGTGGGTGGAGGTGGAGTGAGTGGAGGGGCTAGCGAGAGTGAAGGAGTGGAAGTGGAGGGTGGAGTGGAGTGGTGGGAGGGAGGGGAGGGTGAGTGGTGGACGGGGAGGAAGTGGAAGTGGACGGGAGTGGAGGGAGCGGAGGTGGAGGGGGGTGGAGGTGGATAGCTGAACAACGGAGACGAAAATGGAGCAAGTGGAGGATCTTTTGTCCTACGAAGGGGAAGAGACATTATCTCACTCAAGGACTTAAATTGCATCGCTTAGCGGGGAAGTCTGGACCACGAGTCTTTTATCGATTAATGATATTTGTTTGTTTATTTGTTTGTTTGTTGGTTTGTTTGTTTGTGATGGTTTACATAGATAAGGCATGGCGGCAGAAGACCGTATGGTTCATAACAAGGTCGGATGTCATGTATACAGTTGATATATAAATATATATATATATATATATATATATATATATATATATATATATATATATATAATACATATATATATATATATAGATATAAATATATATATATATATATATATATATATATGTGTGTGTGTGTATATGTATATATATATATGTTTATATATATATACATATATATACACACATATGTGTATATATATATATACATATACATATATATATATATATATATATATACATATATGTATATAATATATATGTATATATATATATATACATATATGTATACAATATATATGTATATATATATATACATATATATATATAATATATATATATATATATATGTATACATATGTATATATGAATAGAATAAGAGAGATTAGGTTAGTAAGTGGGACACAGTGATGGGAATATTGGCAATGAGAAGGAAAGTTTTCTTGAAAGTATATAAACAAACTCACTGCTTCAAACTAAACATGAAAGAAGACTCGTACCAATGCAACCTAGGAAGGAAGTAATAAAAAATGAGTGAAAAATTATAATAAAGAAAAGATTAATAAGAAGTTTGTAAATAGATTAATGAATAGATAAATGAATAGATAGATAAATAAGTAAATTTATAAACAAATCAGTAAGTAAATGAACATAGATTAATACATCGATAAATAAATAGATAAATAAGCAAATGAATATTAGATAAATAAGTCAATAAACTAGCAAATGAATATATATATTTATATATATATATATATATATATATATATATATATATATATATATATATATATATATATACTGTATACATAAATAAGAGAATAAATGAATCAATAAATATAGATAAACAAATAAACAAACAAACAAATAGATAAATGAATAAATAGATAAATAAATAAATAAATAGATAAATATATAAGAGGGAATAAAGATGATATACAAATAGAATAAAATAATAAAAAATAAAAAATAAAATAAAATAAAATAAAACAAAATAAAATGAGATAGAATAGAATAGAATAAAATAAGATAAAATAAGAAAATAAAATGAAATAAAATAACACAGAATAGAAATGGTGGTTCAGGTACTTTGGGTAAAGTAGATGTGAAAGGAGGAAACGCTGGGTAGATAGATGGCGCTACTCTGGGCGGGTCATTACTCCCACGCCAGACCTTGTTAAGGACACTGGGGGGGACTAACGGAAAGTAGAGGGGGTGGGGGGAGGGGGAGGTGGATCGGGGGTGGTAATGTGCTTGGACATTGGGGGGAGGGGAGGGAGGAGTCACGTTGATATGGGGGGAAGAATAGAGGGGGGAGTATAAAAGTCATTTTTGGGGGGAAAGCGTGTGGTAATGTGCTTGGATTGGGGGAGGGGATAGGGGGGGAGTCACGTTGATATGGGGGGAAGAGGCGAGTGAGGGGGCATAGGAGAAGTCATCGAAGGAGTCAAGTACTACGAGGAGTCAATTTAGGGGGAGTAGGAGTAATTGTAATTCACAGTGGAGTCAATTCATGAGTAAATAAAAAGGATTTTATGTCAGAAGCGATGGGGAGTAATGTGAGGAGGGGTATGGGTAAGGAGTGGGGGGAGGTGAGGGGGGAGAGGGGAAATGCCAAGTCAGCGTTGTGGGGGACGAAGGGGAGGAAGAGGAGAAGGAGGAGGAGGGAGGAAATGGTAGTATTTGCAGTTGACGTTAAGGAGGGAGGAAAGGGTCGATGTAGACATCAAGCCCCAACCTACAATATGGAAATCTATCTTCTAGTTTTGTTGCCTAAATAAATTTTTGTTTCCTAAAAATAAATGAATAAATGAATAAATAAATAATGAATAAATAAATAAATAAAATAGTAAATAAATAAATAAGTAAATAAGATAAATAAGTAAAATAAATGAACAAATAAATAAATAAATGAATAAATGAATAAATAAATAGATAAATAAGATAAATAAATTAGTAAAATAAATGAATAAATAGATAAATAAATAGACAAATATAAATAGAAAATAAAAATAATGCTAAATAAATAGATGAATAAATAAATAAAATAGAATAAATGAATAAACAAATAAATAGATAAACGAATAAATAGATGTAAATAAAAAATAGAAATAATATTAAATAAATAGATGAATAAATAGATAAATAAAATAGATTAATAAACAAATAAATAGATAAATAAATGAATAGAAATAAAAATAAAAATAATAATAATTCTTCAATGCAAGATAACTACTAAAATCTCACGTTTACTCCCACTTTCAACTTCAATTTCACTTTCATTTCAATCCTCAGTCTCACTCTCACTATCACTCTCACTTTCACTCTCTCTTACTTTCATCCATTCTCCGTCTAATTCATATTCTCACTTCCAATTCTAATTCTCCGTTTCATCCTCACTCTCGCTGTTACTCATTCACCATCTAATTAATTATCATTTCTATTCCCATTCTCTAACTCCTTCTCATCCTCATCCTCATTCTCATTCTCATTCTCATTCTCATTTTCATTCTCATCAACATATCCCGCCTCATTCTCATTCTCATTTTCATTCTCATTCTCATTCTCATTCTCATTCTCATTCTCATTCTCATTCTCATTCTCATTCTCATTCTCATTCTCATTCTCATTCTCACTCTCATTCTCATTCTTATTCTCATTCTTATTCTCATTCTTACTCTCATTCTTATTCTCATTATAATTCTCATTTCCCGTCTCATTCTCATTCCCATGCACATTCTCATTCTCATTCTCATTCTCATTCTCATTCTCATTCTCATTCTCATTCATATTCTTATTCTCATTCTTATTCTCATTCTCACTCTCATTCTCATTCTCATTCTCATTCTCATTCTCATTCTCATTCTCATTCTCATTCTCATTCTCATTCTCATTCTCATTCTCATTCACATTCTTATTCTCATTCTCACTCTCATTCTCATTCTCATTATAATTGTCATTTCCCGTCTCATTCTCATTCCCATGCACATTCTCATTCTCATTCTTTGGCAATGAAAAATTTAACTGTAGTTGGTGAAGCCCTTCAGAGAGTGAGCCACATTAACTTCTTCATCTTAGCGACATCCTTTATTGATCTCATTCTCACAGGGCCTGGTGATTGTATGTACTGTACTAGAATTACGTCAACTTGAAAAAATAGGAAAACTGTCTAGATACTCTAGAGTAATTCCTGTAGTCAGGTCACATACTTTATAGATGATGACACTTTTTTTTCTTTCTTTTTTTTAGGTGAGAGCAATTCCGTAGTGAAAAGATTGAATGAAAAATATATAATGAAATCGAAAAGGCAGAAAAAGTCAAATAAGGACGGGAGGGAGAATGATGTTTGAAGAGAAGACAGAAGAAGAAGAAGAAGAAGAGTATAGAAGCGACCTGGAAGGAAGGAGGAGGAGGAGGAGGAGGAGGAGGGAGAGGAGGAGGAGGAAGAGGGAAGAGTGATTCGAGGTGGAGGAAGTGGAGCAGGTGGAAGAGAAAGGACAAAGGCGATAGACCAGAAAGATGAGTGGAAGAAATTGGAAGAAATATGAGGACTATTAAGATGTTGAGATGTAGAAGAAGAGGAGGAAGGGAGAACAAGGGAAAAAGAAAGAATGTAAACGTAAAATATAGGAGGGACAAGAAGAAAGCGAGAAGAAATTTCACAGAAAAAAGAATATAGGTGATGGAAGAAAAGTAATAGGTGAATGAGGAAAATATAATGGAAGAAAGAATAAGAGAGGAAGAAGAAGCAAGAGAGGAAGAAAACAAAAGAGAGGAGGGATAAAAAGGGGAAGAAGAGAGGGACGAATAAAGAGAAGAGAAAAGGAAGGATAGGGGTAGAGAGAAGAGAGAGGGATGCAAGAAGGGAAAGAGGAAAAACCCGGAGTAAGGAGAGAGGACAAGGAGAAGAGAGGAAAAGAGGAGAAAAGAGAAAAAGAGGGAAAGGGAAGAAGTGTGGGGCGAATAAAGAGAAGAGAAAAGGAAAGATAGGGGTAGAGAGAAGAGAGAGGGATACAAGAAGAGGAAGAGGAAAAGCCCGGAGTAAGGGGAGAGGACAAGGAGAAGAGAGAAAAAGAGAGGGAAGGGGAAGAAGAGAAGGAGAGCGAAGAAGAGGGGGACGAATAAAGAGAAGAGAAAAGGAAGGATAGTGATAGAGAGAAGAGAGAGGGATGCAAGAATAGGAAGAGGAAAATCCGGAGTAAGAAGAGAGGAAAAAGAGAAAAGAGAAAAAAAGAGAGAAGGGGAAAAAGAGAAGAAGAGCAAAGGAACGGACCATGAAGTATACGCGACTCCTGGGGAATAAAACTTTTTTTTCTGAAGATAAATATCAAGACACTACAAGGAAGCGAAACAAGTTATTTTAGAATGTAGGATGATTTTAGGAGTCTCTTGGCAAAGGAAGCATAGTCAAGAAATTGAATTTAGTAAAGAAAGAAGACTGAAGGAGCAAATAGATAGTTATAGTTTTAATTTATTATTAATATGATTTTTTTTTTTTTTTTTTTTTTTTTTTTTGCATCCGACCTAGATATGGATCAAAAGGTCTCCTGTCGGCATGCTTTGCCTTTGTAATCCTTTGTAATCCTTTGTAGAAAAGAATTGCGGAGACACATAAATCAATAACCATAAACGATAAGAGGAATAACTGATTAGTCATATATAGATAGAAATGAATTAGATACAAGTGTGAGTAGATAAGTATATAAACAAGTGAACAAATAACCAATTAGATATAGTTATGTAAGCTAATAGATCAATAGAAATAAATGGATAAACACATTGATGAAAAAATACGTCTGTTAGTGTAAGAAAACAAGATGGAGAAAGAAGTCGATAAGTAATTGTAATTGTCTTCATGTTTGTCTTTCTTACGTTCTGACATTTTTCGAGACTCAAGGCTTCAGGGACTGGTTGTCGATGTTTGGTCGTTTCAATGTCAGTCGTGGGACATAGAGACGAATAAAATCACTAGGCGACAAAAAAGTCAGTACGTGCACATACGTGCCTAACGGGAAAAAATACAAGGGAAGAGAACTAGAGGAAGACCATCCATGGAATATGTAGACGGGTTTAACCACTTCCATACGATGACGCCTGCGTAGGCGGCATGAGGAGCAAGTGGGTACTCATTATTGCCGACGTCGCCATCTTGATTATATCTATTGTAGTCGTACCTACGTAATTTTCATTCTCTCTAAACTGGCTTCATCAGTTTTCTATGGTTATCAAAATACACGGGTGAAAGAGAACGAACGATTGAGCACTGACTTTATTTTTTTATAATGCGATTATTATGACGCAACATCGCACGTCGGGCAGCTAATGCTGCCAGACGTGCGATGTGTCCCGTAGTGAAGAGTTAGAGACACCTGTAGGAGAAGAAATAACAAATGTCATCTTGTTAAGAAGAGCCATGTGCAGACAGGAATGGAACATAAGAACATAAGAATGAAGGAGACTGCAAGAGACCATAAGGCCTACACTAGGCAGCTCCATATCCATCACCACCTGTCATCCCCATCCATAAAGTTGTCTAATCGTTTCTTAAAACAACTAATAGTTTCAGCGCTTACTACATGGTTACTAAGTTTATTCCATTCGTCGACCACCCTATTAGTAAACCAATTCTTGCCTATTTCCTTTTTAAATCTAAATTTGTCCAGTTTATAACCATTACTGTGAGTCCTGCCCTGTTGCTTTAGTATGATGACCTTGTTTGCATCACCCTTGTTAAAGCCTTTGATCCAATGGAGCTTCATGGTAGCCAACGTCCAAGTGGATAAGGAATCTTGGTGAGGTGAGGTGGGTATGGAAGGGCCCGGACGAGATTCGAACTCTCTCCTTATCATTTAAACCAGCGTTTCTCAACCTTTTTACCTTTGCGTAACCTTTAAAATAAATTGCATGTCTCAAGGAACCCCTGCGCCAAAAAAAAAAGATATCTTTCTCATTTTATTTTCATCGTAATAATAGGTTAGATAGGATGATGTCTATATTACATTATTACAATAACCAAGAATATGTCGTGCGTGTTTAATTATATTACGTATATGAAATTAAATAAAAAATCAAAAGTGCATTAGCTTATCTCACTTGTTCTCGCGGAACCCTTAGGGACCTTTT
>NC_134795.1:60953537-60963537 GCF_046742065.1 Oratosquilla oratoria
AGGAAGAGAAACAGGAGTAAGAGGAGAAAGAGGAGGAGGAGGTTGAGAGAAGGAGGAGGAGGAGGTAGATGAAAAGGAGGAGGAGAAGCAGGAGTAGGAGGAGGAAGAGGAGGAGGAGTTAGAGGAGAAAGAGGAGAAGGTAGAGGAAAAGGAGGAGGAGGAGAAGCAGGAGTAGGAGGAGGAAAAGGAGGATGAGGTTGAAGAGAAGGAGGAGGAGGAGGTAGAGGAAAAGGAGGAGGAGAAGAAACAGGAGTAGGAGGAGGAAGAGGAGGAGGAGGTTGAAGAGAAGGAGGAGGAGGAGGTAGAGGAAAAGGAGGAGGAGAAGCAGGAGTAGGAGGAGGAAGAGGAGGAGGAAGAGGAGGAGGAGTTAGAGGAGAAGGAGGAGAAGGTAGAGAGAGAAAAAGGAGGAGGAGAAGCAGGAGTAGGAGGAGGAAGAGGAGAAGAAGGTAGAGGAGAAAGAGGAGGAGGAGGTAGAGGACAAAGAGGAGGAGGAGGAGGAGGTAGAGAACAAAGAGGAGGAGGAGGAGGTAGAGGAGAAGGAGGAGGAGAAGCAGGAGTAGGAGGAGGAAGAGGAGAAGAAGGTAGAGAAGAAAGAGGAGTAGGAGATAGAGGAAAAGAGGATGAGGAGGTAGAGGAGAAGGAGGAGGAGAAGAAGCAGAAGTAAGAGGAGGATGAGGAAGAGGAGGATGAAATGAAAATCATGTATCGAAGTTTGTTCCTCTGGGTTTATTGGAGTAAGTCTGTGTCACACAAATTGTCGACCCATGAAGGCAATCCTATGAAAGATTTCCCTTTAGTTCTTCATCATTATATAAAAAAAAAAAAAAAAAAAAAAAAAAAAAAAAAAAAAAAAAAAAAAAAAAAAAAAAAAAAAAAAAAAAAAATACTCGTTTGCAGTTGCATGTCAGATACAAAGGCAATTGTTCCGTGATTACCATCTCTCTCTCTCTCTCTCTCTCTCTCTCTCTCTCTCTCTCTCTCTCTCTCTCTCTCTCTCTCTCTCTCTCTCTCTCTCTCTCTCTCTCTCTCTCTCTCTCTCTCTCTCTCTCTCTCTCTCTCTCTCTCTCTCTCTCTCTCTCTCTCTCTCTCTCTCTCTCTCTCTCTCTCTCTCTCTCTCTCTCTCTCTCTCTCTCTCTCTCTCTCTCTCTCTCTCTCTCTCCCTCTCTCTCTCTCTCTGGGGGAGCGAGGTCCTAACTGTAACGGCAACACGAACAAACACATAATTTTCTATTTTTCTCTTTCGAATTAAATGAATGATAGGAAGGTGCGTCAGTGGGTATAGAGTAAGGTGCCCTTTCGTACACCATGAGGACCTGAATTCGTGTTTGAAAATTCCCAAATGTCGAAGACCCCAAAACGCCACGCCCACCTTACCCCAAGAACAAAGATCCAGATAACTGAAGACAAACGGAATATCTTATATCCACCAAAAGGTTTACGATCCCATAACAGTGAATACCCAGTAGATTAAAACTATCGGCAGATTGAAAATCCTCCCAAAATAGGAAATGAAATGTTTGAAGATCTCAACGTTCAAGAAATTTCTAGAATATTGAAAATTGCAAGAAAACTAATAAAACCAACGTCTTAAGTCTCCCTGAAGACGAAGGACCAACAAATATGAATGATATGCGGAATGGTATATACATACATACATACATACATACATACATACATACATACATACATACATACATACATACATACATACATACATACATACATACATACATACATACATACATACATACATATATACATACATACATACATACATACATACATACATACATACATACATACATACATACATACATACATACATACATACATACATACATACATACATACATACATACATACATACATACATACATACATACATACATACATACATACATACATACATACATACATGTATACATACATACATACATACATACATATATACATACATACATACATATAGCAAAGGCTTTTCCCCCCCTTATAAGGAAGGTAACCAAAAAACACAAAGGCATAAAAACCACTCGGAATGGTAAAAAATAAAAAAAAATAAAAAAAAAATAAAGCAAAAAACTTGAAAACACTGAAGACAGAAGATCCTTGGATGTGGCGTCTCAAGATCAGTGACTCTAGAAAGGAACTGAAGACCTAAGAACACTGAAGACTGTTACACCATACCATACCAAGTCCCCATGTTGTACTTTTAAGACCTCCCTTACATTCATCTCTCTCTGTTACTAAATGTACTATGGTTTATTAGATGTAAATAGGATATGTTCTGAAATATAGAACAGAGACAGATTAATTTCAAACACCATCTTAATGTAGATTTAATGACAACAATATGTCAATTGGATATGAAACCAATGGCAATAATGACAACAAAAAGACCTTATGTAGTCTAACACAATTTTATAATGTAGTGTGAACTATTATAATCCTATTTTTAGGATTGTTGTACTATTTTGAAAAGTACTGGGATTGTTGTACTATTTTGATAAGTTCTAGGTAGCTTGACCTGTCAGATATTGTGTAAATATAGTAATTGTTATACAACTCAGCCAATTAGATACAGTAAAATATAATAATAATGATGTTGTGAGAGTATCCTAAATATACATATTCAATACGCAAACCTGACAATTACAACTGGAACCATGACACCATCGACAAGTCATCACAACTTCTGTCTCCATCAGCAGAAAAAATAAAAATAAATAAATAAATAAAAATAAGAATAAGAAAAATAACAGAGAACGTTCCGATACATGGACTTACCGACTTAAGTTCTAGGAATGGATCAAGCCTCTTAAAATCATAATAACATTTCAGTTTCATAATTTCTGGCATGACATTTGCTGAGGATATTTTGTGTTACTTTATAGACTCTGACTTATATCACATCACATAAATGATTACATCGCTGGAACTGTTTAAATCCAATAATGGTGGAACGAGGGAACAATCGGATCTGAGGGTAATACAGTAATACACATTACAAACACAATACAGTGTACATTTCAAAAAGCAAACACATGATTCATACGTTATTCAACACATAACTTGAGTGTACATTTAATAGAAATAGAAATATTACAATAAAATGGTAGCCCATGATATCATTATTATCCTAACAAGTAAACATGTAGACCCCGGAGACATGATTCATACGTTATTCAACACATAACTTGAGTGTACATTTAATAGAAATAGAAATATTACAATAGAAAGGTAGACCATGATATCATTATTATCCTACACATAACTTGAGTGTACATTTAATAGAAATAGAAATATTACAATAAAATGGTAGCCCATAATATCATTATTATCCTACACATAACTTGAGTGTACATTTAATAGAAGTAGAAATATTACAATAAAATGGTAGCCCAGGATATCATTATTATCCTAACACGTAAACATGTAGCCTCCGGAGACTTCCGACAAAGACTCTAGGTAAAGAACAAAGGTTTCATCCAATGAAGCCTTGCTTCAGGAAACACGACTCTCCCTTGGGGGATGTAACATAATAAAACCCTCCGCTTTATGCACTTCTGCTAGGAGGAATCCCTTTCCCCAGCTACAGGATATACACCTTTACACCCTGAGCGGCTTCAGAGAGAAACCGCCTTCCTAGGGTTTCTGGTACAAAGGACGCCACACGAATGAAGCTTCTTTCTCGCACTCCCAGAAGACACAACTCCACTCTCCCACCTCGAGTAAACAGACCCCACCTTCCCGCCCTGAGTAAATAAGACCCTCAGGTAATCATTAAGAAGCTTTTAAAGAAGAAAGTTCAGAGCGAGTTGGCTAATGCTTCTCGGTAACCTGCATCCTGCTCTTGCTCCTGCTCTCACTCTTCCTGCTCTCACCTGCTGCTTTTGTTGTTGTTGTTGCTGTTATTCCTCCTCCTCCTCCTCCTCCTCTTCCTCCTGCTCCTCTTCCTTCTCCTCTTCCTCCTCCTCTCTCTTCCTCCTCTTCATGATCCTTCTGCCGCTGCTGTTTGTTGTTCCCGTTGATGCTGCTCGTTCTAATCCACCTCTTCATCCTCTTTTCCTCCTCCTCCTCTTCTTCCTCCCTCTTCCACCTTCTCTTCCTCCTTCTCCTTTTCTTCCTCTTCCTCCTCTTCTTCCTTCTCCTCCTCTTCCTCTTCATCCTCTTCTTCTTCTTCATCCTCTTCTTTTTCCTCTTTCACATTCCTCCTTCTCCTTCTCTTCTTCTCCCTCTTCTTCCTTCTCCTCTCCCACCTTCTTCTTCTTCATCCTCTTCTTTTTCCTCTTTCTCATTCCTCCTTCTCTTCCTCTTCCTCGTCCTCCTTCTCCTCCTCCCTCTCCCCTTTTTCTCCTTCTTCTGCAGATGGGTACTCGTGAGGAGGAAATTGTCCGATGGACTATTCACGGGTGGAGAAAGCAACTCCACTTACTTAGAAACCAATGCCAGAAATGAGTTCACAATAATGAGAAAGAATATCAATAGAAATAACAAAAATTCCAACTAAGTTTCATGGCTATGGTTGAAAACTACACTCCGATCATTGCCTCCACTAACGTTGCCAAGTAACTGGTTTATAATCCCCCAGCATTATAGAACTACTTTTTCATCATTTTCTATTTTTGCCCCGCGTTAGTATATAGATTATATATAAAAAAAATAATAATAATCTGATGGCTAAGAGAATTTGTGTTCTCAAATAAGCTTTTTCCAAGTGAAAATGAACAAATTATTGAACGAAGTTTGTGAGTTATATTTCTTTTTTTCTTTATGTAGATCTTAGAAAACGGTAACTTCTTTCTTCTTTGTTTCGTATCAATTATTCACTCCCCGCCCCCCCCCCCACCTTGTGCCTGTCTCGTCTTTGTCCTCTCATCAGACTCCCGTCTCCCTGCCATACACTACTTAGAAATCCAACTCCATTTGTTACTCCCTCACATTCCTGTTTACTGGATAGATCATGAATTTGTCATCGCCATTATCGTCTTGGCTGTTATTGCTATCAGTATCAGCATCATTATTATCATCATCGTCGTCGTCGTCGTCGTCATCGTCGTTGTCCGGTTCCTTCTCCTTCGCCTCCTCCTCCACAACATCAACAAAACCATCATCATCATCATCATCATCATCATCATCATCATCATCATCATCATCATCATCATCATCATCATCATCATCATCATCATCATCATCATCATCATCATCATCATCATCATCATCATCATCATCATCATCATCACATCATCATCATCATCACATCATCATCATCATCATCATCATCATCATCATCATCATCATCATCATCATCATCATCATCATCATCATCATCATACAGGTGAAGGGATTAGAAAAGCAATCCGCCGAAATACATTTAGTCCATAACGAGGCGGGACTAAAATTAGAGAGAGAGAGAGAGAGAGAGAGAGAGAGAGAGAGAGAGAGACAGAGAGAGAGAGAGAGAGAGAATGTTATAGAAAGCTATAATGAAAACGTCGTGGTCCTGGCTCTGGTTATACCAGTTGATAATCTTTCTAAAAGAATGATATCTGAAAGATTTTCTTTGAGTAATAAGTGAATATATACAGTATGGCATTCACAAATGACCACTCCTACTGGTCTTCGGTTCAATCCTGTTTTCACATAAATTATCGGAAGGCAAGTTTCATGAATATTCTAACTAAATGCACTTGATTCCAAGTTAAACCTCTTAACATACCTTTTTCATACGCTGTAGATGAATAACGTGTTAATCTTCTGTATTCGTTGGTTTTATACGTAGACATTTCCGTGTGTATATAACAAAGACAAGAAGTAAAGATGTTCCATCCTTACTCCCACTTACTCCGCTGGTCTTGGGGCCACTGGGTGATCCATAACCGCTTTTGAAACGTCTCGCCATGTCTTTCTGTCCTGTGCCACCTCCTCTTTCCATTCTCTTGGTTCTATTCTGCATATCTGCACATCTTCTTCAACGCATCTCCTCCGGTCTTTTCGAAGTCGTCCAAGTGGTCGTCTTCCATATACTCCACTATTGAGCACTTTCTTTGGCCATCTATCTTCTTGCATCCTGGCAACATGTCCTGCCCATTTCAATTTTTTTAATCTTAATACATTTTTAACAATTCCCAATAATGGAAGAATTAGGAGCTGTTGCATCCACTTTCTGTAATTGGAAGCCCACAGATCCTTGGTAGTCAGCAATGGTCTTCTTCTGGAAGATACGCTCACATGTTGTCTGTGTTACATAAATATAAGTCTCTTTCTATCTCACTGACTGGAAGAAGTAAGATGGTAATAAACACCTACAAACCAAAACAGCTTATTGAAAATTGTCCCTTAGAAAACACTTTCGGGACCGAATACTGACAAAGGACATTTATTCTAATAGATTATATTTGACTGCCGTTTATATTGTACATACCACGTGGCGTGGAGCACACGTTGTCTCGCCCACGCGACTAGACTTGACGCGCCATCCACACACACCTGCTTATGACAGTGCGACCCTGCTTGACCCGACCTAACCTAATCCAGTGCAATTATGTAATTACCCACCACGGGTGGCTACCCACGCGGTATGTATATCGGCTCCTGGCCGCACGTAAAATCAGTTCAGGTTTACCTTACGAACAAAGCAAAGGAGACGAACTCACGAAGACTCTTTATCTTCTCACAGAAGCATCGTCGCTACACGAACCTTCTGGACAATCTCGCACTGTCATATTGGGAGAGGGGGCTCAGGGTACGCTCCATTATATATGCCTCCTTAGGACATCAGGGCTCCAGAGAGGATATCGGAGCTTCCGGGGGAGAACCTCATTCTCCCGAAGTCAAAATCGTCCATCATCTCGTTTTCGTTTTCGTGGAAGTTCACGTTTGAGGTCTGATGTAATAAAATTTGACCAGATGGTTTTGCCGAGCAAAGGTCACAGTCCATTACCAAAATTGGTAAAACATGAGGGCTGGTGTTTGTTATGCATATATATATATATATATATATATATATATATATATATATATATATATATATATATATATATATATATATATATACATATATATATATATTTATACATATATATATGTATATATATATTATATATTTATATGTGTGTATATATATGTATATATATATATATATATATATATATATATATATATATATATGCAAAGTAGACCACTTGGAAAAAGAAACTAACGAAGCAGAGCGCTTTCGTATATTACATCTTCAGTGCAACACTGAAGATGAAGATGTAATATACGAAAGCGCTCTGCTTCGTTAGTTTCTTTTTCCAAGTGGTCTACTTTGCATAAGTGAACACACGTACCCGTGTTCTTATTAGCATATATATATATATGTATATATATATATACATATACACTCTCATATTCACACTATATTTACGTCCGGACCAGAATATTTACTTTGGAATTGGCCCAAAGACTACATCGTTAAGCTTGACTGATAAGCTCGCAAAGTTGCAGAAGCCACAAACCCATCAACAATTTTGAGGCCAAAGAATCTTTCATTAACAACAATTTTACAAACATATATTATTCTCGAAATTAATCATATACTCATTGTTCTTCATGATGACCAGTTTCGTTTGAATGAACGCAAGTTTAGTAAAAAGAAATATATATATATATATATATATATATATATATATATATATATATACATATATATATATTTATATAAATATGTATATGTATATATATATATATGTATATATATGTATATATATACATATATATATATATATATATATATATATATATATATATATATATATATGCGTAAGTAACCACTAGGTAAAAATAAACTAACGAAGCAGAGCGCTTTCGTATAATTACATCTTCAGTAATCTGCACTGAAGATGTAATTATACGAAAGCGCTCTGCTTCGTTAGTTTATTTTTCCTAGTGGTTACTTACGCATTTGTGAAGACACGCTCCTAGTGTTTTTATTGCATATATACGTGTATATATATATATATATATATATATATATATATATATATATATATATATGCATGTATGTATATGCATGTATATATATATATATATATATATATATATATATATATATGTAGTAACAGCTCATATCATTACAAATAATTTCCGACAGTCACCCTAGGGGTCGAATTGAGGCCTTGCTTGACGCCAGACCAGTGTTTTACTGACTGAGATACAGAAGCTTCAAAAGTCTCCAACTTGGAATTAATCTAACTCCCGAAGAATCCAGGTAGGTAGACTGCTCACTCCCGTCCCTACCTAATTTTCACAGGAACTCAAACTCAACTCACAGAAATCGGTGACGCGAGGCCTCGGTTCGAATCCAGGGTCGGGTGTCAGAAATTATTTGTAATGATATGCACTGTTACCAGCGATTCACTTCGGGTGTTTACAACGGCGAAAGACCATCAAGTATTCATAACAGCTTCACCACTGTTTACGAATGAGCTCGGGTCTCTGTGAAAATTAGGTAAGGACGGTAGTTAGCAGAGTACCTAGACTTTTCGGGAGTTAGATCAATTCCAAATTGGAGACCTTTGAAACTCGTATAGCTTAGACGGTAAAGCAGTGCTCTGGCGTCATGCGAGGCCTCGGTTCGAACCCCATATACATATACATATATATACATATAAATACATATATACATATATATATGTATATATGCAAAGTAGACCACTTGGAAAAAGAAACTAACGAAGCAGAGCGCTTTCGTATATTACATCTTCAGTGCAACAAGTACATAGTGATAGGAATACATAGACATTATATACATGATACAAAGGGGACTAGGACAGTTTTGAATAAGCATACCGACCAATTACCCCCTAGAGAGCGGAAGGTCATTGTCAATTATCTTACGATGGTCGGGCGACATTAGGTCACAGTCGCCAAGGGGAGCTGAAGGTCATTGTCAATTATCTTACGATGGTCGGGCGACATCAGGTCACAGTCGCCAAAGAGAGCGAAAGGTCATTGTCAATTATCTTACGATGGTCACAGTCGCCAAGGGTCACTGTTTCTACTACTTATATAGGGCGACATTAAGTCAATTTGTTGGATTACATTTTACATGATATTATCTTACTAATTTCTTGACAAATGAAATTATCAAGTTTGTACAAGCCTTTTTGTAGGTTGGTATTTTGATTACTAGTGGTATGAATCAAACTGCACTCTATTAAATTTCTTGCTATTATGTTGTTGGTATAATAGATTGCCTGGGCATTACCCCAATCAACTGGATGATTATTTAATTCAATATGCTTGAATATACCACTAGAATTATTGCCATCCCTGACATTTTTCTTGTGTTGTTCAATTCTAATGTTTAAGGGTTTGGCAGTTTGACCTATGTAAAATTGATTACACATTTTGCAAGGAATTTTATAAATGCATCCTTTTTTGATTTCAATACTATTGTTGATTCTATTAAATTTACTTTAGAAATTGAGAAAAATTGTACCTTACCTTTCTTAGATTGCACTATCCTACGTCATGACAATAGCCTTAGATTTAAAGTATATCGTAAACCAACCAATGTAAGTTCATATATTCATTATTATTATTCTCATCCAAATAATATTAAACGTACAGTATTTGCCTCAATGTATTTAAGAGCTTTTCGTATTTGTAGTCCTGAATTTATTGATGAAGAAATCAGAAATGTTTTTAACATTGGGCTAGAATTAAAATACCCTAAGCAATTCCTTGATATTGCTTACAATTTTGCAAGGAAATCATTTTTAACTCCTCAGCCTAAATCACCTTTCAATTATCATAATGTTTTAATTTTACCATTTCAAGAAAATTTGTTAAGTATCACAGAATTATTAAAAAGGTTTAACGTAAAGGTAGTTTTTAAACATGATAGTACAGTAAAACATAAACTTATCAACAATAGTATTGAAATCAAAAAAGGATGCATTTATAAAATTCCTTGCAAAATGTGTAATCAATTTTACATAGGTCAAACTGCCAAACC
>NC_134795.1:60968537-60971037 GCF_046742065.1 Oratosquilla oratoria
TAGATAAAAATTATAATAATATAAATAATAACAAATAGAATCAATAAATAAATAGGTAAAGTTGAAAATAAACAAACAGGTTAATAGTATATAACAATAAAATAACAAATGAATAACAGTAAATGATAATCAAGCAAACAACAATAAACAAACAAATAATAACAATAAACAAATGAAAGGATAAAGTGCCCTCCGGTAGGTAAGGGGCTAATTGGGAAACAGAAGGAGGACGAAAAAGAAACAAAAGAAATGATGACATTAATAACGAGAGGACAGAGAAGAGAAATGAAGGACGAGTCGCGTCATTCATAGAAAACGTAATGTGTGTAGCAGCAAAGGTATTGGTAGTGGTAGTGGTTAACTGGTTGGTGGTTGTGGCTGGTGGTAGGGGGTTGGTGATTGGTGGCTTTTGTTCTTGTTTGGGTCGTGATTGGTGGTACTTGTTCTTGTTTTTGTTCTTGTTCTTGTTCTTGTTCTTGTTCTTGTTCTTGTTCTGGTTCTTGTTCTTGTTCTTTTTCTGTTCTTGTTCTTGTTCTTGTTCTTGTTCTTGTTCTTGTTCTTGTTCTTATTCTTGCTGTTCTTGTTCTTGTTATTGTTCTTGTTCTTGCATTTTTCTTCTTCTTCTTCTTCTTCTTCTTCTTCTTCTTCTTCTTCTTCTTCTTCTTCTTCTTCTTCTTCTTCTTCATCTTCTTCTTCTTGTCCTGGTGTTGCTTGCAGTAGCGATGGATATAGTGTTATAACTGACGGCACTGACGATGACAGTAATAGAGGACAACAGTGATCGTTGAAGAGCTACTGAGGGCAGAGAATCAAAATTTCTTAAAGACTTTTTTTTTTTCTTTTTTTCTTTTTTTTAAGTGATCCTCCATCTTCAGGCTGGTCCTTCCTCTTCCTTCTCCTTCTCATTTTCTTCCGCTTCTTCTACCTTCTACTCTTCTTCCTCTTCCTTCTACTCCTCTACTTATTTTTTTGGGGTCTTCTGCCTCTTCCTCTTGTACCATCACCTACTCTTCTTCCTTCTTGTCCAACTCCTACTCAAACTTCTCACCTTCCTCCTCCTCCTTCTCCTCCTCCTCCTTCTTCTCCTCCTCCTCCTCCTTCTCCTCCTCCTCCTCTTCCTCCTCCTTCTCCTCCTCCTCCTCCTCCTCTTCCTCCTCCCCTCCTCCTCCTCCTCTTCCTCCTCCTCCTTCTCCTCCTCTACCTCCTCCTCTCTCCTCCTCCTCTCCCCCTCCTCCTCCTCCCTCCTCCCCTCTCCTCCTCCTCCTCCTCCTCCCTCCTCCTCCCTCCTTCTCCTCCTTCTCCTTCCTCCTCTTCCTCCTCCTCCTCCTCCTCTTCTCCTCTACCCTTCCTCCTTCCTCCTCCTCTACCGCTCCCCCCCCTCCTCCCCTCTCTTCCTTCCCCCTTCCTCTTCCTCCTCCTCCTCCTTCTCCTCCTCCTCTTCCTCCTCCTCCTCCTCCTCCTTTCTTCCTCCTCCTCCTCCCTCTCTCTTCTTCCTGTCTCCTTCCTCCTCCTCCTCCTCCACTTCTCCTCCTCCCTTCCTCTCCTTCTTCCTCCTCCTCCTCTACCTTCTTTCCTCCTCTTCTCTCCTCCTCCTACTCCGCCTCCTCATCAACACTCCATCGCTCCCCTCCTTCTCCTCCTCCTAATCCTCCTCCACTTCCTCCTCCTTCCACCTCCTCCTCACCCTCCTCCTCCACCTCCTCCTCAACCTCCTCCTCCACCTCCCTCCACCTCCTCCACCTTCCACCTCCTCCTCCACCTCCTCCTCTACCTCCTCCTCTACCTCCTCCATCCTCCTCTACCTCCACACCCTCCACCTCCTCCTCCACCTCCTCCAATTCCTTCATCTCCTCTCCTCTACCTCCTCCACCTCCTCCACCTCCTCCTCCACCCTCCTCCAATTCTCATCTCCTCCTCTACCTCCTCCACCAAATACCATTCCACACTTCCTCCTCTACCTCCTCCTCCACCTCCTCCAATTCCTCCACCTCCTCCTCCATCTCCTCTTCCACCTCCTCCTACACCTCCTCCTCTACCTCCTCCTCTACGTCCTCCTCCAATTCCTCCGTCTCTTTCGCCTCCTTTGCTCATCTATCAGCTTCGTGTTACATTCCCTCCTCTGTCTCTACTTTCGTCTGAGGACAAATCACCTGACGGCAGATTTAATGAATTAAACAGTGCCACCCGGTATGGAAGGGTCTCCTGGTGACGTCATATATACCCTCCCTCAACCACCCAACCACTCCCTCCTTACCACTGCGTCGAGTTCAGTATTAGTGACCGATTATATAACTTTTCTTATCCACTCTGTACTTTAGGGCTTTAGTGTAACCCCTATGGACCAGATCCCTGCAGCCTTACTTTATGATAATGTTTACTCCAGCAGTGTTGATTACTTGTTATTTTTGTTGACCCATCTCTCTTCTACTCACCTCTACGGAGAGTCCCAAAGGATAGAAACGCTGGTTATTTTTACCAACACTGTGTTCACTACTACCGT
>NC_134795.1:60981037-60986037 GCF_046742065.1 Oratosquilla oratoria
CTATTTATATATTTATCTATCCATTTATTTATTCGTTTATCTGTTTATCTCTTGATTAATTTATTTATACATTTATTGATAAAATTATCTATTTATCTATCTATCTATTTATTGGTTACACTAGGTGACAAAATTTCACTTTTGTCTTGTGCCATGGCCCTAAGCCATAAATTTCCAGTTAAGTTTCCATCTAAATAAATAAAAAAAGAGAAAAGAGAGAGAGAGAGAGAGAGAGAGAGAGAGAGAGAGAGAGAGAGAGAGAGAGAGAGAGAGAGAGAGAGAGAGAGAGAGAGAGAGAGAGAGAGAGAGAGAGAGAGAGAGAGAGAGAGAGAGAGAGAAGAGAGAGAGAGAGAGAGAGAGAGAGAGAGAGAGAGAGAGAGAGAGAGAGAGAGAGAGAGAGAGAGAGAGAGAGAGAGAGAGATTTTGAACATAAATTTTGCTTCCGTTGTTAGAATAATGAAGTTACATTTTTGCCTTATTTCAATAGAGTATGGGATACTATTGGGTTTCGTGTCAGGCAAAGGCCTTTGTGAAAATCTCATTTCCTTATCTAATTGCTTTTGAAGTGTTGTAAATAAGTTAAAACCATTAACTAAAGAATATAAAATGTTCTAAAGATATTTAACTTTAATAAGATAACTTTTGAACTGGCCAGATCTGGCTAGAAAATTCTTATATTTAGAAGAATTTGCTTAAATTTTAGAAATCTTCTCAAATTCCCCAGAATGTTAGTTTTTCTAGAAGTTTGTAAAATACTTTAGAAAATTCTATTTAATGTAAACACATCCAGAATATTCTAAAACTTTCTAGAATACAGGGAAAGTGTAGAATACTCATGAAATTTCTAGAATCTAGTATTATTCAGAATATTCTAAAGTAGGTTCAAGAATATTCTAGAAAGATTGAGAACACTCTGTAACATATTCTAGAAAGATTGAGAACACTGGAACATATTCTAGAAAAATTAAGAATATTCTAGAGTACTGTTTGTGTCAGAAAAATTTGACGCAGCCCGAAGGGATTTCTCCCCGTCTTCTCCTTTTATTCATGGGTGTACGGAGGGGGGGGGGGTGGCCGATTTAATGAAGCGGCCTTGCTGTGGATGTTCTGTGTCTTGCGACACTGCTTCTGACCCAGGACAGTGGACAAGGTGCAGGGATGACCCGTCATCCAGGAGGTGCTAAGATGAGAGGGAGAGTGGAGGGTAGTGGAGTGTATTCAGGGATGGAATGGGTGGGAATGATTTTATGCCTTTTCCTTTTTGGCTACCTCCCTTGTAAGGGGAAAAAAGCCTTGGTATATGTATGTATGTACTGTTTGACAATATAAAAGTTGGGGCTTGCAGACCATCAATCCGTTTTGCTTTGTCTTCCTTGAGAAGACACATCACACGAGGTGAAATGGCATCAGGAGTCTGCGATCATTCTTCAGATGTATTCTGCTACATATGTGGTCAATTTATCAAGACAAGAGGAAAGAAATTTTGCGTGACAGCCTTTGGAAAAATGTATGAAGCTTACAAAGCATATTTTGGTGTGCCAGTTGAGGACCAAGAGAAGACCGGGGCACGTCGTTTTGCTTGTGAACATTGCAAGGAAACACCAGGAGGTAAGATAGCTGTTATTTTTTCAAGAGTAAAAATCAATGGAGAATTAGAATAGAAAAAATAAGTTTAACAGAAACTCATGCTGTTGTTCTTTTACAGGAAAATGGAACCATGAAAGTTGTTATTCTTAGAACATGGCGTGAACCTACTGATCACTCAACTTTTTTTTTTTATGATGGATCCTTACAAACACCGATCTGGGAAAACGAAGCTGTTGTTCTCTAACCATATATTTCATCTTCCGTTGCACTAGTACCACACAATCCTGATCTTCTTATACCAGTTCCTCCAGAGAGAAGTCAGCGACCAAAAGAAAGCAACAAGTCATCATGATGGATCCTTCCAAACGCCGATCTGAAAAAAAAAACCAGCTGCTGTTTTTTATCCAGATATTCCATTTTCCATTGCGCCAGTACCACACAGTCCTGGTCCTCCGATACCAGATCCTCCAGAGAGACGTCAGCTACCAGAAGAAAACAGTAATTCATAAGACAAGGTAAACAGAGAAGAGGACTGTAACGTCACAGATACAGTCGTAGTTAGGTGGAATCTTTACTACCCAAACCAGAGAGATTTCAATGCTCTCATCAGAGATCTTGGTTTGACAAAGAGAAATTGTGAGCTTTCGATTTCAAGGCTGAATGAATGGAATTTACTTAATGACAGCGTGCAAGTGACCAACCAAAGAAAACATCACTAACATTTCTCCTGCTTCTCTGCAAAGGAGGACAGGCTATGCTATTGCAATGATGCATCAGGTTTGTTTGGTGCTATTGAAATTCCTTGCAATGGAGATGAATAAAGACTCTTCATTGACAGCTCCTCTATAAAGACTGAAAGCTGTCCTTCTGCACAATGGAAACAAATATCCATCTCTGCCTCTTGCTCATACCGTGTATCTTCGATCTAATGTATGTGCAATACCACTCCAAGGTATTTATTCTGAACGAAAACCCGCAGCCCCATAGTAACCTACAACGATCGACAGCTTCTCTTCTAGGTCGTTCTGAGAAGAACATCAACTATTGTCTTTATTGTGTCAGTAAAGGTTTGACTTTCAATCACCAATTAATAAAAGAAGTCGCCAGTTGCCGACGGTCCTCATGTGAAGATAGAGGGAGAATGTAATTCAAGTTAACAGAGAGGTCATGTAATGTCAGTCCGGAGACCGAATACCAGCCGTACGGGGCTGTACCTTCAAGGGAAGATGTTAATGTGTTCTGAGAATGGATGGCTGATGAGTTGATTCTCCCCGACGTCTATCAGGTTCCCTTCGTTGGTCAAACGGTAATCCTTCGAAATGATCAAAACCAAAATTTTGATTCGAAGAATATTCGAGGACGCTCTTGGAAAAAAAAAAAAAAAGTATTTTGGAAATGATGGCTCAAGACTCAGGAAGGGCATCTGAGGGGGAAGGAATGAGAAAAGAGAGGCAAGGAGGAGATGAGGAAAAGAGAGACAGAGAGATAATAGCCAAATATGAACTATAAGCGATGTATATTGAACAGAAGAGGGCTCCTGAGCGCTGAATTAAGAGACGTGGTGACTTATAAACGTGGCACGAGCGAAGAAATAAGAGAAAAGCGGAGGTAAAGGCGAGACAAGAGAAGAATTTGCCACAGGCAAAAGTGGAAAACTGGATACAGAATTGAATAAGGAGTCACAGCGAGAATATAACATCTACGTAAATATGCACATGTACTTGTACATGTGCATGTTGATATATATATATATATATATATATATATATATATATATACATATATACATATATATATATATATATATATATATATATATGTATACATATATGTATATATATATATATATATATATATATATATATATATATATATATACATATATATATATGTATGTTTTGCAGTAATTCACAAGGCACATGTGAAAATAATATGCAGAAAAAAACACTGGAAAATAAGAAGCTTAGTCCGAACGTTTTCGTCTATTTAAGACATTATCAAGGAATAGAACTGTGTATTTCTTGATAATGTCTTAAATAGACGAAAACGTTCGGACTAAGCTTCTTATTTTCCAGTGCTTTTTCTGCATATATGTATGTATAATCATGAATACGTACATACACATGCACACGCACATATGTACATATATGCATGGCTTCAAGTATAACTATAGGTATAGGTGTAAGTATAGGCGTTATAGGTACAGGCATAGATATAGATGTGGGTATAGGTCCAGATATAGATATACATATCGGTAGAAGTACAGGACATAGATATGGATATAGACATAGATATAGGGACACCCGTAAGGCATAGACATAGATACATGTATAGCTATAGGTGCATAGCGCCATGTACACGAATATATAGATTAAACCTGATAATTGAATCCTGTCAACTGGGTTATGTTTGTAGAGAGTTAATTAAATCGAAAGCATGAGCCTAGGGCCAGTGTCAATCATGATAAACAAACAAAATTAATTTTCGTACAAGGAACGGGTATTATTGTTGCGCTAATAAAACATGACACAAAAATTCGAAAAATCATTAATGTTTGCGAGACTTCAAGTGTCGATAAATATTTTCGGTAGAATTTGTATTTGCGATGTTTTTTTTGTTTTTTTCGTTGTAAATTTAATTTCAAATGAAATATTTATTTGTTATCTTATTCTGATATCTATATACCTGTTGTGTTCCTATTTTATTTATCCATCTATTTATTCATACATTTATTCATATACCTATTTATATATTCATTGTCTACTCAACTACCTATTCAATTAAATATTCATTTATAAATTTATGTATTTATATATCTAATTATTTATCTGCTTATCTAGTTATATATTTATCTATTTACTTAACTATTAGTATATTTTTTCAAAAATTCATTATCTAGAAAAGCCAAAGACTTATATATCTAATTATTTATCTGTTTATCTCGTTATATATCAATCTATTACCCAACTATTGATATATTTTTCTATAAATTTGTTATCTAGAAACGCAAAAGACTTCTTGCTCAATGTTATTATGACATTTTTGTTTCTTCTACTTTATTCTTCTGTAATACTGTTCCCCTTTCTTACGGATATGTCATCCCAAAATTGCTGAATATTTGATTCCCTCGAGATTGATTTCTTCGGCATTTGTTAGGGCGTAAACTGCGAGGTGATTCATTTCTGTCTGCGCTGTATTAACCATATTTGGGGACTCATTCAAATGCATAAACCCATGTACCGTCTCTGACGTCAGTGAGGTGAATAATCTATGTTTATTGGAAATCTAATTTCCGATGGAGTGGTAGGATTACGCGTGCGCGCACACACACACACACACACACACACACACACACACACACACACACACACACACACACACACACACACACACACACACACACACACACACAC
>NC_134795.1:60991037-60993537 GCF_046742065.1 Oratosquilla oratoria
TGTCCCTCTTGCAACCTTGCAACATGAAGAGTTACATTGCAGATACACACACACACACACACACACACACACACACACACACACACACACACACACACACACACACACACACACACACACACACACACACACACACACACACACACAAGCACAGGCACACACACACGCACACACACGCACACACACGCACACACACGCACACACACATTCACACACACACACACACACACGCACGCACGCACACACACACACACACAGTGTTCTCATATCCTGTGGTTCCCCTTTACCATAAGAATCCTCTTATCAGTCATGACAATTATCACATCCGAACATCCAGTTCGAAAATTTTCTTAAAGAAACCACCCAATTCGAAAATTTTCTTAAAGAAAAAAGTGAGTACCTTGGCTCCTTTAAGACTGAATCTTAACAGAATTTAGGAGCTTCCTGTTGCACCTGCTAAGATCTTCAGTACGAGATTCTACCTCAGGCTGGATAAAGCCATCTGACACGAAAAGGATACTGTCTCAGGAGAGCCTGGCCAAGTGTCAAACAAAATACAAAATGGAGAAGACGATTCGGCAACTGTTCTTCTTTAGACCTTCTTCTATAGTTCCTGATGTATAGACTTCACTCTTAAAAATGCATCAAAATCCTCAAAAACACACTTCGAGTCTCTGGGCCTCTGGAGCGGTGCTGAGGAGTAAAAATGCTGAGATCGGGATGATATTTAAACGTATGTATGCAGTACATAGATAAATAAAAGAAGGAGGACTTAATTAAACAAGTAATTTATCAAACAAACAACTCAATAACTAAAATGGAATAAAAAGATGAATTAGTAAAAAATCCAATAGTCAAAATTAAATGTAGATGTAAACAAGATATGAAAAATAAAAATAAAATATTGAAAATGAATTGATAAATTATGAATAGAATTGAACAAACGCTTAGAATAATCAGTGAATAATCAAATATACATGAGTAACTAAATCATTCAGTGAAGACGTCACTAAACGGATGAATAACTGAGTGAATCAATGAATAAAATAAATTTTATTATTGTGTTTCAGCAATAAAGGTCTGTAGGTTTGTCAACTATGACCTCATCCTGACGTCATAACTTCATAATGACCTCATGACCTCAGGTCACTGAGTCCTATGACACATTCTTTACTGCTCAGGAGAACCCACGAGGTGAATAAAATCGCCAGGCGAAAGCCAGGATGAAGCCTTTAAAAAGGAAAAGAAGAAAATATAAAAGAGAGAAAGAAAGTAAAGAAATGGGAAGATTAAAAGAAAACGAGGAAAATAGAAAAAATAGGAGATAAAGAGGATAAAGGGCAAATTTAAAGAAAGTTCAAAAAGAGAAAAGAAGAAATGGAATAGGCGAACGACAGGAAGACAGACAGATTAGCAGACAGACAGACAGACAGACAGACAGACAGACATAAATACACATGCATAAAGAAAGACAGAAATACAGACAAACAGAAACACAGACAGACAGACAGACAAACAGACAGAAAGACGACGAGACATGTAGAGAAATGGAGACAGCGAAAGCGAGACAGAAGAAGAAAAGGAAGGAGAAATTCACACACAGAAAGACAGAAACACAGACAGGCAGAGAGACAAACAGACAGAAAGACAACGAGACATGGAGAGAGACAGTGATATCGAGAGAGATATAAAAGAAGAGAAGGAGGGGGGGAGACAATTCAGAAGGAGACCTCTTAACGAATGTAAGTAAAATTGCGGAGGCCATAACTCACACACAGAAGCTCAAGGACATTTAACTTTACTTGTCAGTGAATCAGGGATAAACTAGATCTTCGGTGAGAGAGACAGAGGCAGACAGAAATAGAGAGAGAGACAGAAGGGAACAGAGACAGAGGCAGACAGAGAACAGAAAGAGAGACAGAAGGGAACAAAGACAGAGACAGACAGAAACAGAAAGAGAGACAGAAGGAAACAAAGACAGAGGCAGACAGAAACAGAAAGACAGACAGAAGGAAACAAAGACAGAGACAGACAGAAACAGAAAGAGAGACAGAAAGAAAATAAGACAGAGGCAGACAGAAACAGAAAGAGAGACAGAGGCAGACAGAAACAGAAAGAGAGACAGAGGCAGACAGAAACAGAAAGAGAGACAGAAGGAAACAAAGACAGAGGCAGACAGAAACAGAAAGAGAGACGGAAGGAAAGAAAGACAGAGGCAGACAGAAACAGAAAGAGAGACAGAAGGAGAGACAAAAAAATGAACAGAAAGGGAGACAGGCGGAGATAGAGACAGGCAGGGAGAGAGAGAGTCAGAGGCAGACAGACAAAGACAGAGACAAAGACAGAAGCAGAGACAAGGAAATAAACAGGGAAGGAGACAGAAGTAGAGACAGAGACGGGCAGGGAGAGAAACAGAGTCAAAGACAGACAGACAGAAGCAGAGGGATGGACAGAAGCAGAGATAAGAACAAAGACAGGGAGAGAGACAGAGACGGAGACA
>NC_134795.1:61006037-61023537 GCF_046742065.1 Oratosquilla oratoria
AAGGCTTTTTCCCCCTTACACGGGGGGTAGCCAAAAGAAAAAATCAAGTACTTTCTTTTATTCAAGTTTATTATTTCATTTCAATCTGAACATGACATTTTTCTCAGTATGGATCAGAGTTTATTTTCCCCCTTTTCGAAGGGTAGCCGTCCAGTTCAGGGGAGTGAGGGGTGCGGTCACTTATAGAGTGGAGCAACGAAAGGGGGAATGGCAAGAGAAAGGGGGAGGAGAAGGGGGAGGAAGAGGAGAAGGAGGAGAGAGAGGAGGAGAAAGAGAAGGAGAAAGAGGAGGAGGAAGGAGAGGAAAATGAGGAAGAAGAGGAATATGAAGAGGAGGAAGAGGAGGAGGAGGAAGAGGAGAAGGGGGAAGATGGGTAAGAGGAGAAGGAGAAAGAGGAGGAGAAAGACAGTAAGGAGAAAGAGAAGGAGAAAGAGGAGGAGGAAGGAGAGGAAAATATGGAAGAAGAGGAGGAATATGAAGAGGAGGAAGAGGAGGAGGAGGAAGAGGAGGAGGAGAAAGAGGAGTAAGAGGAGAAAGAGAAGGAGAAAGAGGAGGAGAAGGAAGAGAAAAATGAAGAAAGGAGGAGGAGTAGGAAGAGGAGAGGGAAGAGGGGGAGGGGGAGAAGGAAGAGGAGGGAGATGAAAAAGAGGAGGAAGATGAGGAGGATGAGGAAGAGGAAGAGAAGTAAGAGGAGGAAGCTGAAAAAGAAGAGGAAGAGGATAAAGAGGAGGAGGAGGAGGAGGAGAACGAGGAGGAGGAGGAGAAAGAGGAGGAAGAAGACAGAGACCTCTTGATGGTTTTTAAGTTCGGAATTGGCGCCTGAAAAGAAGAGAGGAGGAGGACAAATGGAAGAGGAATAGACTGATTGATGGATTGAGTGACTGGTTGATAATACGCCATTATTAGGAGACAATGAAGTCAATCTCTACTGATGCCGACTTAGAGTTGAGTTTGACTGCGGGAGGATAAGAGGGAAGGTGCAAATGGATTAAATGGATGGATGGATGGCGTCGAGTAAGGGGGATTAAAGTGGATGAAAATGGACTGAACAGGGAATTCAAATTTCGTTTTTTTTTTTTTTTTTTTTTTTTTTTTTTTTTTTTTTTTTTTTTTTTTTTTTTTTTTTTTTTTTTTTTTTTTTTTTTTTTTTTTTTTTTTTTTTTAACTCTTCAATGCTGTGACATGACGGATCCAAAATTGAGATTTTCATTTTATTTTATTTTAATTTTATTTTCTATTTTATTTTTTTACCTCTGCACTACAATGACGTCATGGATGTATTTTCATTGTCTTTAGTGCCGGCAATTTCATTCAGCTGAAAGGCTTGGAACCGAACAAATATGAGGAAGTGATTGATGGAGCCAAGTCCGCCCATCAACTGAATGAAAATCGTCCTGCATTAGCCAGAATAAATGATGTGATGTGTGTCACCATGTTGAAGATGTTCATGTAAAAGAAAGATGGAGGCGAGAGTCATCGAGTCTCGAAAGATTAGATAAAGATAGAATGAAGATAAAACGATTAAAGGAAGCAAACAAAGAGAATAAATCACGTAATAGGGGAGAGACAAAAAATAAATAGATAAATAAATAAATCGATAAAATAAAAATAATTTATGTTTTTTAGTGGGAAGAGTCGAGAGGGAATAGCCAAAGTCAAAGGCATTAATCCACTTCCACCCATTTCATGTCCCCATACTCCACTCCCATTCACTCTCCATCCATCTCTCTTTTCTTGGCTCCTCATGGATGATGGGTCATCCCTTCATCTCACCTACTGCCCTGTATATGAAGCAATGCAGCAAGTCACAGTACATTCACAGCAAGGCCACTTCATTTAATCGGCGACCCCTTCCTCTCCGTCCCCTCATGCAGAAAATGAGGAGATGGGGAGAAATCTCTTCGGACTGTGTCAAAATATCGTTCAAATATACTTCCTAACCCTCATCCTCACTCACTCCCTTCCATGCATTACAGCATCATCCATACGCAATCATTCTCCACTCACGACTATCTCATGCCTTCTTCCTTCCTTCGTCAACAGATACCCCCCCCCTTTCCCAACGCCCCTTTTACACCCTCCATCTCATCTCATTCTTGGTCTCCCCCATGTTCACTCTCTCCACCACTGCCTTCTATACTTCTATTACTAATCTTTTTAATCCATTAAAACCCTATCTACCACCCTTCCATCCACCATCCTTTCCCATGTGTACTTATGCTTGAATATCTTCTTAAACGCTGTTAGCTATCATCAACTTTCTAGACACATCTCCACCACCAACTTTCCACTAAGATTTTTCCTGGAACTCCACACTTCCAAGCCACTCCATCTATTGGTTCATCTCCTACTCTAGCATTGAGATACAAAGACCCACATCTCCCTTCCCAGCTTCACCTTCATCCACATTAACCTTGAAGAAACCTCCTTCCACTCCACCACATGCTTACTTATCTCTTTACTTACTAATATAGCCATCCCTTCTCTCTCTCGTCCTCTATTCACTCCTGATACCCTCCCCATAACACTCCCAAACTCAAACATGCCCATCCCTTTCAACTTAGTTTAACTCAATACCAATACATCCATTTTTCTTCTCACAAACATACTGCCTTTTACTTTCATCTGCACCACAACCACGCACATTAAAAGATCCATACCTTAGAGTTCTGGTTGGAAAACTCATTCCAGATCCTCTTATGCTTTTTTTTTTTTTTTCCAATGTCTCCTTTGGGGCTACAGAGAATAGGATGCCTTGTTCTGTCCCCGTCCCTTTTTTTGTTGCCTTTTGCCTTTTACGACTCAAGTGGGAACTCTTGGTGGCAGTATTCTTTCTCTCCTACCACACAGGGTTTGGCGAAAAGCAAATGTATATTCAGAGAAGTGGTACAGGACGGCATAAAGAGTGGTGGGACAGCATAACGGAGGGACAGTTGCAGCATAATAAAATAGCATAATTTCTCCATGAATAGAGATTTCCTCTATCACAGACAAAATAATGTGTGGCTATGGTCCGTAGGGGCACTCCATATAGCCCCTAAAGTACCAGATGCCTACTACTGAGCAATTTTAACCTTACAGAAACATGTAGACAATACCACAGAAGGGTATTGGCTGGAAGTTACATAATACACTTGACCCAGAACTTTTCCAACGTGAATAAAATATTCTGTCTTTAACCAGAATAAAATCCTTAAAGCGGACAAACTATCCTCAAGAGATAATTCAATGATAGAGCAGAAGAGAATCAAACTGATAAGAGAAATAAGAGAATGATAAGATATAGACATGGACAAAAGGAATAAAGTGCTATTTGAAATTCAATGAGTCTCAAATGGGATCATGCACCCCTCAATCAATCCCCTCTCCCCCCTCTCCCACTTTCCCCCTCTCCTTCCCTCTCCCCCCTCTCCCCCCTCTCCTTCCCTCATCTCCCCACCCCTCTCCCCCTTCTCCTTCCCTCACCTCCTCCTCCTCCCCTCCTATCCTCCCTTCCTCCTACCCTAACTTTATTTCCATTCTTCATCTCTCACGAGATCCCAGCTCCCGGCTGGAGAAGAAGAAGTAAAAGATAAATAAAACGAGAATATAACCGATGGAATGAAGGGGGCTCACACATAACAGGGATGAGGGAATGCAAGGGAGATACCAATATGACGATAGACATCGCCGGAATCCGACGTATTACGGCGCAGAAACGAGATAGGAAATTAATTTGTAGGGCGCAATGCGGCGGATGTAGGTCGGTGACAATGAATATCCAGTCAGATGTATTGACAGCTGTACAAGACCATCTCCATATACAAGGGGACTGAGATGTACGCAGACATATTGAGACATATATGAATAGTATGTGTTGTGCTTGTGTATATGTTTGTCTGTGTGTTTGTGTATGTGTGTGTGTGCTTGTGTGTGTGTGTGTGTGTGTGTGTGTGTGTGTGTGTGTGTGTGTGTGTGTGTGTGTGTGTGTGTGTGTGTGTGTGTGTGTGTGTGTGTGTGTGTGTGTGTGTGTGTGTGTGTGTGTGTGTGTGTGTGTATGTGTGTGTGTGTGTGTGTGTGTGTGTGTGTGTGTGTGTGTGTGTGTGTGTGTGTGTGTGTGTGTGTGTGTGTGTGTGTGTGTGTGTGTGTGTGTGTGTGTGTGTGTGTGTGTGTGTGTGTGTGTGTGTGTGTGCACGCATGTGCACGCGTGTTTCTATGTATATTTATGTATATCACCTGTGCATATACACCTATGAACCTGTCTTTCTTATTGGACAGATTTTCTCATTTATACTGTACATGTATAAATGCGTTCTAATGCTTTGAAATATGTATTCATTCTATTATTCTGATTAGTATTCATTTTATTATTCTGATTAGTATTCATAATATGCTTTCAATCCTCCCCACTATACGTGCCTCCAAGCCTCACTCTTCTAGTCCAAAAAATATTTTAATTTTTATATGTTTTTTATAGGAAAAAATCTAATTAAACGCAAGTAAAAGAGTTTCAAAATGTTACAAGATATATGTATTCTTAATCAAACTACTCGGTAAGTGTTCTTAACCAATCAATTATATGACAATGTCCACAGTAAATTACATTTAATGCTTTTGTAATTAAGAATAATCAACATTAATTGGAGCTAACTATTAGTGAAACGCGAGTTTATGTACAAGTGAAAATATCAAACAAGATTAAAAGTTTTTTATAATTGTTTCTGGTCGTTGCAGACCGATTCTATTAAGTTGCAAAAATATCCTCTAATTGACATCTCTGATGTCAAGACGATACTCTGAACCAGATAGAATCATCGGGTCACGTGAAGAATTCTCACCCTAGAACGCCCACATGAAGAATCGTCACACCATGAGATTCCACATGAAGAATTGTCACTCCAATACGCCGAATATCAACAGTGGAATAAAGATCAGATTGGGTTAGGTTAGGTTAGGTTAGGTTAGGTTAGGTTAGGTTAGGTTAGGTTAGGTTAGGTTAGGTTAGGTTAGGTTAGGTTAGGTTAGGTTAGGTTAGGTTAGGTTAGGTTAGGTTAGGTTAGGTTAGGTTAGGTTAGGTTAGGTTAGGTTAGGTTAGGTTAGGTTAGGTTAGGTTAGGTTAGGTTAGTTTAGCTTAGCTTAGGTTGAATGAGGGTTATGCTTATTGTCATCAACTTATACAACGGAAGAATCGTAAACCCAGGATGGCCCACATGAAAAACTGTCACCTTAGGAAAGCCCTCATGAACAATTGTCACCCGGTTGAAGTCTGGGGTGACAATTTTCATTCGATCCGAATTATCCAACGTTAGTTAGAAGAAAATTACTGAAGTAAATGTTACATGGACTGGGGCGGTGCAGGATAAGACAGACAGGGCGGAGCGGAACAGGACGGCGGAAGGGAGTGGGAGGGAGGGAGGAGAGGTCGTGATGGGATGGTGACTGTCCCGACCTAATGACCTGCGGAGAGGATGGCGATTTGTGATGTCATTCCAGGTCATTTCCGGGTAACCTTTGACCTTACCTGACTGTTCTTAGACTTGCGCGTCTCATTTCATCCTCAATTTTTAGATTCTGCCAACTCCGGCTCGCAGACTCTTCAGGCCTTCCGAAAGTCTCCAAGACTCTTCAAACCCAGAGGCTTGTGGTTCCTGCCACTTCCTCCTTGTTCTTTCCAGCCCAAGAGGCCTTTGTCCTCATGTATTGTCCTTCGTTTTTGGACCAGGAGATATTCTACCTGTCCCTCCCCTTTGAGAATATATATAACCTTCTTTCAAAATAGGATAAACAATAACGAAGATCTACAGGTAACAAATGCGTTCGTTTTATTCCAACTCCCTGCAGAAGCTTCTTCAGGATTATCGGTAGTTTCAACAACGCTTTGTAAATCTTTTCTAATGCACTGTCACTCATATCTTATTAACGTTATCTCCTACCCTTCCATGTTCTTTGGAATTACTTGCTGTAACCTTTCCTTCAAATTAAGGTCATTATTAGCCAGCGTTTGCAAACCGAAAGGAAATTTTATTGAGGTTTTCTGCCAACTATCTGCGACGTCGGAAAGAATTCCTGAAGCCTCTGGGTCGATCTAGGACGTTGCCAGATAGGAGTGTAATTTTCACTGAGCGTTCTGCCTTGTTCCAGTTTATTAGTTTATCAAAATATTCTGTTGCAGACTTAAGCTTCTGGCTATTAATTTATTAACTTATTTGTTTTTTATTCATATATTTATTTGTGTATTTATTTATTTGTTTATTTGCAATTTTCACTGGGCGCTAAGTCCTGTTCCAGTTTATCAATTTATCAAAATATTTTGTTACAGATCTAAACTTCTACTTGTTCATTTATTTATTTTTTATTTTTTATTTATATTTTCATTTATTTGTTTATTTATTTACTTATTTGCAATTTTCACTGGGCATTAAGTCTTGTTTCAGTTTATCAATTTATCAAAATATTTTGTTACAGATTTAAGCTTCTACTTATTTATTAACATATTTGTTTTTTATGTATGTATTTATTTATTCATTTGTTTATTTGTTTATTTACTTATTTATTCATCTACTTGTTTATTTATCTATATGCTCATGTATTGATCTAATCTATTGATTTATTTACTTATATACTTGTTTATCTATTTATCTATTTTGTTTATTCATTTATTCATTTATTTATCTATTTATCAATTTGTTTATTTATCAATCTATTTATTTTCGATTGTTAATTTATTTATTTATTCATTCATTTACTTATACATTTAATATCTTATTCATTCACTTTATAAATTCTATGCATTCATTTTGTATAATTACATATCCATCAATTGATTGCTCCATTATATATAAATTCGTTTGAAATTTGCATCTTTCGTTGATTCATAGACAGTGATTAATCGCCCTTTCAGATATTAATCTATTTACTCTAACAGTCTATTAAGGTTTTCATAAATATATTTGAATACTTATTTGAGGGTATTTCTGTTTCCATCCTTGGAGAAAACATCGCATCGAATAGGTCAAATCAAAGTGGGGGTAGAATAAATATTTAAAAACGACACAAGGCAAGGAATATTAGATAAGACAGGTCTGTTCATAATCATATGTAAATAAATATATACATTCTTCTTTTTTCTTTCTTTTTTGATGTTTATTTGAATGCGCCATTCACTTGTCCTCAACCTATCTTTTAATGAACCAAAATAGTTCATGCTGGTTTGGTTTTCCATTGTATTGAGCCAACAGGATTGCTCATAGTTATATATTTATATATTTATATATGTATATATATATATATATATATATATATATATATATATAAATATATATATATATATATATATATATATATATATTTATATACACTGAGTTAAACACCACAGCATTGTTACAATTATTCATCTTCTTCCTGATTTTTCAATTCTCCTCACTATAGTTCTGACTTTGGGAGGGTGATCGAAAATCAATTGTCCAAAGTTATCCATTCTAATAACAAATTCGACGTTTCGACTTCAAGGAGTCATTATCACAATAATTACATTAATCACAACACAATTACACAGAACACAGAACAACTACATTTTTTACGGACTGAACAGTGCGACGTCTTTCCATATACATGGAAAGACTTACAGTGGAGTGTGTCTTGATGACCTGACCCTACCAGATCTCCTTAGTTGTCCCCAATCTATCTCTTAATGAACCAAAATAGTTCATGCTGGTTTGGTTTTCCATTGTATTGGGCCGTGTTCTGCCCAACTAACCTGCCCACCTGTTGACAGGAATACATTCCCACCATTCCGGACGCATTCCGTACCACACTTGCGGTCTCGGATCCATTTCGCCCGGACATATTTCGCATTCGTCTTAATTTCTCTTCTTAATCGCACCTACCGCCTAGATCTAACTCCCCCGCCCCACCTCTCTCTTTCTCTCTCTTTCTATTTTTCTATTTATTTATCTTTTTCTCTTTCTCTCTTTCTCTCTTTCTCTCTTCCTCTCTTCCTCTCTTCCTCTCTTCCTCTCTTCCTCTCTTCCTCTCTTCCTCTCTTCCTCTCTTTCTCTCTTCTTCTCTTCCTCTCTTTCTCTCTTTCTCTCTTTCTCTCTTTCCCTCTCTCGCATTCGTCTTACTTTCTCCTCTTAATCGCCCCTACCGCCTAGATCTAGCTCCACCCATACTTCTTTCTCTCTCTCTCTTTCTATTTTTCTTTCTTTCTTTCTTTCTTTCTTTTTTCTTTCTTTCTTCCTTTCTGTCTTTCTTCCTTTCTCTCTTTCTCTCTTTCTTCCTTTCTCTCTTTCCCTCTCTCGCATTCGTCTTATTTTCCCTTGTTAATCGCACCTACCGCCTAGCTCTAACTCCCCCACCTCTCTGTTCCTCTCTTTCTATTTTTCTACATATCTCTCTTTCTCTCTTTCTCTCTTCCTTTCTCTGTTTCCCTCTCTCGCATTCGTCTTACTTTCTTTTGTTAATCGCACCTACCCTGAGCTCTAACTTCCTCCCCACCTCTCTCTTTCTCTCTCTTTTACTCTCTTTCTATTTTCTCTCTTTCTTTCTCTCTTCATTTCTCTTTTTCGCTCGGCCATATTTCGCATTCGTGTTACTTTCTCTAACTCCCCCACACAGCTCTCTTTTTCTATCTCTTTTATTCTCTTTCTGTTAGTCTCTCTTTCTCTCTTTCTCTCTTTCTTCCTTTCTCTCTTTCCCTTTCTCGCATTCGTCTTTCTCTTCTTAACCGCACCTGCCGCCTAGCTCTAACTCCCCCCACCCACCTCTCTCTTTCGATCTCTTTTACTCTCTTTCTTTATATTTCTTTCTTTCTCTCTCTCTTTCTTCCTTTCTTACTTTCCCTCTCTTTCTCGCTTTCTTTCTTTCTCTCTTACTTTTTTCTTTGTTTCTCTCTTTCTCTTTCTTTCTTTCTCTCTCTCTCTCTCTCTCTCTCTCTCTCTCTCTCTCTCTCTCTCTCTCTCTCTCTCTCTCTCTCTCTCTCTCTCTCTCTATCTATCTATCTATCTATCTATCTATCTATCTATTTATCTATCTATCTATCTATCTATCTATCTATCTATCTATATCTATCTATCTATCTATCTATCTATCTATCTATCTATCTATCTATCTATCTATCTATCTACCTATCTACCTATCTACCTATCTATCTCTATCTCTATCTCTATATCTATATCTCTCATTCTCTCTTGCTCTCCCCCTCTCTTTCTCTTTATTTTTTCTCTTTTTCTCTTTCTCTCTTTTCCCTTTCTCTCTTTCTCTGTTTTTTCTTTCTCTCTTTCTCTTTTTCTCTCTTTCTCCACTTTCATACTATCTTTTTTGTCTTTCTTTGCCTCTTTCTTTCTTTCTCTTTTTTCTCTCTCTTACTCTCTTTCTCTCTTACTCTTTTACTCTCATTCTCTCTTTCTTTTTCTCTCTTCCTCTATTTCCCTCTTTCTCTTTCTCCTTCTCTTTCTCTTCTTTCTTTTTCTTTATCTATTTCTCTCTTTCTCTTTCTCTCTTTTTTCTTTCTCTCTTTCTCTCATTCTTTCTCTTTCTCTGTATCTCTCTCTCTCTCTCTCTCTCTCTCTCTCTCTCTCTCTCTCTCTCTCTCTCTCTCTCTCTCTCTCTCTCTCTCTCTCTCTCTCTCTCTCTCTTTCTGTCTTTCCCTCTCTCTTTCTTTCTCTCTCTCTCTATCTATCTGTCACTCTTTCTTTCTCTCTCTCTCTCTCTCTCTCTCTCTCTCTCTCTCTCTCTCTCTCTCTCTCTATATATATATATATATATCTATATATCTCTCTCTCTCTCTCTCTCTCTCTCTCTCTCTCTCTCTCTCTCTCTCTCTCTCTCTCTCTCTCTCTCTACTTTTTTCTCCCTTTGTACATATGTATACATTTATCACTGAATCTATACCTTTACCTCTGTTTTAATTTCTATCTCTATCTATATTTTTATCTATATCTATCTCTGTCTATATTTCTATCTATATCTATATCTATCTTTATCTCTATCTTTATCTCCATCTTCATCTCTATATCTATCTCCATTTCCATTTCCATCTCCATCTCCATCTCCATCTCCATCTCCATCACCATCTCTATCTCTATCTGTATCTGTATCTGTATCTCTATCTGTATCTCTATCTCTATCTCTATCTCTGTCTCTATCTCTATCTCTATCTCTGCCTCTATCTCTGTCTCTGTCTCTATCTCTATCTCTATTTTTATTTCTACCTCTATCTCTATCTGTGTCTATCTCTATCTCTACCTCTATCTCTATCTCTGTCTCTATCTCTATCTCTATCTCTATCTCTATATTTATCTCACCCACATGCACGCACACGCACGAACGCACGCAAGCACAAAGAAGCTCGCATCCCTTTTGTGCTCGGCTGACAATGGCACTGCCGAAGAGTGCGAAAGTGGTTTCCGAGTCGAGGACAAAGAAGAAGAGGAGGAGGAGGAGAAGGAGGAGGAAGAGGAGGAGGAGGAGGAGGAGGAGGAGCAACAGGTGTGCACAATTAATCACGGGTCATTAGCGCCGACGTCGTCTGCGGTAATGCTGTTCCTCGATTCACGCACAAAGCAGCTTTATTCTGGCGAAACGTAAAGGGGTTTAATATTTCGTGATGTCGATTTGGGAATGATGGGACTGATAAGATAGAGTATCTTTTTTTTTTTTTGGGGGGGGTATAGCAGGGTCTACCCCTATATGATATACGTGCATACATATATGTATATATACACATGAATATGTATACATATATATATATATATATACACACACAGAGGATTTGTAACTTGGAATTTGATTAACCATGCCCTTGGTACAACGTCGCCGGTGGCAGGGTTCGAACCGCCATCCCCTCGACCTTCGCCGCAAGTTACGACGCCCTAACCCGCTCGACCAGCGAACTACCTTCAGGCATCGTATTTTCATTAATATATGAGGAAATCGCTTTAACATCAGTATTCGGAACTTGTGAATATATATTCATTTCGAGGCGGTATACTTTGTTCTAACTTTTAGCATAAATTATACTACTTATACGAAGTTATACCTTAGTCTGTTAAAGAAAAAATTGAAGAATGAATTTACATAATATTGCTGTTGATATGATCATAGTCATATAAACAAGAATAGATGATTTCCTGACGATAATAAGATATTCTTTAGTCATATAAAGCAGAAAAGCTAATTTTCTGGCTTTAACAAGATACCCTTCCTGATGTTGTCTAAAGTGGCTCATGTTAAAATAATCATGATATAATTGGTCTATACATAGGAACTAATAATGTTTGTAAGAGACTAATAAAACACACACATATACTGTACACACATAAACACATACATAGCTCGTAGCGCAGTGGTAGAGCTCCTGGCTGCCACTACGGCGGTCCGGGTTCGAATCCCGCCCAGGGTTGAAATAATTTCATGCTCGCTGCGCTGCGGGTCGTTACTCCAACTTTCGTGGGCGGGAAGTTGGGTGTGTATGTGCGTGTAAGGTCACAGTATTACCCCTATATCGGTCACATATGAGCTCTAAGTTCTCTTCCGGGAGGGAAATAGTTGTCGATTACGAGTCAGACACGTGATCCAAGACCATGGTGAATCACACGTTAACACACACACACACACACACACACACACACACACACACACACACAAACTGAAAGAAGAAACAGTGATTGCTAAAACTATACATGACTTTAAGAAAAAACTGGATGCGGAAAGATACAACAACGGGGCACTACGAGCGTAGCTCTCCTCCCGCAAGATACAATTAGGTAAATACACTGCCTATAGCAAGACAATTTCATTTAGTGTCAGATTATTTCCTGTCTCGAAATTCCTTCCATTCTTCACCAAAGGAAGTCTCTGAGCTGTATGGTATAGCTTGCTCTACGAAACCAAGAACCTGTCACCAACATAATTCGTGAACATCAGTTACGGTTTATGAGCATTTCCCTGATGATGATCTGACACATACGGTTGTCTCTATCAACCTCGGATGAAAGGAGAGGAAGAGGAAGACGCCTATAGATACCCTCGTGACTGGGACAGGTCGACCGAACCAGCCGAGAGTTGTTAGGAATGGGAAGGGGGACTGACTGGGGGATTGCTCAAAGAAACCATGATGATCGGCGAGAGCATTTTTTTTTTTTTTTTTTTTTTTTTTTTTTTTTTTTCTACATCATAGACGAAATCACGCCATGCTAAACTACTTAATATGAGTGATGGACGACAACATAACTGTCTTACCTAGAGATCTAAATGACGATAACCAGTCAGTAATTCTTTGACAGCTGACAAATCAAATTTGATATTCTGAGAGGCGAGGGAGGGATGGGAGAGGGAAGAAAGATTATGACATAATAATAAATGCGTCAGAAGCGTGTGAGGGATTATAACTTATGAAGTGCTGTTGCGAGCGGATGCGGGCTGTGAGATTGAATAGTGGATAACCCAGCAAAAAAATAAATAAAAAATAAAATAATGAGGATATAAAGACTAATAATTAAATATAATACAGAAAACGAGCCACAGTAAGAAAGAACAAAAGACTAAAAAATAACGACAAAAAATAATAACAAAAAGATAAGATGGTAGTGGGGCTTCATCTATGGGAACATATAATGTATATCTTCCTATTAAGCGAACATGCCGCCCTCTAATTCAATTCCGCCCCCACCCATTCTTGTTCCAGTCCCCTTAATAAATATCCCCTCTCTTCCTTCTCTCTCTTTTCCCCTCTTTACCTCTTCCCCTCCTTTCCTCCCTCCCCCTCCCTCCTCCCCTCCCACCCTCATCCATTTTCTTCACCCCCGCCCACATACACACATACACACACACACATACACACGCACGCGCACACACACACACACACACACACACACACACACACACACACACACACACACACACACACACACACACACACACACACACACACACACACACACACACACACACACACACACACACACACACACACACACACACACACACACACACACACACACACACACACACACACACACACACACACACACACACACACACACACACACCTTACCCTCCAGACTACATTTTTTTCTTTTTTCTTTTTAAAGATCAGTAAGGTCTCTGACTTCAACTTTTTAGAAATGAAAAAAAAAATCATATTAACCCGTCTGTGATATAAATTCCATAATTATTATAGAAACTTCTTACTATTACCAAGATTATCCAAAAATTCCTCAAAGCTGGACCTAGCGTCCCAAAAACAAAGATCTAGGTTCTAGAAAATAGTTCGTTTCCCTTCCTCCGCCTCCCTTTCCTCCACCTATTACTCCACCTGCATTACCCATTCTTCATCCAGAACCCTTTCATATACCAACTCCTCCCCTATCCTAACCAGCCCCTATCTGACCACTCTCTTCTTTCCCCCCTCCCCCTCTGCCTCTTCCCCCCCTCTGCCTCCTCCCCCCCTCTGCCTCCTCCTCCCCCTCTACCTCCTTCCCCCTCTCCCCCTCTGCTTCCCGTTTTCTACGCACACGTCTATTTTCTTCCCACTCTCTTTACCACCCCTCTACCCCCCTCAGTTCCCATCAATTTCTGAGGCCTATAAAAAGACTTTATCCTGCGACCCACATTCTTAGCCCAATTATGATCTCACAACTTCATGTGTGTGTGTGTGTGTGTGTGTGTGTGTGTGTGTGTGTGTGTGTGTGTGTGTGTGTGTGTGTGTGTGTGTGTGTGTGTGTGTGTGTGTGTGTGTGTGTGTGTGTGTGTGTGTGTGCGTGCGTGCGTGAGTGCGTGCGTGCGTGTGCCCGTGTGTGCGTGCGTGTGTGCGTGCGTGTGTGCGTGCGTGCGTGTGTGTGTGTGCGTGCGTGCGTGCGTGCGTGCGTGTGTGCGTGTGTGTGTGTGTGCGTGTGCGTGTGTGCGTGTGTGTGTGCGTGTGTGCGTGTGTGTGTGTGCGTGTGCGTGTTTGTGTGTGCGTGTGTGTGTGTGCGTGTGCTCGTGTGTGTGTGCGTGTGCGTGTGTGTGTGCGTGTACGTGTGCGTGTGTTTTGTGCGTGTGCGTGTGCGTGTGCGCGTACGTGTGTGTGTGTGTGTGTGTGTGTGTGTGTGTGGGTGTGGGTGTGGGTGTGGGTGTGGGTGTGGGTGTGGGTGTGGGTGCGTGTGTGCGTGCGTGTGTGTGTGTGTGTTTGTGTGTTGATCTATCTATTTGTTCCCCTCTTTCTCTGTTTTCTCTCTTCTTCATTCGTCCTTCAAACACAGCAAAGTGTTCAATGGTGCATTTGAATTGCAATACAAATCTGAAATTTCTCTTCTGAAGGTCCTTGATTTTTTTTTCTTGTTATCATGATTCGTAAGCATTTCTTTGAAGTAATAATTCCTGCTAATGGTTTGGTTCTGTAAAGAAACTCGACATCGTATCCTTCCAGAAGCTTCGGCATTCTTGGGCCTGGAACTCGACATTATATCCTTCCAGGAGAAGCTTCGGCTTTCTTGGGCCTAGAACTCGACATTATTTTCGGCATTCTTGGGCCTGGAACTCGACATTATATCCTTCCAGGAGAAGCTTCGGCTTTCTTGGGCCTGGAACTCGACATTATATCCTTCCAGGAGAAGCTTCGGCGTTCTTGGGTATGAAACTCGATATTATATCCTTCCATGAGAAGCTTCGGCGTTCTTGGGCCTGGAACTCGACATTATATCCTTCCAGAAACTTTTGCGTTCTTGGGCCTAGAACTCGACATCATATCCTTCCAGAAGCTTTGGCTTTCTTGGGCCTGGAACTCGACATTACATCCTTCCAGGAGAAGCTTCGACGTTCTTGGGCCTGGAACTCGACATTATATCCTTCCAGGAGAAGCTTCAGCGTTCTTGGGCCTGGAACTCGACATTATATCCTTCCAGGAGTGGCTTCAGCGTTCTTGGGCCTGGAACTCAACATTATATCCCTCCAGAAGCTTTGGCGTTTTTGGGCCTGGAACTCGACATTATATCCTTCCAGAAGCTTAGGCTTTCTTGGGCCTGGAACTCGACATTATATCCTTCCAGGAGAAGCTTCGACGTTCTTGGGCCTGGAACTCGACATTATATACATCCAGAAGAAGCTTCGACGTTCTTGGGCCTGAAACTCGACATTATATCCTTCCAGGAGAAGTTTCGGCGTTCTTGGGCCTGGAACTCAACATTATATCCTTCCAGAAGAAGCTTCAGCGTTCTTGGGCCTGGAACTCGACATTATATCCCTCCAGAAGCTTCGGCGTTCTTGGGCCTGGAACTCAACATTATATCCTTCCAGGAGAAGTTTCGGCGTTCTTGGGCCTGGAACTCGACATTATATCCTTCCAGGAGAAGCTTCGGCGTTCTTGGGCCTGGAACTCGACATTACATCCTTCCAGAAAGAGCTTCGGCTGTGTTGAGCGTGGAACTCGACATTATATCCTTCCAGGAGAAGCTTCAGCGTTCTTGGGCCTGGAACTCGACATTATATCCTTCCAGGAGAAGCTTCGGCGTTCTTGAGCCTGGAACGAGAACAGACTCTTTTGTAAATTGCATATCTGTTCGCTATAATTTGGCTCTTCGTTTACAAGATCAATTCTAATTTCCCAGGAATTTTCTTCATCGCCGTAGCTGAATAGCTAGTTTCTAGCTCTTAGATTTAAATGGATTGTAGTTTGCTAACATTTCTGAACATTTTCGGTACAATCCACAAAGTGTTTTTTTTTTTTTTTTTTTTTTTTGTGTAATTCATTCTAGTTGCGTCCTCGTATTTGTAATCTAGGATATTGTTATTGATATCTATTTGAGAATGACGATCCTAAACGAGATTCTCAGTAGCGCATTTAGCGTGATTATATATCATCCTTCAACCCTTCGTCACAATGACATACTTCATCGAATTTATTCTGGCTAAGAAGACAAAGACGAGAACAGATTGTGATTTTTTTTAATTACTTATGATTGTTGAAACTTTGCTTCCTGAAAATTCATTTATCTGAATAAAATCACCTGGCGAAGGAATAAATCAACCTAATGAATCTAATTCCTGATGAATAGTTTAACGTAAGTTTTAACCCAAAAACTGAGAGAGGTCTCCACCAGCTAAATCTAATTCCTGTTGAAGAGTTAAAAAAAGGTTTTAACCCCAAGACTGAGAGATGTCACCACCAGCTCAGGAAAACTGGGTTCTGGATTGGCCTTGATCCAAGGAAACGGTAGTAGACTTTAATCCCAAAACTGATAGAGGTCTCCAACAACTAAGGAAAAGTAGGTTCTGGATTGCCGTTGATCAGAGGAAACGGTAGTAGTTTTTAACCCCAAGACTGAGAGGCGTTTCCATCAACTAAGGAAACGTATGTTCTGGATTGGCATTGATCCAAGGAAACGGTAGAAGGTTTTAACCCCAAGACTGAGGGAGGTCTCCATCAGCCAATGAAAAATAGGGTCTGGATTGGCGTTGATCCAAGGAAATGGTTGTACAAAGAAGGCACCATTGGAGATGAAGCCTTTATTAGTACGACCTTTCATGCAAGATGCTGTAATGCCTGCCTTTTACTTTATATTATTTGTTTATTTGCTTGTTATTATTTGTCTGTTTGTTATTATTTATCTGTCAGTTTATTATCATTTACTATTACCTGTTTGTTTATTATTTGATTATACCTATGCATTTATTAATCTATTTTATTTATTATTATTTATATTATTACAATTTTTTATTTATGTATTTATCATTATTATATATTTTTCTTCGCATCCGACCTAGTGAAAGACTAAAAGATCTCCAGTCGTCATTTTCTTCCTTTGTAATCCTTTGTAATCCTTTGATAAAGATGTAACAAGTGAAATGTTGTAATAATGAAGACTCCAATCTCATATGGCGTTTCTTTCGAAAGACTTGTCAGCAACTCCCAATTACATACAACGAAAGTTTCCCCATATCCTCCACCAGTGTCTATCCTGTTTAATGATGTTTATAAATGTACAGCTGCCTCCACTTATACTTGATTCAGTGACTAGTGTCCTGCAGGGAGATGTTGGAGTTATATCGTATCTTTGGGTCGCAAATTCATGACTTAAATGAGTGTGTTACGATATCGTAAGACTTAAAGATATCGTATACGCGCACGCACGCACACGCACATACGCACACACGCGCGCACACACACACATACATACACACACACACACACACACACACACACACACACACACACACACACACACACACACACACACACACACACACACACACACACACACACACACACACACACACACACACACACACACGCAAATTAACATACGAACAAGGATTGTCCAAATTGGAACTACCAACTCTGGAACAAAGAAGAGAAAGAGGAGATCTACTGACTATTTATAGAATCATGAAAGGAATGGAAATCCTAGATAGACATGATTTATTAAAATGGGACAACGGAAAAACAAGAGGACATGAAAAGAAACTCAAAAAGGATAACTATAGAAGAGTTTTGAAAAAATAGCTTCACACATAGAGTGGTGGATACCTGGAATAAATTAGATAA
>NC_134795.1:61028537-61033537 GCF_046742065.1 Oratosquilla oratoria
CCCATTCCAAGACACCAATTACGCAATGTATTCTTTTTTTACAAAAGTTTTGCTTATTGTATATATATATATATATATATATATATATATATATATATATGTATATATATATATATATATATATATATATGTATATATATATATATATATATATATATATATGTATATATATATATATATATATATACATATTGCTGTTTATTAGTCAATTTCCTCTGCTGATCCCAAAAATGTAATTATTTATTTTTCTGTATCATCGACCGTTATAGAAATACATCGTCTTTCAATGTTATCGTACATCCTTATCTACTTCTTACTTCAGCTCCCAGTGGTAGGCGTTATGATTGTCAGTGGTCCCAGCATGTTTCTCCATCTGGCTCTGTCATGAAATGCCCATTCCTTCCTCAGGGTTTCGATGTTGGGCAAGTCATGTCTGCTGAGGACAGACATCCGCTACTAGATATGTATCCAATTTTCTTTTTCAGATTAATCACTAATTTCTGTTATTTTCAGGATGGCTACTAAAGGATGCAATAATTCTCCAGATACATTTTGCTTTATGTGTGGGTATTATATTGAAAAAAAGACAGGTATTACATAAGATCGTGAAAGGTACCAAGTTGTGGATAGTGTACAGACTCCATTTCGGAATGGCCATGAGTGACCTAGAAAGAAGAGAACGAAAAAGCGTAGGGACTGAACAACTTCACAACAGGCTTAATGACACCCTTATGGGTCGACAGCCTTAAAATATAATGTACATACATACATATACCAAAGGTTTTTTCCCCCTTACAAGGGGGGTAGCCATAATTCTCATGAGTGATCTAGAAAGAGGAGAACGAAAAAACGTAGAGACTGAACAATTTCACACCAGGCTTAATGACCCCTTTATGGATCGATAGCCTTTAAAAAAATGTACATACATACATATACCAAAGGTTTTTTCCCCCTTACAAGGAGGGTAGCCATAACAAAAAGTGGCCTAGAAAAACCATAGGCCCTTCATGTGATATGTGGAAGCTATCGATCTACTCTATAAGAATGGTTATGAGGTACAGGAAGGGTAATGCCTTTCGCCATTCCCAGATTATGTAGAACGACGAAGAACCATCACAATACAAAGGATTACAAAGGCGGAGCATGCCGACAGGAGACCTTTTGATCCATATCTAGGTCGGATGCAAAAAAAAAAAAAAAAAAAAAAAAAAAAAAAAAGAAACATAATAATAAATTAAAACTATAATAATGTAAAAATAACATAAAATACATAAATAAATGCATAGGTATAGTTGAATAACAAACAAAAAGGTAAATAGTAAATGATTATAAATTGACATATAACTAATAATAAATGAAAATCAGACAGACAAATGATAACAAAACAAAAAAACAAATAATATAAAATAAATTGTAATCATTACAGCATCTTACTTAGGTATTTATCTAAATGATTCTCAAAGCTTCGAACTGAACTACATTGCACTACCTGTGCAGGAAGTTTATTCCATTCATTAACTACACGGTTGCAAAGTTGTTTCTACCTACTTCCAAATTGAATCTATTTCCGGACAGTTTGAGACCATTGTTTCTTGTCTGATTCTCATTCAATGTGAAAATTTGGTCACTTTTGATGTTGTCAATTCCCTTTAAAATCTTAAAGACCTGTAACAAGTCACCTCTGAGTCTACGCTTTTTTAGGGAAAACAGATTCATGTGCTTAAGTCGATTTTCGTATGATTTATTTTTGATATTTGGAATCAGTTTTGTGGCTCGCCGTTGTACTTTTTCCAGTCTGTCAATGTCTTTAATGAGATTCGGTGACCATACGGAAACAGCATATTCCAAATGTGGACGAAACTAACGATTTATATAGCTTGTTAATGAGTGATGGACTTTTGAAATCAAAAGATCGCGCAATCAATCCCAGAATCTTATTTGCTTTCTCAGAGGCTGAAATACACTGCTTGGATGATTTGAGGTCGTTACTGATTGTTGCTTTTGTATGTTTGGTACGACAAAGTACAGAGAGGTAAAAGGAAGACAGTTTCTTCTGTGTCAAGATATACCATGATGTAGGACATTTGTCCCACGCGATGGCAACTTACCAATACCACAATCATCAGGAAGTGTAAGTATACTTCTCATCATACCCTAGACAAAGCTAAAGGCCTGTAGATTAGATGTAGGAAATATTTCGAAATACATTGATGATTTATACTTCTTTATTCATACTGTATTTATTCTTATCTATTTATACTGTATTTCGAAATACAAAGATGATTTATATTTACATCCCGTTTAAGGAGAGCCGATTCCCAAATCATCATTATATATATATATATATATATATATATATATATATATATATACATATACATATATATATGTATATACATATACATATACATATACATATATATATATATATATATATATATATATATATATATATACATGTTGTATCCGACCTAGTTATGCACCAAAAGGTCTCCTGTCGGCATGCTCCTTCTTTGTAATCCTTTGTAAAAAAGTCTTCCTCTTAATTAACTTGAACGTTAGGTATTTACGATATATATATTTTCCTAAAGATGTATGGAATACTACAATCATTCAAGTCTCTTTTTGAAGATGAAATATGTAGTTACTTCTTCCTTTTCAAGTAGCACCACCAAAGAAAAGAAGTTTTCGTTCCAAGAACGACTTCCGAGTCTCACTTTCCCAATCGTAGTGAGGTTGATGACTTAATCAGGGATTTAAGTCTCACTAAGTCAGGAAATGAACTTCTTACGTCAAGGGTGAAGGAATGGAATCTGCTAAGGGAAGGATGCAAGACATTTATGCGCCGGAAACGACACGAAGATTTTGAAATTTAATATGACGTTGGTAATGATCTGACTTATCTTTTATATGATTACTCTCATTGGTGAGAAATGTAGTATTACATTTGTAAATCACAACTAACACCATAGTCGGACGAAAGAAAGAGTTGAGTCCCGCGTTCTATTCCCAACGGGTAACGGTATGTTACCAACCCCGGCTATACGCGCAGATGGAATACAGGATTTTTTTTTTTTTTTTTTTTTTTTTTTTTTTTTTTTTTTTTTTTTTTTTTTTTTTTTTTTTTTTTTTTTTTAAGGTTGCACGCATCCTGATGTAGATCAAGCCCTCCAGTGACGCAGGCATAAATCTCTTCAACTTTCTGTTTTGATTCAGATGTAAGATTTATTGGCGAATAAGTCATTACGTAATAATTGTTTGAACAAGAAACATTCAAGGCTTAATTTCATCGTGGCCTGCAACAGGATGAACGAAAAGTTTCATCTTAATACTCACGGTTCCATAATTCATGGAACGAACATTCTGGAACATGCGTACATGGGGAGTCATGGATTGAGTCCTTCTTAATATCTTCCTTAACCATATAAGGAATTATGACGTCATAGCGTACCTCCCTCCAGGGCACTATTCCAAACAGGACACTTCTGTGGATAACAAGTCTATTCAATTCGTCGACTAATAGGGTGGTCAACGAATGGAATAGACTTGGAATCCATGTAGTGAGCTCTGAAACTATCAGTTGTTTTAAGAAACGGTTAGACAACTTTATGGATGGGGATGACAGGTGGTGATGGATATGGAGCTGCCTAGTGTAGGCCTTATGGTCTCTTGCAGTCTCCTTCATTCTTATGTTCTTATTTTAAATCACATGATGAGCTTAGGCCAAGAGCGAAGACATCCTGTTTGTTTTATGTACTTGGATAGCAATCGCAAGTGGTAGTTACTGGAATCGAACTCTAGTCCTCCTTGTCTGAAGGTGAATGGAAGGCATAAGGCGTTACGAAGAGCACAGTTGGCAATTCAAGTTCTTCCGAGGCTTTCTGTTTTATAATAGAAATATCTGACCACAAGGGAAGTTGTTAGGTCAGGTTAGGTTAGGTTAGGTTAGGTTAGGTTAGGTTAGGTTAGGTTAGGTTAGGTTAGGTTAGGTTAGGTTAGGATAGTTTAGGATAGGTTAGGATAATTTAGGAGAGGTTACGATAGCTTAGGTAAGGTTAGGATAGCTTAGATTAGGCTAGATTATGCTAGGCTAGGTTAGGATAGCTTAGGTTAGGTTAGGATAGCATAGATTATGCTAGGTTATGCTAGGCTAGGTTAGGATAGGTTAGGTTAGGTTGGGTTAAGTTAGGTTAGGTTAGGTTAGGTTAGGTTATGCTAGGTTAGGTTATGCTAGGTTAGGTTAAGTTAGATTAGGTTAGGTTAGGTTAGATTAGGTTAGGTTAGGTCAGGTTAGGTTAGATTAGGTTAGGTTAGATTAGGTTAGGTTAGGTTTGGTTAGGTTAGATTAGGTCAGGCTTGTTGTGACTGAAAGAACAAAGCGGTTTCTGTACATGATTGATAAGGATGATACTTGCTGCTTTTCTTCCATACAATAACTATTGTATATGAATTATAATAGATTCATAGGCTACAACTAGTTTCATTAATATGTACTATCAGTGGCTCATACCCTCATACCGAGTATAATTGTGATCGCATATTTACGATATGAATGAGCCCTTTTACGATCTCGCAGACTTAGCAGCATCGTAAATGTCCGACATAGAGAAATATGATTGCAACAGGTCTGGGAAGAATGCCAGCCATTGTTGTATTTACGGGCAATGGCAGTATTGTACAGATATGATGCTCGTTTTCATTTTCGATTGGGAATATGAGCTCGTCAATCACAACAAGGAACTTGCAGACAATAATAAATCGTTCGCATCTACATACTCTCGAAAATATCTTGAAGATTTTTATTCTTTATTTCTTTTCAAACTAAAGAAGGTTAAACGAATCTTTATTACCCTAAATCGTAATCAGATATATACACAAATAACCACAAATTCATGAGAAAAAATCGTATAAAAGATATACAGTTGAAAAGAATGTACATATATAACAGGTCAAATGATACATGCAGTAAGTTATAATCCAAATACAATAAAAATACAATA
>NC_134795.1:61041037-61043537 GCF_046742065.1 Oratosquilla oratoria
ACTCTCCTCCTCTCCCCTCTTACCCTCTTATCCTTACCATCTCCCCATCCCCCTTCCCCCCCTTTCCTCTCTGCAAGACCGTCTCTCTGCAGGAATGAAGGCGGGACTAGCTTGTCTTCAATGTGGCACAAGGAGACCGGGGTTAGAAAAAGTTCCTACATATTAATCTATTTATTCATTTATCTATCTATATCTGTCTATTTATTTGTTTATTCGTTTATTTGTTTATCTATTTATTCATATATTTATTTATTTATCTATTCATTGATCTCTATTCATCTGATTATCTATCGTGATTATTTATATACTTATTTATGTATCTATTCATCTATCTATATGTTTATCTTTATTCACTTAATCATTTGTTCTGACTATTTACCTATTTGTTTCTTTGCGTATTTATTCATTTGTTCGTTTATTTGCATAATCTTATTCATCTACTCATTTATTAATTTTCTGTTGGTGTGGTGTAGAATTGTATTTTGTTGTTTTGTTATTTATTGTATTATTTATATTGTGTTATTATGTATTTACATTAGGTATAAGATTTGGTTGTGTTGTATATCGCAGATGCGATGCGCGCCTTTGTTTTTGGCGCGAATTGGAGCGTGGCGTCAGTATCGAAGACGGCCTTGCTGAGGGTGCACGCATTTGTGTTTGTGTCACTTTGTGTGTGTATCCAAATATAAACTTTACGTCTTTAATTGCGCACTCATTAGCACCCCAATACAATTTTCCATTGATTTATTGATCTGTTTAGTTATTTATCTGTTTGTTTGTTTGCTTTATTTCGTCGCTGATAACCAGAGTTTTTATTATTAGCAAAAACATTGTGCCGAAGAAAAAGTCTTCAAGATGCTAAAGGAGAGTTATATGTCTGTTTGTTTGTTTGTTTGTTTTATTTCGTCGCTGATAATCAGAGATTTTATTATTAGCGAAAAAATTGTGCCGAAGAAGGAGTCTTGAAGATGCTAAAGGAGAGTTTCTTTGGGGGGAAGCAGAAAGGAAGGGAGGAACTGTTAGACAACAGAATGTAAGAGAAGAGAATAGATCTTGTAAAGCTAAGAGCTCCGTCTGACATTCCTTCACCACCAATTCCAATGTAGAGTAACACAAACTACAATTAAATGTGATCAGCTTTCTTCACTGAGCGGAGATTAATCCCTTATGACAAAAGAATTGTTATAGATTAACTTAGTTCAGGTTAAGTCAGGTCAGGATAGAGTAGGTCAGATTATATCAGATTAGGTCAGGTTAGGTTAAGTTAGGTCAAGATAGGGCAGGTCAAAGGCCAGAATAGGTCATGTTAGGTTAGGTTAGGTTAAGTTAGATCAAGATAGGGTAGGTTAAATATGGTCAGAATAGATCAGGTCAGCTTTGGTTGTTAGGTCAGGCTAGGTCAAGTTTTTGGAAACTGACGTTTGAGGTTTGACCTTTGACCGTAGACGAGTGCATGAAATGCTTAATTGGGCTGTTAGGCTCTAATAAACCTGTCGTTGTTTTTATGATTTCTCGTAGTTGTAAAAATGTATGTATAGTGCTATCTTGGTGATTATATTATTGAACATTTTTGTGATAGATAAAAGAACAATTATGTGAGGCTATGGGTCTCTGGCAATTATGGAGCAGAATTTTATCCAGTTACTCAAAATGAAAGGAAAAAAACAAAAAACACCAGCTTACAGTTCCAGCTTCACAACCAGCGCAGGAGACGTGGCAACACTGTAAATCTGTGGTGGATATGGCAACCATGTTGGTGAGTATTATGCGCACCTTTCGTCTCAACCACTAACGCTACTAAAACTAGTGACATCAGACACAAATGTGCTCTGGTTTTAGTAATTTATTAAAATGTCTAGGAAAATTACACTGTGGGAGTGTAGACAGGAAATGCAATGGGAGGCGCCACTTGTTTCCAGTTGCCAATGGTCGCCAGATAAATTGCTACTTTATACGGTCAACCATCCTTGCCACAAGGAAGTAGATTTTATTTTTTTCGGGTAGTTATTGATAAGATGCGCGTCACATCAATGTTACTATTTGTGATAAATGCATCCTTTTGTGCATCTGTCTGTGTAACTGTCTATTATCTATCCATCTGCGTGCTTATTTTCTCCGTTCTTTTTGGTCCAATTCTTGAAACACATCTCCTTGAATTTGACATGGAAGTATACTCTGACCAATTTGCTATTGGACGGTGTGCAATATACTATTATTAGAATAGTTTCAAGAAACCTTTTTTCAGAACAAAAACAAAAACCCACCAGAATCGTGACTTTATCGGGAAAATGACATTTTGCATTGGATCTTTGCAATTGTAAACGATAGCGACATAAAGTCAATTCCAATCGATAGAGTATTTTAAAATATATCTTTGTGTATAAAACTTAGCTTTGTAAGACACATGCCCCTCCCCCAATAGATGGATCAATGAGAGGAGAATATGTTAAACATTTTGTATTTCAAGTATTCGCTAAAGCTAATATATATACATATATAT
>NC_134795.1:61053537-61063537 GCF_046742065.1 Oratosquilla oratoria
CTCTGGGTCTTCTTCCAGGCATTCTATCCACCATAACTCGTTACGAAGTCGTTACTGATGTCTATTGCTTCTTCTTCGAGCTTCTCGAGTTCAGTAGGTGCTGGGTCACTCCATGACTCCTTGGTATTCCTACCTGAGGTTCGACTCTCCAATTTCTTGGCGCCACACTTCACTGGGTCTAAGACGTTCTTCGTCCTCCATAATGATATTTGGTTTATGTTAAGCAGATCAGTTCACTTAATGATGTTGGTTCTGACATCGAAGTTTATTTTACAATATAGAACCAAGGCATCACATGATAAAAGAAGGATTTAGGTAATGAGTATGTCTATTCAAAAAATGTATTTATGTACATGTATATGTATATGTATATGTATATGTATATGTATATGTATATGTATATGTCTATGTATATGTATATGCATATGTATATGTATATGTATATGTATATGTACATGTATATGTATATGTATATGTATATGTATATGTATATGTATATGATGTGTATGTGTATGTATATATATATATATATGTATGTGTATGTATATGTATATGTATATGTATATGTATATGTATATGTATATGTATATGTATATGTATATGTATATGTATATGTATATGTACATGGATATGTGTATATATATATATATAAATATATATATATATATATATATATATATATGTATGATCACAATTCACTTTAATTCTAAGCTATCATATGCATATATATATTATATATATATATATACATATATATATATATATATACATATATATATATATATATATATATATATATATATATATATATATATACATATATAAATTATCCTTTTCCGAAATGCCCGTTATCCTAATAGCACTAAATGAATTGTTGAACAACATAGCCAAAGGGTCACTCAATTTGCTGCTTAATTGATTCAGTGTTCTCGTGTGAATCCTGTTCCGTCCCCGGTGGCCTAGACAGCTCAGGACAATTAACTCCATTACAGAAGAGATCACGTGCAGGTGACTGAAATAGCCTGGCGATTGCTAGAATAACCAGGAAAGTGACACTTAAACGGAAGGCGATAGAGTATCAGCCAAGACAAACATTAGTGTATCTAAATTGATACATACATACACACATACATATTACATGCATACATACATACATATATACATACATACAAACATACATACATGCATAGATACATACATACATACATACATACATACATACATACATACATACATACATACATGCATAGATGAATACATACATACATACATACATACATACATACATACATACATACATACATACATACATACATATAAACATACATACATACATACATACATACATACATATATACATACATACATACATACATACATGCATACATACATAAACATATAGATAAATAAATAATAGACAAAGTAAACAAACATTTGCATGAATAAATAAAAGCAAACAGATTAAGAAATTAGTCAACAAATTAGCAAATGAGATAAAAAAGATAAACAAGAATACTGACCCAAAAATGGCGTATACTGTGAATGACAGACTCTCCAGCGTCAACCAGAGTAAGCAAACGAGACTACAGCAAAGGAACCTCTGGATTGGACGTGACGCAAAACAACGCGACAGATTAGTCTCTGCCCTTTGTCGCAACTTTGAGAACTATCTGCGTGAATAACATAAAGGGTCAGAAAATAGCAAAGGCGAGGGATGTAAAGATTAATAAATGAATGAAAATATAGATATAGAAATGAATAAGTGAATAAGATGATAGAATAATAGATAAATAAATATATTAATTAATTAATGAATTAATTAGTAAATAGATAAGTTAATGGATAAATAATTAAACAAATTAATAGACAAATGAACGTATAAATAGATAGATACATAAATCATTGAATAAGCAAATAATTGAATAAGCAAATAAATAAATGTGTAAATGAATAAATCGATTAACACAATAACAATAATTACAACAAACAGGTTAATACAAATAGAATGATACGCATATGAATGAATATACCATATAAATGTTAAACACATAAATAGAATTGAATGAATAGATTAATCAGAAATAAATGTAACAAAAGACTTATGAAGAACAACGACAATGGATACAAAAGAAAGACGACTATCAACTTGAGGAATAAAAAAAAAAAAAACAAAAAAAAAAACAAAAAAAAAAAACCATAAAACAAGAAAAAAGAAAACATTCCCAGAGGACTCAACAAACAATATCTACAACCAAGACACATCAAAAGAAAATAAACATTAAAAAATATATATATATATCCTAGGAAAAATAGTGAAACAAAAAACGTAAGTAAAACAATAACGTACTAGAATGAAGAACAACAGAGAGAGGGAAGGAAGGAGGTGGAGCAGGAGGAAGAGGAGGAGAAGGAGGAGGAGGGAGGGGGAGGAGGAAGAGGAGGAAGAGGAGGGAGAGGAGGAGGGAGGAGGAAGGGATGGGGTGGGTTGACATAGGGCACCGTCAACCTCGACAGACGGAAAGATTGGACGGTGAGACAGACTCGATGAACAGGATCTGACGTTTGTAAACCAGATTTGAAACCTTATATGAACGTGACGAATCCTCTTCAATATCAGTTTCATTTCTGCGTCGCAACATTTATCATCTTTGTTTAAAAAAAGAGAGAAAAGTCTTTTGACAATCAACCTCGATGCCTTTTGTCCACAGACATGAAAGCCTTTCCTTTCAGAATGTTTGTATCCAATTTTTAAAATTAAGATCGTTTGTTTTTGGAGAGTATGAAATTATTATGTGGAACGAAATTGGCACTGTATGCTGTTGATGGGTTAATCGCTTCCATACATCGTAGTATTTCCCCTTCTATTTTCTTCTGTCGTCAATTTATTCTATTCATTTCGGTCATCAAGGGATTAAAGCATGGCTCTGTTTTGATTAACCCCCGTTTCCGTGTCGAATGGCAATTTCTATTTTATTCTATCGATCTTTGGCCTACTTGGCACCTTATTCGTGTAAAAAAAAAAAAAAAAAAGCATAAGGAATAAAGATCCCACGTCTAAGGATTTTCTTCAGGAAAGAAGATTAGTCGAAGTAGAAGGATTCAATCGATCTCAGCTTATTCCATCGAACTCGAAGAGCAACGGCCAAAGAAGGTTCTTAGTTAACGGACAGACTTGCCATATAAGGAAAGTTTAGGAAACCTGGAGCTTCCGCCATTACAATAAAGAGGAGAAATATGTGACATAATCGTTGTGTTCAGAACAATGAAAGTATTGGACAAAATGGATCTCTTTGTTTGAGATTAGAAAGTGAAGAAGAGCTCATGGAAAAAAAAAAAGGAAATGTGAGTGGAGGATATCAAGAAACACAGTTTTCCATAAAAATACAGAAACTTTTCGAACAAATTAAAAGATCGAATGCATACACATACATACAAAAGATAAAGGCATAGAAATCACTCCCACCCATTCCATCCCCTACATACTCCACTCCTTTCTACCCTCTTCCGTCCCTTTTATCTTTGCACCTCCTGGATGACGGGTCATCCCTGCATCTTGTCCACTGCCCTGGGCCAGAAGCAATGTCGCAAAACACAGCACATCCACAGCAAAGCCGCTTCATTAAATAGGCGACCCCCCTTCAAAAAGGATCGAATTGAACAATAAAAGTAAGTTTTACAGAGACAGAGTGATGGATTTCCACGAGTATAGCTCTTTACTTGTTAATAATTAGACAAATAGAATAAGTAAAATAGAAATAGATGAATGTATAATAAAATATCTTGCGGAAGAAGAAGTGTATGTGCAGTCTTTGTAAGGTGTCTGTGTTACCTACCGATTGGACAATTCGAGCTCTGAGCTGTCACACACACACACACACACACACACACACACACACACACACACACACACACACACACACACACACACACACACACACACACACACACACACACACACACACACACACACACACACACACACACACACACACACACACACACACACACACACACACACTCACACTCACATACACACAAGTTATTATAGAAATGCTGAGACGTATATTCAGATACAGGTATTAGAATAATTGCGGCTCTAATGGCTGGTTTAACAAGCGCAACAAATCCAATACAACGGGGGCGTTGATTTTCGGACGCACCAGAGCTTGTAGAGACAAGAACTCTTTTTAAACTTGAGGGAACAAAGAGGCCCTTCATCGCCGCCGGCCACCTTGCTGAGCAAATCGGAGTTGTGTTTGTTCGCACTTTCTTGTCTTCTTTTGTTTCGCGAAACCCAAAAGCAGGACCTCGTCGTCGAGACCAAACCCGGTCCAGACCGGACCATAAGAGGCCCATTTTTGGGGGGAGACTTTTTGTATTTCATAAATGTCTCTTTAACTATCTAAAGTAGTGGTCCACATCTTTGAGACCAGTTCCAGTCCAGACCGGACCATAAGAGGCCCATTTTTTGGGAGATTTTTTTTTTCATAAATGTCTATGTTATTCAATACATTAACTATTTAACAACCTAAAGTAGTGGTTCACCTTACTGAGACCTGTTCCAGTCCAGACTAGACCATAAAAAGGCCCATTTTTGGGGGGAGACTTTTTGTATTTCATAAATGTCTATGTTATTCAATATATTAACTCTTTAACTACCTAAAGTAGTGGTCCACCTCATTGAGACCAGTTCCAATCCAGAGTAGACCACAAAGAGGCCCATTTTTGGGGGAGAATTTCTGTATTTCATAAATGTCTATGTTATCCAATACTCTTTAACTCTTAACCACCTAAAGCATTGGTTCCCGACATTTTGTGTGTGTGTGTGTGTGTGTGTGTGTGTGTGTGTGTGTGTGTGTGTGTGTGTGTGTGTGTGTGTGTGTGTGTGTGTGTGTGTGTGTGTGTGTGTGTGTGTGTGTGTGTGTGTGTGTGTGTGTGTGTATGTGTGTGTGTGTGTGTGTGTGTGTGTGTGTGTGTGTGTATTCACTTTGTCTTTGGATCACGTGTTGGACTCGTGATCGACAGCTATTTCCCTCCTGGAAGAGAGCTCAGAGCTCGAAGGTCCGATCTATGGGTAATGCTATGACCTTGCACACACACACACCCCCAACTCCCCGCCCACGAGAGTCAGAGTAACGACCCGAGGCACAGCGATACCGAAATAATTTCGGCCCTGGGCAGGATTCGAACTGGGTGCTGGGAGCATTTCTGCTTCCCAGTTCAGCGCTCTACCAACTATGCCACCAACTATGTGTGTGTGTGTGTGTGTGTGTGTGTGTGTGTGTGTGTGTGTGTGTGTGTGTGTGTGTGTGTGTGTGTGTGTGTGTGTGTGTGTGTGTGTGTGTGTGTGTGTGTGTGTGTGTGTGTGTGTGTGTGTGTGTGTGTGTGTGTGTGTGTGTGTGTGTGTGTGTGTGTGTGTGTGTGTTCCACACCTATGTATCGCTGTTCTTTAGTGTCCGTGGGACCACTTCGTCACTAAAACTAATCGCACTGCATCCACTAACAACCACTAGCTTTCGAATTATTGTAGCCCCACTTTTGAAACTCTATAGCCTCACAAGGGGGTCACGGACCCTAAATTCAGAACCATTGACCTAAAAGGTGCCATAAAAGGGGAACCAGACTCTTCTGATGACAACCAAAAATAAAAGGAAATGTTTTTTTCGATGCGAATGGTGTTACAAAGTTATGTAAAGGAGTTAGACAACAAGATAGCCTGTTGACAGACAAACAAATGGAGGAGATTAATCAGTAATGAGAGAAGTTGGCTGAATTAGGGTTGCCTCCTGAGAAACCAAGTCTTTCTCTTCCTAAGTCGGTCTCTAGTAAGAGACGAGTCTCTTAATCAAAGATGCACGGGCTTGATGCTGATCGCGGCAGCCAAATATAAATACTGTATATACACACACATATGTGTGTGTGTGTGCGTGTGTGTGTATGTGTGTGTGTGTGTATGTGTGTGTGTGTGTGTGTGTGTGTGTGTGTGTGTGTGTGTGTGTGTGTGTGTGTGTGTGTGTGTGTGTGTGTGTGTGTGTGTGTGTGTGTGTGTGTGTGTGTGTGTGTGTGTGTGTGTGTGTGTGTGTGTGTGTGTGTTGTGAATGTGTTTGTGTGTATGTTTGTGTTCATGTGTGTATTATGAAAACAGTATCATGGATCAAGTCTTTTGTTAGTGACTGCACATATATACACTTTTACACAAGGTGGGTTCTTCTAGAAAAGCAGCGCATCTACGAAAAAAAAGAGAGAAAAAAGAGAGAATAAAGAGACGAGTCGCGTAATATTTGTCTTAAAGAGGCTGGGGCAGAAGAAGAGCCCCTTCGTATTTCTACAACAGGAGTTATCCTCATGTCTGCAACTCCTCTTTGTCGAAGGAGTACCAAAGACATGAATAATGGAGTCCAACGACAGCTAGAATAAAATCCATAAAGAGTGACGGATACGGGTTTGACCCCTGGGGAGATGAATAAAATCACAAAAGAACACAAAGGAACACAAAGGAAGAACAAAGAACAGTAGGCCTACTGGTCCTAACGAGGCTGTTTGTGTTTACTATACTAAGCTACAATTAAGAAAACAGGGTAACTAGGCGATAGAAGATGAACTAACACTACTGCTACCACTATCCTATCCAATTACAATTAAATGCTGGGCTGTCAGATCTTTTATTACAAGGGAAAATATTTTATTTTCGAATTAGAGTCTAAGTAATTATCTAGGCGATTTTTTAATGTTGTTATTGTGTTACTTTCACTTAAGGGTAATGAGAGTAAAGGATAAATACCACATGGTACGGAAGAGATGGGGTAATTACTATCTAGATTTCATTTAGCCAAATAGAGCCCAGTAGTGTTACCTTCTCGCCACGCGATCTCATTCAGCTGAAGATTATCCCCAAAGACTTCTTCACTATCAGGGTCTCTTCTGAATTGAATAGAATTGTGTCCCAAAGATAAAATCATTTGAGTATGTTACCACTTTGGGAAGCTCGATGGATGAGCGGGTTAGGGCGTCGTTACTTGCTGCGAAGGTCGAGGGGATGGCGGTTCGAATCCTGCCACAGGCGAAGTTGAACCAAGGGCATGATTCATCATATTCCACGCTACAAAGTCCTCTGTGAAGGGCACCGTCCTAGCCTACCGATAGGAGGGATTTGTGACGTTAAATCATATCATGTTACAACTTTCATATACTTTGTTAGGAGAATTGCCTGTCGTGTGTGTGTGTGTGTGTGTGTGTGTGTGTGTGTGTGTGTGTGTGTGTGTGTGCTTATATAGATATATATCAGGAAGACATAAACATGTCACAATGCCTCAACCAATATAAATCAGTATATGTTAGAAAGTGGATCTGTAGAGCACATTTTCGTAGTAAAATAGTTAACTATAAATTCACAAAACTATATACCATTCGTGTGCACCATTGTCAAGCTCTCCATGTTTCATTCAAACCATTTTAATATTCAATTGAAACTTTGAGCACGAATAGGTTCAATGTGTTCCTCTTAGCTCATCTATCTCCCTCTTCTTGCACTATAGAAATTCAATTAAGATCAGCCTACGATACTTTTAGCGAGAAAATTTGTTCCATCATTACATGACTGGCAATTTTCTTAATGAAGTATGTGAAACTGGTAACATACTTAAATTATTTTATATACATTCATATATATATATATATATATATATATATATATATATATATATATATGGCAATAAACTCTTCTGCTGGGATTCGAACCCTCGCCAGAGCGGCTTGCTTCTTACAAGGCGAAAACCGTACTTGTCACTCCACCACGACCCTTTAAAACAAAACGAATTAGTTCACGGACTAATCATTCTGCCGAGGGCACTCGGATGGAACGTGGCATGTACTGTATTTCATCAAATCCTTTATGCAGGCTAGTCTTCCGACAAGTGTTTGTGTCATATTTAGATGCTATAGACTACTTGAGCCGTATAATGTGACACATATTTGTTAAATATATTTTTTCACAAATAAGATTAAATATTTTGGCGAAATGCACATAACAAAAAAGAAAAATTGAGAATGATAAAACAGAAAATTTAAAAAAAGACTTGAGACCTGCACCTAACCAATGGCACTAATGAAAACCTCGACTGAGAGGGAATGAACTGGCCATAGCAATCATGGCGAAACAAAGAATAGAAAAGTGAATCAGAAATACAATTACAAAAGACACAGAAGAAGGTAAATGAAACGAAGGGCGTAAGAAGAACACGGAAACATGAGAATAAGAAAAGGAGAAGAGAAAGAGAGGAAGAATAAGAAAGAGAAAAATTTTGAGAAAATGGAAAGCAAAGATGAAGGCGAATGAATAATTGAGATTGAAGAAACGTGTCTAAGATCAAAGAGCGACAGGAGGGAAAGGAGATGAAGGAATGACAATGAAGAAGAAAATGTTCATCCGGGACCTAGAGTTTGTGTGTAAGATAACTATTAGGCCGGCTATACACTATCATGTACACCTGTCAGGCACGCCTGAACAGTCACGCCTGTCAGGTATACCTGAAAGTGTATGGCGGGAAAAACTAGCCTCTCAGGCGACCCGACAACTGATGAAAATTCGATCAGTTGTCAGGTCGCCTGAGATAATAAGGAGAGAAAGTGCAACTCATCTTCTCGAGAATCCATGGCATACCTGACAGGCGTAATGAAAAATGTGTGACTCAAAATATCACTAAGAACCCATCTCATCTAGATACATCTCCGTTAGATGGTCATCTTATTTTGGTCAAACCAACGCTCACTTAGAAAAAAAAAATTATTTTAGGTAAACCAACCACATGAGAACTGAATAATCTATTCATTCCTTTGCATGATTATTCATTTATTTGTTTATTCATTTACATATATATTCATCCATTTATTTCATATATCTCCGTTAGTAATAAGCGCTGAAACTATCAGTTGTTTTAAAAAACGATTAGACAACTTTATGGATGGGAATGACAGGTGCTGATGGATACGGAGCTGCCTAGTTTAGGCCTTATGGTCTCTTGCAGTCTCCTTTATTCTTATGCTCTTATGTTCTTATGTCTTCTTGCTTTGGTCAAACCAACGCTCACTTAGAAAGAAAAAATTGTCTTCATTTTAAGTAAACTAACCAAACCTGATCAATTCATTCACTTCTTTACTTGATTATTAGTTTATTTGTTTATTCGTTTATCTATCTATTTATTCATTTCATTTATTCATTTATTCATTTATTCATTAACGTATTCTCTCTTTATCTATTAAGTTATCTATTCATCTATTGTTAATGTAGTCAAATTAATTCTTCGGTTGCTTGAGCTTACCTTCAGTTGCATATGACCGTCCGGCGAAGGAAAGAATTAGAAGTTTACCTATCTATTTATTTATTTATTTGATTTATTTATTCATTAACGTATTCTTTATTTATTCATTTATCTATCTATTCATCTATTCTTAATGTATTCAGATTAATTCTTCGGTCGTTTGTGTTTACCCTCAGTTGTATATAATCACCTGGCGAGGAAAAGGATTAAAAGTCTAAGATATGATAAGAAAAAAAAATAAATTGAGACAATTACAAAGGTGGCCCCAGGAAAAATACATAAGTGAGGCAAGCAGTGTGTTAATACTAATCAAGTTGTCAAGTATAGAAAATAGTTATCAAATTACCTTTAACCCAGAGAAGTTGCTCTACACTCCCCGTTTTCTTTGATCTTTTATTTGTCTTTATCTTACGCAAATACACACATACATACAAATATATATATATATATACATATATATATGTGTGTGTGTGTGTGTGTGTGTGTGTGTGTGTGTGTGTGTGTGTGTGTGTGTGTGTGTGTGTGTATGAAACTACATCAACATATGTATACATATGAATCTACGAGTAATGTCTGAACGTATACACATACAAGCAAGTATTCATAATGTTAAAATCATAGATTTGGTGGAAGCATCACACAAGAAAAACAGAAATATGATTCATGAAACGACTGCATTATAT
>NC_134795.1:61071037-61081037 GCF_046742065.1 Oratosquilla oratoria
GAATTGACTTATGAATGATCCAAGAATAGCACTCGTTTGGTGGTCACTGTCTCTATATAGACGTGAATAGCCATGGAATTATGCATTAGTAATAACGCTAACTAGATTCAAGCTTAGAAAATATCTCGGACTTCTAGGTAAAACAGAAGCATTCAATGTGCTCTGTAAGCTGGACCTCCATAGACACAGTAATAAAGGTAATCTATTGTAAGACTATATGTATATATACAAAAAAGGAAATAATATAAATTTATTTCCTCATGTAGAATGGTATGGGTGCACAGAATGAAATGGCAAGGATGCATCTTTGTTTTCGGGATAAAGGGTCACAAAGGCGACAAAGGATTATAAAGGATTACAAAGGCGGAGCATCCCAACAGACCTTTTGGTCCATAACTAGGTCGGATGCGGAAAAAATGATAGTAATGATAAATTAATAGAAATAAATGAATAAAAATGATAATAACATAAATGATAATAAATGAAATAAATAAATGCATAGGTATACTTAAATAATAAACAAACAGGTAAATACTAAATAATAATAAATTGACAGATAACTAATAATAAATGAAAAACAAGCAAATAATAAACAAATAATAACAAACAGATAAAAGAGAAGAGAAAACGGAAAAAATGTAGTGTGAAATACTGCACGGAAAGTAACTGGACGACTATGAAAAATGGAGCTCAAGTTTAATCTAAAAGAAATATTACTTTTGAGATTCGTAATCAAAATAAGTTAGGACGAAAGATATACTAGGTAGAATATGGTAGATGAAATGGAATTGAATAGAGTGGTGGAAATAAAAAGAGTTGAAAGCGAGTTAAAACAAAAATAAATAAGATGGAACCATATAAGATAAAATTAGATAGAATAAGAAAATTTGAAATACGTAAATATAATAAAACAAATCAAGATGTAATTAAGTAGATGGAAATATGAATACCCAAACTGTGTGTGTGTGTGTGTGTGTGTGTGTGTGTGTGTGTGTGTGTGTGTGTGTGTGTGTGTGTGTGTGTGTGTGTGTGTGTGTGTGTGTGTGTGTGTGTGTGTGTGTGTGTGTGTGTGTGTGTGTGTGTGTGTGTGTGTGTGTGTGTGTGTGTGTGTGTGTGTGTGTGTGTAATCATCGTCACACTCCATAGAAGTTATAGGGTTTCGTCTCTTAAAATAGAATACGAAAAAGTGAAATAGATAAATGAAATAAGATAGATCAAGGTGTAATTAACCAGATGAAAATATGAAAACCCAAACTAACTCACCGATTAATACAATAAAACAAAACACGTAAGGAACATTTTTATGAACACATAAAGACGATACGTACAAACAATGAAGAACATAGACACAGAATCAAGCGAACAAATATAGATACTAGCACGAATTCATCCGAACTGAGAAGTAGAAAACTTGGGAATACTTATTTACCAATGCAGAAGGCTTGCTTGCGCTGCCCATACGGGCGGTTTGACAATCTCTATTTGGGAACGGAGAGTCCGGGCAAATCCTGAGAACAGAGGACGCGTAGAGGGGTGAGGTAGTGAGAGCGGATGGAGGAGGGTCCCAAGTGCATTGACCCACTGCTTTACATATTATATTCTGGCAAATCCCATAAGGTCTTGGTCATCTCATAGGAAGCCCAGTAGTGAGTTTGGTATCTTCTGGTATTCAGAGAGAGCAAGTAAATAGTATCTCGTGCAGGTTTATTCTTTATTTAAGTATATCTATGCATTTATTCATTTTATTTATTATTATTTATGTAATTATAATTCTTATTTATTTATTTATTTGTTTATTTATCATTATCTTATTTTTTTCGCATCTGACCTATTTATGGACCAAAAGGTCTCCTGTCGGCATGCTCCGCCTTTGTAATCCTTTGTCGCAAAAGTTTATCATAGTAGAATCATTACTGTATGCGTCTTTGTATTAATGTTAATGAGTGTGTGTGTGTTTGATTTACCATGGCTTTGCATCACGTGCTGGACTCATGATCGGCAGCTATTTCGCCTCCCGGAAGAGAGCTCAGAGCTCGTATGTGACCAGTCTATGGGTAATGCTGAGACCTTACACGCACACACACACACACACACAACTCCCCGCCCACGAGAGTTGGAGTAACAACCTGCAGTGCAGCGATTCGAACCCGGACCTCCGTAGTGGTAGCCGGAAACTCTAACAACTGCGCCACGAGAGAGAGAGAGAGAGAGAGAGAGAGAGAGAGAGAGAGAGAGAGAGTGTGTGTGTGTGTGTGTGTGTGTGTGTGTGTGTGTGTGTGTGTGTGTGTGTGTGTGTGTGTGTGTGTGTGTGTGTGTGTGTGTGTGTGTGTGTGTGTGTGTGTGTGTGTGTGTGTGTGTGTGTGTGTGTGTGTGTGTGTGTGTGTGTGTGTGTGTGTGTGTGTGTGTGTGTGTAGCGTGACGTCATGAATCTCATCCATATATGAGGTGCATATCCTATATTCATGTATAAACCTATAGCTTCTTCTGTAAATATGAATTTATGGGTTTTGTGTATTCTTTATTGTGGATATACATGTGCTCTTGAAGACAGTCCTAGGTATTTGATTAGGAGAAATGTTTTGAAACGGAGCAATGTACATATATGGAAGTGATCAATCTAGCGCCATCTTTCTAGATCTAGCACGTCACTCCAAAAAAGTTCACTTCATTCACAGGATTTCTTTCTTCTTCACACCATTCTTAGAAATAATCAAGCAACATCCAAAGACATACAACACTCAGAAAGGGCTTTCTTCTAAGCCTCTAGAATTATTCAGGAGACAACAAAGTCGGATTATGTAGACAACTCCTGCACTTTTGGAAAAGAAAACGGAGTCTTCTTATTTTGAGTCAAGTCTCCCATCAACCCAAGGTGATTATAAGAACATAAGCACCTCCGTTGTTGCACTCCAGAAAGCCAAAGAAGATTCTTCGTCTACAAAAAAAAAAAAAAAAAAAAAAAAAAAAAAAAAAAAATGATACCCACCAGTATCTTAAAAAATGAACTATGTACATTAAAGGGCTTTAAGTCTACAGTATCGAGAATAAAAACAAATGAATAAGTAAATAAATAGAGAAATAGATAAAAGAATAAGTGGATAAGTGAATCTATGGATATTCCAAAATTGGTTGGAAAATACTGGTTTATACAGTATCAATGACAGTTACCTTTGTGACATTTCAAATGTCCTTTGCCCTTACAAAAGATAGGATATACATACATATATATACCAAAGGCTTTTTCCCTCTTACAAGGGAGGTAGCTAAGATAGGCTATAGCCAATGTAACTCAAAAGTAATCAGTCGTACTTATATATGACCAGATAGGATTATCTTTGTCTTAGGATCGAGGTCATCTGTTTTTTAAGAGAAGTAAAATTTATGTTTAAGAAATTAATGATGATATTAGGAGTATGTTTAAGTAATACATGTCATATTCTTGTGTGTGTGTGTGTGTGTGTGTGTGTGTGTGTGTGTGTGTGTGTGTGTGTATTCACTTGGTCTTTGGATCACGTGTTGGACTCGTGATCGACAGCTATTTCCCTCCTGGAAGAGAGCTCAGAGCTCGTAGGTCCGATCTATGGGTAATGCTATGACCTTGCACACACACACACACCCCCAACTCCCCGCCCACGAGAGTGTGTGTGTGTGTGTGTGTGTGTGTGTGTGTGTGTGTGTGTGTGTATGTGTGTGTGTGTGTGTGTGTGTGTGTGTGTGTGTGTGTGTGTGTGTGTGTGTGTGTGTGTGTGTGTGTGTGTGTGTGTGTGTGTGTGTGTGTGTGTGTGTGTGTGTGTGTGTGTGTGTGTGTGTGTGTGTGTGTGTGCGTGTGTTCCTTGGACAAACAAACAGCAACAGACTTATCATTCCTTATATGGCAGTTAGAAGTACTTTCTGTGTCTGTACAAAATGGACACCCTGACCACATACACTGCCTATATGATACTCAGATTAACAAAGGAGAGAGAGAGAGAGAGAGAGAGAGAGAGAGAGAGAGAGAGAGAGAGAGAGAGATAGTGCCCGCCAAAGCTTTGAAGGTATCCAACAACGTAGAGAGACAGAGGAATATTAGACAGATAAGCTTCATCAAAGTATATCATTAGTTGACTGATGTCCCCAAAAGGGATGAAGATCATCGTAGGCGTCTTTGATGGAGGATGTGATAAGTAAATCATGTATAATACATAACATAACGTAAACTTTTATCCCACCGTCGGAAAAGAGGACACTAGTGTCGAAAGTTCTGTATATTTCGATCACTAACTGTGATCCTCTTCAGCAGAATGAGTACATAGTAGAAGACATATACATATATACAAAAAAAGTTTATTTTACTAATGTGCTATGACATTACTTTACTGTGATAACACAACGTGTTATAGATAACACATGTGTTATGTGATGTGTGGGCTTCCTTGAGAGGTGCTTCGTTTATTCAGGATGTTTCAATTGAGTTTTTATCCACATGCAATCGCTTAGTCATAGGTTCGTATCCCGCACTCCTCTCAGATTCCCAGTAGTGACTGTTACCTAAACAGTCCAAACGCATAATACGCCAAAGGTGACGGCTTCGCCCGCAGCTACTCAGTGCCTCCTGGCGTAGGCTTCTCACCATCCTTACCCCATCAATGAAGGGCGAACAACTTAAATGGTTTTTTTTCAACTTTTTTGCTGCGCGTCCTCAAATTGAATAAAATCAACTGTCGACAACCAGAATGAGTGTAGAAATAGTTAACTGTAGTGAGAGGATGTACTATATATGTTTTCGCTTACCTAGTACAACCAGTGCTGTGTTTACTGACGAAGTGGTAAATTGAATTTTCGTCACCCATTTTTTTTTTTTTTTCGATATTAGTCTATCTTACCAAACTTTCCTTCTCAACTTTCTCTTTATTTCCAAAAAATCGGACGCAAGGGCAATGGACAGGATGCAGGGATGACCCGTCATCCAGGAGGTACTAAGATGTGAGGAAGGAAAGAGGGTGGAGGGGAGTTGAGTATGTAGGGGATGGAATGGGTGGGAGTGGTTTCTATGCTTTTTTCTTTTGGGCTACCTTCCGTGTAAGGGGAAAAAAAGCCTTTGGTATATGTATGTATTTACATATGTATGTATGTATGTATGTATGTATGTATGTATGTATGTATGTATGTATGTATGTATGTATGTATGTATGTATGTATGTATGAATATATATATATATGTATATATATACATATATCTATATGTATGTATGTATGTATGTATGTATGTATGTATGTATGTATGTATGTATGTATGTATGTATGTATGTATATATATATATATATATATATATATACATATATATATATATATATATATGTGTGTGTGTGTGTGTGTGTGTGTGTGTGTGTGTGTGTGTGTGTGTGTGTGTGTGTGTGTGTGTGTGTGTGTGTGTGTGTGTGTGTGTGTGTGCGTGTGTGTGTGTGTGTGTATGTGTGTGTGTGTGTGTGTGTGTGTGTGTGTGTGTGTGTGTGTGTGTGTGTGTGTGTGTGTGTGTGTGTGTGTGTGTGTGTGTGTGTGTGTGTGTGTGTGTGTGTGTGTGTGTGTGTGTGTGTGTGTGTGTGTGTGTGTGTGTGTTCACGTATATGAATGCATGCATTAATGATTTCCAGTTTGTCCTAGCTATTGGATAGTCTCCTGTTGGTCTAATCCTTTTGTTACGTCCCACTTTATATTACTCTACACGACACAACAAGGCAATCTAAGATAATCAGTGATATCATGTGTTGCCAGGTAATAGACGCCGTGATGAGAGATGCAATCGAGAAGAGATGAAAGTCATTCCACACGTCGTCCCTCTCCAACAGGGTTGCCATGCACCCTCCGGCTTGTCTCTTTGGGTGGGCGCGGATGTTCTTTATGATGTGCTGTTTAGTGTTGTGTTGTTTTGTGTTGCGTTGTGTTGTGTTGTGTTGTGTTGTGTTGTGTTGTGTTGTGTTGTGTTGTGTTGTGTTGTGTTGTGTTGTGTTGTGTTGTGTTGTGTTGTGTTGTGTTGTGTTGTGTTGTGTTGTGTTGTGTTGTGTTGTGTTGTGTTGTTTTGTTTTGTGTTGTGTTGTGTTGTGTTGTGTTGTGTTGTGTTGTGTTGTGTTGTGTTGTGTTGTGTTGTGTTGTGTTGTGTTGTGTTGTGGTGTGGTGTGTTGTGTTGTGTTGTGTTGTGTTGTGTTGTGTTGTGTTGTGTTGTGTTGTGTTGTGTTGTGTTGTGTTGTGTTGTGTTGTGTTGTGTTGTGTTGTGTTGTGTTGTGTTGTGTTATTTTGTGGTGTGATGTGCTGTTTTGTGTTGTGTTGTGTTGTGTTGTGTTGTGTTGTGTTGTGTTGTGTTGTGTTGTGTTGTGTTGTGTTGTGTTGTGTTGTGTTGTGTTGTGTTGTGTTATGTTTTGTTGTGTTGTGTTGTGTTGTGTTGTGCTGTATTGTGTTGTGTTGCGTTGTTTTATGTTGTGTTGTGTTGTGTTGTGTTGTGTTGTGTTGTGTTGTGTTGTGTTGTGTTGTGTTGTGTTGTGTTGTGTTGTGTTGTGTTGTGTTGTGTAGTGCTGTGTTGTGCTGTGTGGTTTGATGTGGTATGGTGTGGTATGGTGTGATGTGGTGTTGTGTGGTGTTGTGTTGTATCATCTTGTATTGCCTTGTGTTATGCTGGTTTGTGCTATTACTGTACGTCCAAACGAACCAACCTTTATCTCCAACACATATATCCCCATGAACAATTATGTACCCACCACAGACTCCACCTTGAGACGAAGACTAAAGCAAACAACACTGTAACCACAGAGAAAGAGATGAACCTGCAACGCTTGAACATGCTAGAGGGCATCACCATTAAGGATAACAGCCCGTCACGAACAAAGCGACCGATGGCTTCGCTCTCCGAGTATGAGGTTGTGGTGTACATGTACCCCACAAGTATGCTCGTGCGTTAAAGTGCAAAGTTTATGCATTGTAGAGTTGTGTGGTAGTTGATCTGACTCAATGGTCGGAAAGGCCAGGAAGGGTCACCGCAATTAGGTCGCGTCTGGTCATGGCGTCGGGTCAGTTCCTTGTATATATATACTGCCTGCCCCAAGCGAGCAGGCCAGTCAGTTAGTCAGTTAGGTCTTCACTGTACGCAATTTGTTACGCATCACTAAGCCTTCGCGGTCGGTCCCCCACTTGGAGACCACACCACGTCTGCCTATGACACACGTATCTACACTAGAATAAAGTAAACAGCGAAACTGCGTATCACGCTCTCCCTACGTCACCTTGCCCTAGTAACATACTCATATGTTACAAGGTCTATCAGTAGAAGGCCAGCCGAGTAGTTTCTGTCTCTCCCGAGCACCCCACGGAGCCCCTACGCCAACTGCCCGTGCTCGGGAAGGCTGAGAAGACGAGATCCTTAGGACCCAGTCACACTAAGCTTACGACCCATTTCCGACCACCGGCGACCAGGTTGATTTGTGCTGTTCCTCTGTTTATATAAAAAGAATCCAAGACAATAATGCAATTAGAATGAATCTTCCCCTTCTCCCCATCATGAAGATGAATATGAAATAGCTTGGCGCTAACCATGAGAAAGTACCACCGTCGAAGGTGGTTGGAAACAGGTCGTAAGCTTGGTGTGACTTGGACTTTATGGAGGAAGCCAAACAAGCCACCTCTTTTGTGTCCTCACCGAGAGGCTCCTAATTCCAAAATTTCCTTCTTAAAATGCAGAGCCAACCAGATCCAGCATACTACATAAGAACATAAGAATAAAGGAGACTGCAAGAGACCATAAGGCCTACACTAGGCAGCTCCGTGTCCATCACCACCTGTCATCCCCATCCATAAAATCGTCTAATCGTTTTTTAAAACAACTGATAGTTTCAGCGCTTACTACATGGTTACTAGTCCAAACGAGCCACCTTTTGTGTGTCCTCACCAAGACCCTCCTCATTCCAAAATTTCCTTCTTAAAACGTAGAGCTAACCAGATCCAGCATACTACAACTCAATCTCCTGGAATGCGTCCACACTAGAGCACTGAGATGGGGCATGGATTGCAACCCCATAGTCCACGAACCCTGGAAGACTTCAGCCGACTTAGTTCTCAACATAACCGTGGACGTAGAAAGGATTTCCCATATCCTGGTAAGATACCTTTCACCAAGATAAGTTATTATTACGCGGCTGAGAGGTTCACTTCTTGAAATATTGCAATTATGGGTCTCCGGATGTATTAAGACCCGTTTGCAGACTTTTGTCTGCCGAACCCTAAAAAAGAAAAATAATAATAATAATAAAAATAAATAAATAAATAAACAAATAAATAAATAAATAAATAAATGAATAAATAAATAAATAAATAAATAAATAAATAAATAAATAAATAAATAAATAAATAAATAAATAAATAAATAAATAAATAAATAAATAAATAAATAAATAAATGAATAAATGAATAAATAAATAAACAAATAAATAAATAAATAAATAGATAAATAAATAAATAAATAAATAAATGAATAAATAAATAAAGAGAAAAAATCCAGCATATTCCATGAAGGCTGAAAACACAGAACTCTATGCGAAGCGTCTTTTGAAACATATTACGTTTATTTCGTTCTGTCTTTGGTCCAATTCAACCATTAAAGTTTCCAATAAACTTTTCGAAAGAAGTTCATTATTAACTCTTTTGTGGTTGCATTTTTAACATCACATATACATGTTAATATGTATGCGTTCTTTTGCATCTTATTCTGGACGACTGTTTCGTACGTTATTTTATGGTCTCATTTAAGCCACAAAGATGTGTCGTTTGGTGCAGTGATACAATTCCTTGTGTTATGTCGTGCTGTTTCGTAATTCACCTTATTGTGTTATATCCTCTTCTCCCACAGGGGTTTTGTGATACATTTATAAAACTTTAAACGTGTTATGACATGTTCTCAAAGGATGTGATGTGTTATGTGTAGTTTCGCAATGTCTTATATCTAGAACTGTGATAATAGAAACTCAGCTGGGGCGCGTTGTTCTCTGTTTCATAACACCGTGACACATAACACCTAGTCTTCCATCACGCCTTGTGGTACGTCGTACTATGTGCTGTGTTACCTAGCACCGAGATCTCTCTGAAGTTTGGGCTGCCAAGAATTTTCTGGCTTTGAATGTATCCCAGAGTGCAGGGCAATGCTGTTGGGTTATGATTTATGTATATGCGTGCAAATATGCGTGTCTGTTTATATATGTGTACGAGTGCATGTGTATAAAAAAGAGAGAAAGATCTAGAGAGAGTGCGAGAAAGAGAAAGATGAAGAGCTGAAGAGAGAGAGATGAAGAAAGGACATGAAGAGAGATGCAAAGAAAGGAGATAAAGAGAGTGTGTGTAAGAGAGAGAGAGAGGAAGAGAGAGAATGAGAGAGAGAGAAGGATGGAAAGAGGGAGAATGAGAGAGAGAGAGAGAGAGAGAGAGAGAGAGAGAGAGAGAGAGAGAGAGAGAGAGAGAAGGCGAAAGAGAGAGAGAGAAAGGCCAAAGAGAGAGAGAGAGAAGGCGAAAAAGAGAGAGAGGAGAGAGAGATAGAGAGAAAGGAGAAAGAGAGAGAGACAAAAAAGGAGAAAGAGAGAGAGAGAGAGAGAGAGAGAGAGGGAGAGAGAATCAAGCGGAGAGGAAGGGAGAAAAAAGCTTTCTCGTGTTTCTACGTGATATTGCATATTTGATACAACTCCTGCGTTCCCCAAATAGGAAGATTCATATACCCAGTGACTCAGCGAGCCAAAGGAAACAGATTAACTAATATTTAAAGTTTCCCCCTCCGATGAATAAAGGGTTAATTGGTCTCTTAGTGTTTCCCAAAGACTAAATGAAGTTATTTTGAGATACGGGGATTTGTATACAAGCTGGATTAATTACTTTAATCACAGATATCATCTAGCCATATACATACATATATATATATATATATATATATACATATATATATATATATATTTATATATATACAGTATATATATATATACAGTATATATATAT
>NC_134795.1:61088537-61096037 GCF_046742065.1 Oratosquilla oratoria
AACATATGAAAAGGATTAGTGATACACACCTTCCTTTGCTTTCTCATAGTAAATACGCAATACCATGCACTGGCTATCATGTCGTGTACCCCCATTCAATACAAACACAATGTAAACATATGAAAAGGATTAGTGATACAAACCTTGCTTTGGTTTCTCATCGTGAATATACAGTACCATTGCCACTGGGTATCATGCCTCGTACCCCCAGGGTTCAAGGTTTCGTGTCACTTGGGGGTATAGGTACCCCAGGGTAAGAATCACTCTTCTAGAGGGACATTCCCAGAAATCACCATAACAGGGGTGGTGACCATTGGCACCATCCAAGATGGAAATCTACCCTGAGTGCCATATTTGTGACACAAAAGGTCAATGCTGCTCGTAAATCATTTGACAGGACCAGGGGCCAGAAAGGTAAGCGCTGATGGATCAGCAATTCAGATCCTGAGGTTCTTGTTGGGGCTTGGATACAAGAACGAAGAGGTCCTCTCACAAAAAAACAACTGCCCTTGCGACCTTGATACAAGAACGTGCAGAAGCTTCTAAGTCTGGTCGGTGTTCTTCTCTCGAAGAGGTCCTCCCACATACAAGAACGAAGAGGTCCTCTCACAGAAAAGAAATGCCCTTGCGACCTTGATACAAGAACGTGCAGAAGCTTCTAAGTCTGGTCGGTGTTCCTCTCTCGAAGAGGTCCTCCCACATACAAGAACGAAGAGGTCCTCTCACAGAAAACAACTGCCCTTGCGACCTTGATACAAGAACGTGCAGAAGCTTCTAAGTCTGGTCGGTGTTCTTCTCTCGAAGAGGTCCTCCCACATACAAGAACGAAGAGGTCCTCTCACAGAAAAGAAATGCCCTTGCGACCTTGAAACAAGAACGTGCAGAAGCTTCTAAGTCTGGTTGGTGTTCTTCTCTCGAAGAGATCCTCCCATATACAAGAACGACAAGAACCAAGAACGAGGAGGTCCTCTCACAGAAAAGAACCCTTGCGACCTTGATACAAGAAAGAGCAGAAGCTTCTAAGTCTGGTCGGTGTTCTTCTGTCAAAGAGGTCTTCCCACATACAAGAACGACAAGAGCCACATACAGGAACCTTCACAATGAATTCTTCTTAAAGAAAAGAACCTCTTCCATGAACATGACAAACAATGCCATGGCTTTGTCAGACAGGGAAAAAATAACAACACAAAACCATACAAGAGTGTCTGAAATTCACTGAATATTCTACAAGTCTTGTCTGTAAAGAATTTAAGATAAAACCTTTTGTCTTAGGTCTTACCCTAGTTCGAATCCATCCTTCAAAGGAAACATGTTGTCGAGGTTGTAACAGACAGTTAACAAGTTCCTGATTCAAGGACAGAACAAAAAATGACTAGATAAAGATTACCTAACATTTTCAAAATGGGCGTCGCAATCCAATCATATAAGAGAAAATCTCTCTCTCTCTCTCTCTCTCTCTCTCTCTCTCTCTCTCTCTCTCTCTCTCTCTCTCTCTCTCTCTCTCTCTCTCTCTCTCTCTCTCTCTCTCTCTCTCTCTCTCTCTCTCTCTCTCTCTCTCTCTCTCTTCTCCCTCTCTCTCTCTCTCTCTCTCTCTCTCTCTCTCTCTCTCTCTCTCTCTCTCTCTCTCTCTCTCTTCTCTCTCTCTCTCCTCTCCGTCTCTCCATCTCTCTCTCTCCTTCTCTCTCTCTCTCTCTCTCTCTCTCTCTCTCTTTTCTCTCTCTCTCTCTCTCTCTCTCTCTCTCTCTCTCTCTCTCTCTCTCTCTCTCTCTCTCTCTCTCTCTCTCTCTCTCTCTCTCTCTCTCTCTCTCTCTCTCTCTCTCTCTCTCTCTCTCTCTCTCTCTCTCTCTCTCTCTCTCTCTCTCTCTCTCTCTCTCTCTCTCTCTCTCTCTCTCTCTCTCTCTCTCTCTCTCTCCTCTCTCTCTCCCTCTCTCTCTCTCTCTCTCTATCTCTTTATCTCTCTCTCTCTCTCTCTCTCTCTCTCTCTCTCTCTCTCTCTCTCTCTCTCTCTCTCTCTCTCTCTCTCTCTCTCTCTCTCTCTCTCTCTCTCTCTCTCTCTCTCTCTCTCTCTCTCTTTTTTTTTCTTAAGTGTAGGTAGGTTAAGGAATATTATGGATCGAAAGATCTCCTTTTGGAAGATTCATCATTATAGGTCATTGCAGCTCTCCCGTACTCTCCCGTAATTAAAATTTCAACCATGCATTTTGGAAACCCTTCCAGGATGTTGAAACCCTTCTAGGATGTGGAAACCCTTCCAGGATGTGGAAACCCTTCCAGGATCTGGAAACCCTTCCAGGATGTTGAAACCCTTCCAGGATGTGGAAACCCTTCCAGGATGTGGAAACCCTTCCAGGATGTGGAAACCCTTCCAGGATGTGGAAACCCTTCCAGGATCTGGAAACTCTTCCAGGATGTGGAAACCCTTCCAGGATCTGGAAACTCTTCCAGGATGTGGAAACCTTTTCAGGATCTGGAAACTCCTCCAGGATTTGGAAACCCTTCCAGGATGTGGAAACCCTTCCAGGATGTGGAAACCCTTCCAGGATGTGGAAACCCTTCCAGGATCTGGACTCTTCCAGGATGTGGAAGCCCTTCCAGGATCTGGAAACTCCTCCAGGATTTGGAAACCTTCCAGAATGTGGAAACCCTTCCAGGAACTGGAAACCTTCTAGGATGTGGAAACCCTTCCAGGATATGGAAACCCTTCCAGGTTGTGGCAACCCTTCAGGATGTGGAAGCCCTTCCAGGATGTAGAAACCCTTCCAGGATCTGGACACTCTTCCGGAATCTGGAAACCATTCCAGGATCTTAAGACCTAACAAGGTCATTATTATTGAAAATACTTTGAATATTGTCAATAAATATTCATTACGGCAGAGCCACCTGAATTTTGAAGAAATGCATACAAAGAATATAATAGGAACTGTAGTTAAACAAATTGCTACATTGCTGCTCAGCTAATTTGAAAAAAAAATAATGATAATAATGATAAGAGACATGGCGACAGGGAATCTTGAGAGTGTGCGTACAAGAAAGGCACAAGTATCTCTGGACATATTCCATCATTCTTCTAACTGGAAATAGAAGTAAATCCGGTATGACTTGTTGCAAGGTGATTTCGTATTTCGCTAAATAGTAAAAATTACTAATCTTTTTTTTTTTTTTTTTTTTTTTTTTTTTTAGTTCTAGTGAAGCTCGATGTCTGAGCGGGCCAGGGCATCGTTACTTGCGGCGAAGGTCGAGGGGATGACGGTTCGAATCCTGCCACCGGCGAAGTTGAACCAAACGCATGGTTCATTAGATTCCACGCTACAAAGTCCTCTGTAAGGGGCACCGTACTAGCCCTCTGATAGGAGGAGTTAGTGACGTTAAACCATATCAAGTTAGGGAATGAATATTCTATCCAGTGGGTTGGCTGTTCTATACTGTATACCAGCGTTTCTCAACCTTAAGGTTCCCCGGAACCCTAAGGTTCCGCAAAAGGTCCCTAAGGGTTCCACGAGAACAAGTGAGATAAGCTAATGCACTTTTGATTTTTTATTTAATTTCATATACGTAATATAATTAAACATGCACGACATATTCTTGGTTATTGTAATAATGTAATATAGACATCATCCTATCTAACCTATTATTACGACGAAAATAAAAAGATAAAAATATGGTACTGTATATATATATATATACATATATATATATATATATATACATATATATATATATATATATATATATATATATATATATATATATATATATATATTTAGGGGTTCCTTGAGACATGCAATTCATTTTAAAGGTAACGCGAGGGTAAAAAGGTTGAGAAACGCCGCTACATACAACAAACTGACCCAAACAAATGCAAAACTCTGAAACTCAATCTGCCATTGTTAAGTAAGCTTCATACCTCTATATACAAAACTTCCCTTTCGGTCAAAGCGATTTTTTTTTTTCTAAACAAAAAGGGGCATTCATGGAACAACAAGGCGAGGGTCATTTGCATCGTTCTGATGTACGGTGTATCAGGTTCGTGCATCCGGATTGGTACATGGCTGCGGACAACGCCCACTCACAGGAACGCATGACTACAAAGACAGACCAATTGCCGTATGCAGATCCCAGGTCCACACAAGGCGATGACATTGCGAATTATGTATGCATATTCTCAATATGGAAACATGTGAAAGAGGAGGAGGAGGAGGAGGAGGGGGGAGGACGTGGAGGAGGGGGGAAGAAGGGAAGTAGAGGGAAGTATTGGAAGAGGGGGGAGGAGGAGGAGGAGGAGGAGGAGGAGGAGGAGGAAGAGGAGGAGGAGGGGAGGAGGAGGAGGAAGGAAGCGAAGAAGAAGAGGAGGAGGGAGAGGACGTGGAGGAGGGGGAAGAAGAGAAGTACAGGGAAGTAGGGGAAGGGGGAAGAGGAGGAGGAGGAAGAGGAGGAGGAGGAAGGGGAGGACGTGGAGGAGGGGGAAGGAGGGAAGTAGAGGGAAGTAGGGAAAGAGGGGGGAGAGGAGGAGGAGGAGGATGGGACTGAGGAGGCGAGGGAGGAGGAGGAGAGGAAGAGGAGGAGGGGAAGACGTGGAGGAGGGGGAAGAAGGGAAGTAGAATAGAGTAGGGGAAGATGTGGAAGAGGAGGAGGAGGAGGAGGAGGAGGATGGGAGAAGATGGAACTGAGGAGGTGAGGACGTGGAGGAGGGGAAGAAGGGAAGTAGAGGAAAGTAGGGGAAGAGGGGGAAGAGGAGGAGGAGGTGGAGGATGGGACTAAGAAGGTGGGGGAGGAGGAGAGGAAGAGGAGAAGGCAAGAAGGAGGAGGAGAGGAAGAGGAGGAGGCAGGGGAAGGAAGAGAAAGAGAGAAGAAAGGGAGGGTGAAAAGGAGGGGAAAGAGGAGGAAGAATGGTAGGAGGAAGAGGAGGAGGAGGAGGAGGAGGAGGGGAGGTAGGAGGAGGAAAATTAATATTTCGTCTTAGATAATCTACGCTTTTGTCACCAGAGGCACAAAGGCGTTCAAAGAAGAAGGACAAGAGAGCAAAGAACAGCAGAAGCTGAAGGTGATTACAACATTTCTTCCAGTGGAGGTTATTTTCGAATCATAGAAGAACGATGGATGACGCTGGTTCGTAGGAGGAAGAAGAGGAGGAAAAGGAGGGTAGTGAAATGGTAAGGAGAAGAAGGAGGAGGAGGAGAAGGAGGAGGTGGAGGAGGAGGAGGAGGAAGAGGTTGGGAGGAAAATTAGTAGTAATGGGTGGGAATAGATGAAATGAGGGGATAGACGGAAAGGGAAGATGAATAAATAAATAAATAAATGAATAAATAAATGAATGAAATAATAAATAAATATATAAATAAATAAATAGTTGAATAAATAAATAAATAAATGAATGAATAAATGAATAAATAAATAAATAAATAAATAAATAAATAAATAAATAAATAAATAAATAAATAAATAAATAAATAAATAAATAAATAAATAAATAAGTGAATGAATAAATAAATGAATTAATCAATAAATAAATAAACAAATAAATGAATGAATAAATGAATAAATAAATGAATAAATAAATAAATAAGTAAATAAATAAATAGATAAATAAAAAGAGAAGATCCAGGCGAGAAAAAACTGTTGAAAGATGAAAATGTGATGAACATTTAAGAACACAAAAAAATATATATATAATTGAAAGGATGTCTAAGAGCAATAAAAGAACAATAAAATATAACACAAATAAAGACAAGACAGTAGAAAAACGAAGGTGGAGGATAGGAATTGGTGTAATGATATATGTATGCATATATATATATATATATATATATATATATATATATATATATATATATGTATATATATATATATATATATATATATGGAAATTGGTATGTTATAACACATTTGTAAAAATTCACTATAAACCCACTATCGTATAAATAAAAACGGAAGTACAGGGAAACTGTATATTTCGACTACTATCTGTAGTCCTCTTCAGCAGAATGCTTACAAGAAGTTAAGGTACAAATATATATGAGGAAGTGAGGGGTACATAAAAGGGGATGGGGAAAGTCGGGGGACTCAGGTTACATGCCCTTGAAATGGTTGGGTCAAGGAAGGACAGTTGGTGGTATTTTGTCCGACCGCTCTTGACATCATTTTGTTGACCGCTAACTTCGTAATACAATCTGGGGGCCACTGACCTTTTGAGGTATTTAAGTTAGGATAATGTTTTATTAGAGAAGATTCTACAATTTTCCTTCGATAGCTACATTGTGATTTGAAAATATTTGATGAATTATCAATGCATCGCCCATAGATTAGATTGGGATAATGTGATCCTAAAAGAATATGTGACTCTGGTCCGTGGGGGTGTCAATAAAGCTACTAAATTATTGACAACTTAAAACTTGTGCAGTCAATATCCAAGATGAAGGACACATAGATAGATATAAGGATAGATAGATACTTCACTGATATAATATTTACAGACTATAAGGTATTGCAATTGACATATAGACGGGAATATGCATAGATTAATAGATTCATGGATGGACAAACAGATGGACAGATCATGCATAGGTAAATGTATACGCAGATATGTCTACTGGTGAATAAACACATAGATGTAGATGGATTTATAAAAGAAAGACAGAATGAATAAAGCAGAGAAAACCGACAGATAAACAAGTAAACAGAAAGATGATGTTACAAAAAGAATCGGTTAAAAGAAAATTAAATGTTCTACACGCAACTGTACCATGTGTGGGCCGTTTAAATGCACACAGGTAGTTGCGTAAACTAATGCATAAATAATAGGCTTTGGCGTTAGCTGATACGCAGAAGGGATAGGACCACTTTGCACACGGGTATCAAGAAAACAGATAAACCTCCATTGTGGGAAAGTGTCCGCGGCGTTGCTTCTTTTGGCCTCTCCATTATGCATACGGCAGCGCGGCCGCATGGAGACAATACCCCCCACCTTCTCCCGGAACACACTTGGCGATTTTCTGTTTACTTTGAGAGACTTCCGGCGGGCCGGGAGACTTAACCGCCCGCTGAAGACCTCGTTGGGGTCTTAAGCAAGAAGTCTTCGGTAGAGTTTAAGGATTAAGGGTTTGTGTCCCTGGAATTAGGGGGTGGAATTGCGCAGGTGGGTGGGCAAGGAGGGCTATGGAAATCAGGGAAAGATGAAGGAGGACGTCCTGTGTTTGTGTTTGTGTGAGTGTGTGTTTGTTTGTTCGTGTGTGTGTGTTTGTTTGTTCGTGTGTGTTTGTTTGTTCGTGTGTGTTTGTTTGTTTGTTCGTGTGTGTTTGTTTGTTCGCGTGTGTGTGTGTGTGTGTGTGTGTGTGTGTGTGTGTGTGTGTGTGTGTGTGTGTGTGTGTGTGTGTGTGTGTGTGTGTGTGTGTGTGTGTGTGTGCGTGTTTGTTTGATCGTGTGTGTGTGTGTGTGTGTGTGTGTGTGTGTGTGTGTGTGTGTGTGTGTGTGTGTGTGTGTGTGTGTGTGCGTGTATGTTTGATC
>NC_134795.1:61101037-61103537 GCF_046742065.1 Oratosquilla oratoria
AGGACAGGGGGAAATAGAAGAAAGGGTAGTGAATGGTGGGATGAGGAAACAAAGAAGGTTGTAGAAGAGAAGAAGCGAGCATTCACAGATTGGTTACAAAAGAGGACAGGGGAGTCATATGAGACGTACAAAGAAAAGAAAAGAGAAGTAAAGCAAAAGGTAAAGGAGGCAAAGAGGAGAGCAGATGTGAAATGGGGTAGGAGTATGACAGAAAATTTTGAAAGTAATAAAAAGATGTTTTGGAAAGAAATTAAGAGAGGAAGAGGAGGCGAATCAAGTAGGGAAGAAAAGGTAAAAGGTACAGATGGAGAGTTGATAATGGAAGAGATGGCAGTGAGGGGAAGATGGGCAGAATATTTTAGGGAGTTGCTGAATGTGAAGGAAGATAGGGAAGGAAAGATAGCTGCAGTGGGAAATACGAAGAAAATGAGAGTGATGAGTGAGGAGAATGGAGGAGAAATAAGGAAGGATGAGGTGAAGGCAGTTGTAAAGATGATGAAAGCAGGTAAGGCACCTGGTCTGGATGGATGTCATGCAGAATGTCTGAAAAAGGGAGGTTCAGTGATGGTGGACTGGTTGGCGAGATTATTTAATGTTTGCTGGAGAGAGGGTAGAGTACCGGAGGACTGGAGTAGTGCCTGTATAGTTCCTCTTTACAAGGGAAAAGGGGACAAGTGTGAATGTAGTAATTTCAGAGGGATTAGCTTGTTGAGTGTAGTAGGGAAGGCTTATGGGAGAATCTTAATTGAGAGGATTAGGAGAGGAACAGAAGGAGTAATTGGTGAGGAACAGTGTGGTTTTAGGACGGGTAGAGGTTGTGTAGATCAGATCTTTGTGGTAAGACAGATATGTGAGAAAGCTATAGGAAAGGGGAAGGATGTTTTTTGGGCTTTTATGGATCTGGAAAAGGCTTATGATAGGGTAGACAGAAAGGCACTGTGGGAGGTTATGCAGATTTATGGGATAGGAGGAAAGCTTTTGGGAGCTGTCAAGAGTTTTTATGTGAGTAGTAGAGCATGTGTTAGGATTGGAAATGGAGAGAGTGAGTGGTTTGAAGTAAAGGTGGGACTTCGTCAAGGATGCGTTATGTCGCCCTGGCTGTTCAACTTATACATGGATGGGGTGGTGCGAGAGGTGAATGCTAGGGTAGTGAGTCAGGGATTGGAGATGGTTAAAGAAAATGGAGAAAAGTGGGAGGTGAGCCAGCTGTTGTTTGCGGACGACACTGCGCTTGTGGCAGGGTCAGAGGAGGGATTGAGGAAGCTGGTGGCAGAGTTTGGGAGAGTATGTGATAGAAGAAAGCTAAAGATAAATGTGGGTAAATGTAAGGTGATGAGATGTACAAGGGGTGAAAGTGGCAGTAGACTGGAAGTGAACATTAAGGGAGAGCGACTGGAGGAAGTGGATAGTTTTAGATACTTGGGTGCAAGTGTAGCAGGAAAAGGTGGAGTGAAGGTGGAGGTAGAATGTAGATTGAGAGAAGCGAGTAAATGCCTTGGTGGTTTAAAGAGTGTAATGAGAAATAGACATTTGGGAATGGATGCGAAGAGGAGACTGTATGAAGGAGTGATTGTGCCAACAGCACTGTATGGGGCAGAAACGTGGAACATAAGAGAAGAAGAGAGAAGGAGTTTGAATGTGTTTGAGATGAGGTGTCTGAGAAGTATGGCGGGGGTTACTAGGCTAGATAGAGTGAGAAATGAGGAGGTGAGGAGGAGAACAGGGGTGAAAAAGGATTTGGGAGAGAGGGTTGATGAAAGAATATTAGGATGGTTTGGACACATGGAAAGAATGAGTGAAGAAAGACTAGTAAAAGAGGTATGGAAGGCAGATGTGGAGGGAGTGAACATGAGGGGACGTCCTAGGATGAGGTGGATGGATGGGGTGAAGGGGGCTTTGGGGAAGAGGGGAATGTCTGTTGAGGAAGGAAGGGAGAGGACGGAAGACAGAGGTGAGTGGAGAATGGTTGTATATGGATGATGTTGTGACTGCATGAGGAGGAATGGGCGGGGGGTGGGGGGTGGGGTAGTATGTGTGAGTAAATTTTGACGCAGCCCGAAGGGATTTCTCCCCGTCCTCTCCTTATATGCAAAGGGGGACGGAGAGGGGGGGTCGCCGATTAAATGAAGCGGCCTTGCTGTGGATGTACTGTGTCTTGCGACACTGCTTCTGACCCAGGGCGGTGGGCGGGGTGCAGGGATGACCCGTCATCCAGGAGGTGCTCAGATGAGAGGAAGGGTGGGAGGGGTGTGGAGTGTATTTGGGGATGAAATGGGTGGGAGTGTTTTTATGCCTTCCCCTTTTTGGCTACCTCCCTTGGAAGGGGGAAAAAGCCTTGGTATATGTATGTATGTATATATATATATATATATATACTGTATATATATGTATATATATATATATATATCCTCGTTTTATCAAAGCAAGAACGTTCTCCTGTTCCTCTCTGTTTCATATAACTATTCCAGGTTTCAAATGAATAAACATTTTGACATATTTA
>NC_134795.1:61113537-61116037 GCF_046742065.1 Oratosquilla oratoria
CTCTCCTTCCCCACATCCTCACCCTTCCCCTCCTTCTGTCTCTCCCCCTTCTCCCCTTCCCCCTCCCCCCTTCCCACCTCCCCCCTCCCCTTACCCTCCCCAAACCTCCTTGCCTGCTTTTAACTCCCTACTCATTAAGCAAACGTTTTAGAATTCTCGCCTCTTTTCCTAAGATTAAGATTTTCTCATTTTCTCATCCTCTTGCCTGCCAGCTTCCATAACAGAGAAATGTGTCTTTATTTTGTATATTCTGGGAGTCTTAAAGTTTTCTTTTATCTAAGTTTAGGAGGCCTATAGTTAGATTAATCCTAGGAAGAGGAGTCCGTGCCTATTTCTGTTCCAGCACCAGATCACTATATATATATATATATATATATATATATATATATATATATATATATATATATATATATATATATATATATATATATATATATATATATATATATATATATATATATATATATATATATATTTTTTTTTTTTTTTTTTTTTTTTTTTTTTTTTTTTTTAGGGTGATTGGTACTAAGGTGAACTAACCAATTTCACACTTAATGCCTTCGGAACAAAACCGCATTTTATATTTTTCATTCAATCTGACACCTGGTGTTCTTATAGAGTTACAGGACCACAACCGCTGTGAAGAAGAACCATAGACTATTTCGATTAACTTCATTACTTCGAGAGCCCAATTTGAAGACTTTATTCTGACTGACGTAAGACGATCTAATTCAGGTTCAGCCACACCACCGTAGTTAGAGGGATTAACCCCCGATTTTGGGATTTCATTATAGTCCCAGACGATTTGATTTAATCGGTGAGGCTTTCTTCTACTAAGATCTTTATTTACTGTGGAGACTTTTCCCTCAGCTGAATAAAATTGCCCTTTGACATCCAGAATAACTTACGAAAGTCGTAAAACTTAGCGAACGGAAGGGTCAAAGACTAGGTAGACATAGTTTTTAACTATTTCACCGTAAAGGGAGTTATCTTGCATACATATACCAAAGGCTTTTTTCCCCCTTACACGGGGGGTAGCCAAAAAGAAAAAGGCATAGAAACCACTCTCACCTATTCCATCCCCTACATACTCCACTCCCCTCCACCCTCCTCCCTCCCTCTCATCTTGGCACCTCCTGGATGACGGGTCATCCCTGCATCCTGTCCACTGCCCTGGGTCAGAAGCAGTATCCCAAGGGAGTTATCTTAATCTTAATAAAATCAACAGACGGCAACTAGAAAAAACGACTCGGTTGATGAAAAACGGAGAAATACTCGCAGTATTTTACTGCAAAAACCAAAATCATACGACGCAACAAAAGGCTGATGATTGGTGATGATTGGCTGAAAACAGGAAACCCATGTTCTTACAAAGGATTACAAAGGCTGAGCATACCGACAGGAGACCTTTTGGTCCATAACTAGGTCGGATGCAAAAAATATATATAATAATGATAAGTATAAATATATATATCAAATAAAGATTATAATGATATAAATGATAATAAATGAAATTAATAAAAGCATAGGTATAGTTAGATAATAAACAAACAGTTAAATAGTAAACAATAATAAATTGACAGATAACTAATGATAAATGAAAATCAAACAAATGATAATAAACAAACAGACAAATAATAACAAACAAATAAACAAACATCTACCAAGAAACAAAACAAAACAAAATAAAATAAATTGAAGGTGTCTCTTGTTGTGATGAATATTCACGAAGTCCCCATAACTCATTGCGCCTGGCGAGGCTTAATGTTCCATACATTAGCGAAAAAGTGATAAAGTGCCAATACCGCAAGATGTGAATGTAAAAAAAAAAAAAAAAAAAAAAAAAAAAAAGAAGGAATTGGTAAGGCCACGTCAGATCAGGTAAGTCCAAGTAAGGTCAGGTAAGGTCAAGAAAGGTCAGACAATGCCAGAAAAGTCAGATGAGGCTAGAACAGGTGAGATTAGGTAAGGTTAGGTAAGGGTAGGTATAGTTAGGTATGGTTAGGTAAGGTTGGGTAAGTGTAGGTAAGTTCAGGAAAGATTGGGTAAGGGTAGGTAAGGTTAGGAAAGGTTAGCTAAGGATAGGTAATATTAGGTAAGGTTAGATAAGGTTATGTAATATTAAGTTAGATTGAGTAAGGTTAGGTAAGGTTAGGTAAGTTTAAATAAGGTTGGGTAAGGATGGGTAAGGTTAGGTAAGGTAACGTAAGGTCAAGTAAGGTTAGATATGGTTAGGTAATGTTAGGTAAAGTTTGATAAGGTTATATAAGGGTAGGTAAGGTTAGGTAAGGTTGGGTAAGGTTAGGTAAGGTAACGTAAGGTCAAGTAAGGTTAGATAAGGTTGGGTAATGTTAGGTAAAGTTAAATAAGGGTAGGTAAGGTTAGATAAAGTTAGATAAGATTAGGTAAGGTTAGGTAAGGTTAGGTAAGGTTAGGTAACGTTGGGTAACGTTGGGTAAAATCAGGTAAGGCTAGGTAAGGTTACGTAAGGTCAAGTAAG
>NC_134795.1:61121037-61123537 GCF_046742065.1 Oratosquilla oratoria
TGTCTTGGTGGGGAAACGACGCTCTGAATTCATTCGCGACCAATCGCGAGATGTCACTTTGAGTTCGCGATGTGTCTCCCGTTGCTGTCTTTCTCTTCGCGTGCGATTTTTCGTAAATATTCAGTCAGATGTGTAAATGGTAAATGGATTGGGGAAAAGGAAAGAATGGAGAAAGGAAGGAAGAAAGGAAAGAAGGAAGTGTATATGGAAAAAAGGAAGGAAGGTTAAATATATAATACAAACACACACATGCACACAAGTATATATATATATATATATATATATATATATGTGTGTGTGTGTGTGTGTGTGTGTGTGTGTGTGTGTGTGTGTGTGTGTGTGTGTGTGTGTGTGTGTGTGTGTGTGTGTGTGTGCGTGCGTGCGTGTGTGTGTGTATGTGCATGTAGATACACATATATACATATATATATGTACATGTATTATACATATATTATACATATATATATATATATTTATATATATAAAATGTGTGTGTGTGTGTGTGTGTGTGTGTGTGTGTGTGTGTGTGTGTGTGTGTGTGTGTGTGTGTGTGTGTGTGTGTGTGTGTGTGTGTGTGTGTGTGTGTGTGTGTGTGTGTGTGTGTGTGTGTGTGTGTGTGTGTGTGTGTGTGTGTGTGTGTGTGTGTGTGTGTGTGTGTGTGTGTGTGTGTGTGTGTGTGTGTGTGTGTGTGTGTGTGTGTGTGTGTGTATTTATGTAAAATAATATATTGATAATATATTAATGAACAAAATTGATACAGTAGCTAATTGAATCAACAAATGAATAATAGACAAATATGCAAAGAAACAAACAGATGAATAATTAATGAATAAAAAGTCTTGTTAATAAGGATTTGATTAAGGGAATAGATGAATACGTATATAAAACAATACATAAACGAATAATTAAAAAAAAATAAGATACAGCAATAGATAAGGGAATAGATAAATAAGCTTATAAATGTTAATCAACAGACTAGTAAATGAATAAATAAAAATAAAAAGGAATAAATCAGTATAATATATTTGTGAACAGAAAATGTAATTGAAAAAAGAAAATAATCAAGAGGACACGGTAAAACTGACAAAACAAAAACGTAAAGAAAAAAGAAAAGAAGAAAAAGTTAAATCAACAGACAAGCAAATAAATAAATAAATAAATAAATAAATAAATAAATGAAATAAATCAGTATAACATATTTGTGGCCAGAAATTTTAATTGAAAAAATAAGTGAGAGGACGCGATAAAACTGAGAAAACAAAAACGAAACGAAAGAAAACAAAAAAAAAAAACGTAAGAAAAAACAAGTCACGAAAGTTACACAAACTGTCAGACGCCGTTGATCTATAGACCTGAAGTTCTTCTTCACAAATGCAAATCAAGGTCAACACCTCGCGCCAAGTCGTTCAAGAAAAGGCTTGAGCGCCTTCGATGTCTGAAACAATATGAAACATTGTACAAAGATCACGAACGTGTTGACCCTTTACGGTCAAGGTGGTCCCTTCAATGTCTTTATTCTGGCGAGCCACAGTGTATTTTATTACTTTTTCAGACAGAGTCTTTTAGACACACATTTAACCAGTAGGGAGACCTTAAATCAGTACTCCATGACTTGGATTTAAAAAGGAAATAGCCAAGAATTGGTTTACTAATAGGGTGGTCAACGAATGGAATAGTCTTAGTAACCATGTAGTGAACGCTAAAACTATCAGTTGTTTTAAGAAACAGACAACTTTATAGATGAGGATGGCACGTGGTAATGGACATGGAACTGCCTAGTGTAGGCCTCATGGTCTCTTGCAGTCTCCTTCATTCTTATGTTCTTATGGCTATTAGGAAGATTTAATGTAGTAGCACATTTGTAAAATAAAACTTATTGATCCACTGTAGGAGAATGAGGTAAAATGGACAGAAATGCTGTATGTTTCGACCACTATCTGTTATCCTCTTCAGCAGAATAAAAAGGACCACAGATAGTGGTCGAAATATACATATTTTCTGTCCATCTTATCTCATTCTCCGGCAATGGGTCAATAAGTCTTCTTAAGGCTATCTCATAGCCATGCACACCATTATCCCTTGGTCGTGTGAATCGTCCTGGGTAATATATATTTTTGCAGTAATTCCCGTTTTTTGTTATCATTAGCATGTGTTCAGAACTTCTTCCTAAAATCCAAGCCAGGGTGGAAGCTTTCCCTTTTATCGTATTCTTTCTCCGTTTATGATTCTGGGGTGCATGTGGCCCTATGTCCCAAGTTCGGTAAAGATTCGTTGGGAACTGGCGGCCATGATATAAAACAAACAGACAAACAAACAAACAAACAAACAAACTTTAGAGCTTATCATAGAGATTTTTGGACACAAGAAAGGGTCTTGATGGAGAGAAGAACGCCAAGAAACAGGAAGAAAGCAAGGACAAATCAGACAGAGAGAGAGAGAGATTGAGAAAGAGAATGAGAGAGAGAGGGAGAGAGAGAGGGAGAGAGAAAGAGAAAGAGAG
>NC_134795.1:61143537-61196037 GCF_046742065.1 Oratosquilla oratoria
ACCAGTTGTTTCATCGTTCACTACATTGTGACTAAGTTTATTCCATTCATTAACTACTTTGTTGGTAAACAGGAGGACAGAAATTAAGATGTGAGCGACGGTAGAAAAATATAAATTTGATGAATATTGATAAACTGAGATAAAAATATCAGGAAAGAGGTCTAACCCTTTCCGTTAAAGAGAGTCTTTCCCTCGGCTGAATAAAATCGCCTGACGACATCTTGAACAAACAAATTACCTTCTTTCAGAGGTGACTGCATGAAACGAACTCGAGGTTCTGAAGTTCTGTCAGACAAAGCTGAGCGCTATGCTGTAATAGTTTTACTACTACACCATCATTTCTCTCTCTCTCTCTCTCTCTCTCTCTCTCTCTCTCTCTCTCTCTCTCTCTCTCTCTCTCTCTCTCTCTCTCTCTCTTTCTCTTTCTCTACTCTCTCTCTCTCTCTCTCTCTCTCTCTCTCTCTCTCTCTCTCTCTCTCTCTCTCTCTCTCTCTCTCTCTCTCTCTCTCTCTCTTTCTTCTCTTATTCTCTCTGTTTCTCCTCTCCCTTCCTCTCTCCCTCTCTATTTCTCTCTCTCTCTCTCGCTCATTCTCTCTCTCTCTGTTTCTCCTCTCTCTCCCTCTCTCCCTCTCTCCCTTTCTCCCTTTCTCTCTCTCTCTCTCTCTCTCTCTCTCTCTCTCTCTCTCTCTCTCTCTCTCTCTCTCTCTCTCTCTCTCTCTCTCTCTCTCTAAACCTATTCATGTGTCTCTCTGTCCATTTATTTCTCTTCCATTCCAGCCCCTTTATTGAAATATCTTATGTCAACATATTCTTACCAATAAAAATATAAAAAAGGAAGTTGGAAAGAGGAGAAACATTTATTTAAGAGCATGAGAAAGGTGGTACAGAGTAGGGAGTAGGAACGAACGGAAGGGAAGGCACAGGAAACACGAAAAAACTTATTATAGAAAAAGAATTTGTCCTGGAATAGGGAACGGGAATGAGCTCAAATGTCCAACAGGAAACGAGGGAGGGAGGGGCTTGCCCGCAGTTACACTGAAGCTCCGCCCACGAAAGAGGCCCCACCCCCTTTGCAACGCCCATGAAATAAATACCCCCTCCCCCCACACACACACTTCCCCCGTCTTTCACGGTACGGTCTGACTGTTCGAAATGAGACCAGTGTGGATGTAAAGCTGTGTTGTATTACCGACCACCCAATGAGGACAAAGATTATTTTTCTATAACTGAAGAAAATCATCTGGCGTTGGACATAATAAAGTAATTAAAGTGAAATTGGTGGGGAAAGGTTGATAGTCTTTAATTCCATAAGGATGAGGGATATACAAAGGATTACAAAGGTGGAGCATGCCGACAGGAGACCTTTTGGTCCATGTCTAGGTCGGATTCGAAAAAAAAAATCATGATAATAGTAAATTAACAACCACAAGTCCTTGGAAACGGAAATAAATGCATAGATGGTAAAACTAATAACAACGATCATGGTATCATGACAATTTTGTCTATGAAAAGAGAAGGAAAATCGAGAAAAGGAAATATTAGACTGAGATCAGGTCAGACGCCGCCATTCGAAGCGTCTCAACCGTCATGCGCCGACATGACGTCATCAGTTCGAAGACGTTTTTCCTTTTGGGTCAGCGATCTCCAACTTTTGACTCTAACTACCTCAATTTGAGTCATTTACTCCGTCACTCCTTTACATTTTTATCCTACAAAATGGCAAAGAACAAGAAGGAAATAAGAAAAAATATATATGATCAATTTTCGGTTCAAAATAGAGTTTGATAAAGAAAAATATTTATTCTCTACGTTTACAATTATTCGTTAATGAAACTGGACACTTTTGATCACAAAAAATCATGAGGGATTTTCTGTTGGTTGTCCTGATGACCATCTAACACTCCCTACCAATACCTACTAACAAAGACTCCTGATTGGCTGCGTTAAAATTTTTGGTCAAATACGTAAAAAAAAAAATACGTTATCTGTAGGTCATGAAGAAAATATAATAGATAATGAAAACGAGACGATATATATATTTTTTTCTTTTCTTTTTTTTAGCAGACGAATATCATCTTGGGACTTCCTGGACGGCGACTGACGTCCATTCTATTTCTTCAGTGGAGGGAACATCCCCCCCCCCCGATCCAAAATACAATAGATACAAGTTGCTGCGGGTTTTTATTATTTTCTTTATTGACTTCATTTCATCTTCTATCTGAAGCACCAAATTACTTAAGTTTGTTACTTAATTAGGTTAGAGAGCAAGTGACACTCAATACAGATTACAAAGGCGGAGCATGCCGAATGGAGACCTTTTGGTCCATATCTAGGTCGGATGCGAAATAAAAAGATATCATAATAATGATAAACAAATAGATAAATAGATAAAAACTATAATAATGTAAATAATAGATAAAATAAATAAATGCATAGGTATAGTTACATTTTGGTGAAGAAGAAGAATTCCTAGTGTAGATCCTCACCACCTTTTGTGTGTGTGTGTGTGCGCGTGTCCCCGTGTGTGTGTGTGTGTGTGTGTGTGTGTGTGTGTGTGTGTGTGTGTGTGTGTGTGTGTGTGTGTGTGTGTGTGTGTGTGTGTGTGTGTGTGTGTGTGTGTGTGTGTGTGTGTGTGTGTGTGTGTGTATATATGTGTGAGTGTTTGTGTGCATGAGTGTGTGTGTCTGTCCATGTGTATGTGTGTGTGGGAGTTTGTGTGTGTCCGCACGCGCGTGTGTATGCGTGAGTGTGCATATATGAGTATATATATATATATATATATATATATATATATATATATATATATATATATATACAATCCCTCCGCTTTTCACACCCAAATCTATTACAGGAGGAAGCATCACCGGAAACCACGCACTCGCGAGTTCGGAAGAACTGGAGAAGCGATGTGGCGAAGCTGGCTACACTTTGTCCAGAAGGGGGAAGGAAAGCTTCTGCCGATAAGAACGATCGCCTCCTGTTTATCTCCACAGGTAAAGGGAGGTACCGTCCAGTGGAGGGGTGTTCTTAATTAATCGAGGAGGTGGAGGAGGAGGAGGAGGAGGAGGAGGAGGAGGAGGAGGAGGAGAAGAAAGAGGAGGGGAGGAGGATGGGAGGAAGAGAGGGAGGAGAAGGTGGATAGAGAGGAGAAGGGGGAGGAAGAGGAGAGGGAGGATGGGAGGAAGAGAAGAAGGAGGAGGAGGGGAGGAGGAGGGGAGGATTGGGAGAAGGAGGAGAAGAGGGAGGAGGAGAGGGAGGAAGAAGAGGAGGAAGAGGAGGAGAGGGAGGAAAAGGCGAGGAAGACATGGAGGAGGAGAGGGAGGAGGAGGTGGAAGAAGAGGAGAAGGAGGAGGAGGAGGAGTGAGAGGAGGACAATTGGTATGAAAGCATAGCCCTCTCCGTCTCGGCTATGACGTCAGAAGCTGAAACGATGACGTCATCTTTGTTCTTTTTTTAAGTGAGCTCTCCCAGTGCCCTACGAGACGCAAAAGTGTACACTAAGATCTCCCGGTATGTCTTACTCTTCCTCTTTCCTCTTCCTCCTCCCTCCTCCTTCCTCTCCCTATTCCTCGCTTGTCTTTCCTCTTCCTTGTCCTCCTTCCTCTTTACTCTTTACTCCTTCTTCAATCTTCCTCCTTCTCCCCCTATCCCTCCTTAGCCCTCCCTCTACCCATCCTTAGCCCTCCCCCTATCCATCCTTAGCCCTCCCCCTATCCATCCTTAGCCCTCCCCCTATCCATCCTTAGCCCTCTCCCTATCCATCCTTAGCCCTCCCCTATCCCTCCTTAGCCCTCCTCCTATCCATCCTTAGCCCTCCCCCCTATACCTCCTTAGCCCTCCCCCTATCCATCCTTAGCCCTATCCCTCCTTACCCTCCCCTATCCATCCTTAGCCCTCCCCTATCCATCCTTAGCCATCCCTCCTTAGCCCTCCCCCTATCCATCCTTAGCCCCCCTATCCATCCTTAGCCTTCCCCCTATCCATCCTTAGCCCTCTCCCTATCCATCCTTAGCCCTCCCCCTATCCCTCCTGAGCCTTCCTCCTATCCATCCTTAGCCCTCCCCCTATCCCTCCTTAGCCCTCACCCTATCCCTATTTGGCCCTACCCCCTATCCCTCCTTAGCCCTCCCCCGTATCCCTCCTTAGCCCTCCCCCTTCCTTCCCCCCTCCCACCTCCCTCTCCCCCTCCCACATCCCTCTCCCCCTCCCTTCCCCCTTCCCACTTCCCTCTCCCCCTCCCACCTCCCTCTCCCCCTCCCACCTCCCTCTCACCCTCCCTTCCCCCCTCCCCCTCCCTCTCCCCCCTCCCGCCTTAGTCTATCTTCACCCCTGTATCTTCTTCACCACATTTGCCTTGATCGAGAGTTACCATCTTCATGAAATTATTAATTATGTAATCTAAAACCTCCGACAGTGACGTTAAACCGAGTTCAAGTATCCTATAAACTAGTATGAAATAACCTAACGTGTATGGACAGTTTACGTTGTTAATACAATGATACCCATTGTATAATACTACGTACCCAGCATAGACTTAAGATTTCAAATTAATATAAAGTTCTCTATTATGAATAATATAGTTTAAGATCTAAAATAATATTGTATAATACTACGTACCCAGCATAGACTTAAGATTTCAAATTGATATAAAGTTCTCTATTATGAATAATATAGTTTAAGATCTAAAATAATATTGTATAATACTACGTACCCAGCACAGACTTAAGATTTCAAATTAATATAAAGTTCTCTATTATGAATAATATAGTTTAAGATCTAAAATAATATTGTATAATACTACGTACCCAGCATAGACTTAAGATTTCAAATTGATATAAAGTTCTCTATTATGAATAATATAGTTTAAGATCTAAAATAATTTTGTATAATACTACGTACCCAGCATAGACTTAAGATTTCAAATTGATATAAAGTTCTCTATTATGAATAATATAGTTTAAGATCTAAAATAATATTGTATGTAGTAAAGTATATAAGATTTTTTTTCAATTTCTTTTAAGAAATGAATTGTACATTTACTTATATCCATTGTTCGATCGTATGTTTTACATATTGCTGTGATGATCAACTATACGATAGAACGTCTGCAGTACATCAGTACAGCTGACTAATGTATACAAATCTAAGGCTTCATATAAATATATATATATATATATCTTTTGTCAACAGTAAAACACCGCAAATCATATGAAAATGAGTACAATTTTTAGTTTAAATTTATTTATTTCTCACGGATACGAACGATGACAAGAGTAAAACTGTGGTTCGCCGAAATTTAAAAAAAAAATATTGAGAACGTAAACATCACCAGCCAATCAAAACAAAGAATTGTTTCAGACGACAATAATATTGGCGCTTTTTGGAGGGGGTGACAGCGACCGACCAAACAGACGACAGACCAAACGAGAGGACCTTACTCGTGACATAGAAAGCAAACGTAAAGAAAACGGGTGCATTTTGTTAGTGAACGGTTTTACGTTTCATGTGTTTTAAGCATCTTGAACTTCTCGCGCGTTGTTTGTGAAATTATGTTTATTTAGAACGAGTGTACCACGTGTGATTTGTGTTGAATAACGTCTGGAATTAAAACAATTTGCCTTGTTCCCACGATGGAGCCTCTCGCCTGCCTTAAATGTAAGTACGGAACACAGCAAACGGGCAGGGATCTCACACGATTGATAGTAATTGAAGTTATTTTCGTTATATATCATTCCCAAACATCGTAAATGATGATTCTTCATCGTGTGAGGTAACCTGCTATTCAATTACACCTTAACGAGCCTTGGTTTTTCGTCATTAGGCAGATAGTTTAGTGTGACAAATAATAGATTCTTTCTATGTATTTGTCCATTTCTTATTTTAATATTTTATCATTTAATTTCTTTATTTATATCATTTTGATAGAAATACGTTGGTATTTACCTCAAAGCTATATCCAAAGAAGCAGCATATATACGTTTGCCTGCCCCACTCGCTAGATTATTTTTTCTAGAAAAGTCTGTTCCTTGTAGTAATGTAGCAGTTGTAGTCTTTGTAACTAGATGTTCTAGTGCGCTGGACTGCCTAAGTTAACTATAGGGCTGCTAAGGTAAGAAAAAGGGAACTCGCATAAGAAGGAGCAATAGATTAGGTGAGTTGGTACAGGGAGGGAGAGGGAGGGAAAGAGGGAGACGGCTGTTTTAGGTGAGTGGTACGGGGAGGGTGAGGGAAAGGGGGGAGGGAGAGGGAAGGGATGGAGGAGGAAGGGGAGGGATGGGGGAGGAAGGGGAGAGATGGGGGAGGAAGGGGAGAGATGGGGGAGGAAGGGGAGGGATTGGGGAGGAAGGGGATGGATGGGGGAGGAAGAGGGAAGAAGGGGGAAGGATGGAGGTGGGGAGAGGGAAGAAGGGAGGAGAGGAGGGAGGTGGGAAGAGGGAGAGAAGAGGGAAGGGGGATGGAAGGTACGGTATTTTGTGGCCACGGCGGAGGGTGTGTGTGGGAGGAGGAGGAGGATAAACAGAAGTACGGTTTGCACAGTTATGGCCCTGTTTAGATTAACAACCCTTTCCGCAAACGAGAATGACGGGTCCGTGACTACACACCATCGCAAATAACGACCGTATTGCCTCTGAGCATAAGGGTCAAAATGGCTGGTAATGTTCCGTGGTCTCTTCCCCTGCCCGGGTTATCCCGTGTTCTGCACTTACATGGTAGAGAGGGAATCTAATGTATGAATAAGCATTCTGCTGTGTTTACCTGGTTGCAAACCTTAGAGTGGGGGAGGAGATTTGCAAACAAAGAATGTCATGCAGTAAATTGGTAAACAATGTTTCGTAATGTCTAATTGGTATCTGCCTTTTAATGAAACTACCACAGCGCTCAAACCACAACACCAAACGTACAGGCGAGGGGGGAGAGTTGTTCGAGATTTTCTGGTTGAGGATTTGGTCATTAAGAGTCGGAAAAATATCGTATTAATTAGTCCTTCGTTTATTTGTGTTGTCGAATCATTTCGCATAGATTGTGAATGGAAAAAGTATTATAACTGTTCTTACTAACAAGACTGTCATTGACATTTTTTTTTTTTTTTTTTTTTTTTTTTTTTTTTTTTGTGACTTAAGAAGTTTTGTTACTAATACTTCAAAGGAAGGTCTTGAGGAATTTGTTCCTTTTCGACTGTACATCACACACTACACTCGACACTTTCAGGTATACTTCAGCAGGATCCTCATGATGTCTGGAGTTTCGTGAGTACTTGTTTTTTCTTTATTAATCTATACATTAATTTGTCTTCATTTATCTAATAATTCATCTATTTATTCGGATCTTTTCCATTTTACGGTATGCAGTTGATTTCAACAACTTAAGAGAGGTAAGAAATGAATATTGATCTGAAACCTAACCTAACCTGACCTAACCTGACCTAACCTGACCTAACCTGACCTAACCTACTAAGTATTTCAGCGGCTTTGACCCATCGTTTTTCGCTCATATTTCCGAAATAATCATTCACATCAGCATGGTATATTAGCACAGCCTAATTCACACCCGGCCATAATTTTTGACGTTATAGTGTATTCACAAGTGTATTTAATTACGGTGTTTACTATTGATATTGTGTGTGTCGTAGCCGACACCCGTGAAGTAAATCGAACAAGTGAAGTTGGGATATACGAGGTAGTTTGTGATGACGTCACGACTTCACCTGTTCGATTTACTTCACGGGTGTCGGCTAAGATACACTTAATATCAAGAGTAAACGCCGTAATTAAATACACTTGTAAATGCACTCTAACGTCAAAAATTATGGCCGGGTGTGAATTAGGCTGTGCTAATATATCATACTGATGTGAATGGTTATTTTGGAAATATGAGCGAAAAACGATGGGTCAAAGCCGCTGAAATACTTAGTAGCCTAACCTAGCTTAACCTAGCCTAACCTAACCTAACCTAACCTAACCTAACCTAACCTAACCTGACCTAACTTAACCTGACCTAACTTAACCTAACTTAAAACCTCTTCATGCCGCAAAATGGAAAAGAACCACTTATTCATTTCCCTATCTATTTACTTGTTTAATTATTTACGTGTCCATTTACCTAATTGTTCGTCTTTTAGTTTATATATCTATTTACGTGTGTATATGTCTATCCATTCATTTATCAACTATATTTCATTTAACATTTTCCTGTCATTGGTGTAAACTCGTTACGAAAACTGGTCTTCCTGATCGGTGTTGTTCTTATTAATGTAGTACCATAAGCGTGTAGTATCGTAATCTTTCAACCGTGTTACCAAGATCGCCAACCAAGTTTAGGAAGACTTGCACTGGCTATCGTTGACGCATACTTTCTATATTTCGATTTGAATGTATATCTATCCAAGTTCCCTTGACCGGAATTATTTGATTGTATTTATTGGGGAGAAAAAAAGGGTTTGGTCGGCAGTAGACATCTTGTTATTCCGACCCAAAACTCAAATCTCGGTTGTGATTTTTTTTTTTTTTTTTTTTTTTTTAATTTGGCAGTAGCGTCTGAAAGGTTGTTTCTATCGATGCGTTTGTCGTCGATCATCCTACTGGAACCAATGGCGATTTGCGGCTGTTAATGTTAGACAAGGCAAGTTTATTTTTAATACACGAGCGCGCACGAACACGCGCATTCGCTGACACGGGCGAGCGCGCGTGCACGCACGTACACACACACACACACACACACACACACACACACACACACACACACACACACACACACACACACACACACAAAAGTATATGCACACAAATTCGCACAAACACGTATACACACAAATACACGCGCACACAAAAGCACATGAGCATATACGCACACATAAATGCACGCACACAGAAGTGCACACTCACGCAATGCACGCACAAACACTCAATGAATACACAAACACTCGCACATGCACGCACATGAACCACGCACACACAAACGCACACATAAACGCACACATGCGCACACACATAAATGCATGCACACAAACTCACGCACACACAAACATGCACACTCACACAACCACGCACTCATGAACACACACACACACACAGTGATGTATTGCACAATGTTCCTGTATGTTGGAAATAAAACCACAAAAGGTTGCAGAAATTGTCATATGTTTCATATTTCACGCTATTGCATGATGCATGATGTTGCAGAGGTGGATATTACTTATGCTATGACAATTCTATGCAAACACGCTCCTAACAGAAATGGCAACATTTTCAAATTTATATATATATATATATATAGATATATATATATATATATATATATATATATATATATATATATATATATATATATATATATAATTTTTTTTTTTTTTTTTTTTTTTTTTTTTTTTAACCTAGCTTCCACATTCACTTTCTCAACTGCGTCCCGACCAGGCTGTTTACAAATCCCCAAATTAATCTCCTTTCCCCTCCCTAATCCCTCGGCTCAATCATGAAGCCAAATCATACATGCTAACTTGGAAGAAAAACTTAATTACTGATAACATCCCCACACCAATTTATAGTTGTTTACATCAAGAGTGAGATCTCGTTATCTTATCGTACAATATTCATTGTGATATATATAATGTTAATGGTTTCGTGCAACTTGCTAAATGTAATTTTACATAATTCACTTGATCTACTGCAGTAGGTTTGGTACTTATCCGCTCCGAATTTTCGAGCCTCGCTCAAAGAAATGAAATTATATTGTAAAAGAGTCATGAATTTCCAGGCTTGGATTTTATATATATATATATATATATATATATATATAAATATATAATATATATATATATATATATATATATATATATATATACACAATGTGTGTGTGTGTATATATATATATACATGTATGTATATGTATATATATATATGTATGTATATATATATATATATATATGTATCTATATATATATATATATATATATAAATATATGTGTGTGTGTGTGTATATGGGGGGTGTACATACAAACATATGGTTAAAGAAAATAAAGAAGTAGGAGGTGAGCCAGTTGTTATTTGCTGACGACACTACGCTTGTGGCAGGATCAGAGTAAGGATTAAGATAGTGACAGAATTTGGGAAGGTATGCAATGGAAGAAAGTTGAAGGTAAATGTGGGTAAAAGTAAGGTGATGAGATGCATGAGGGTAGACGGTAGCAATGAGTTGGGAGTTTGAAAGGAGAGGGGCTGGAGGAAGTGGTTAGATTTAGGTATTTGGGATCACATGTGGCAGGAAAGGGAGGAGGAGAGGTGGAGGTAGAACGTAGATTGAGAAACGAGTAAATGCCTTGGGGGACTAAAAAGTGTTATGAGAAATAGGCAACTAGGAATGGGTGCAGAGAGGAGATTGTATGGAGGAGTGTGTGCTGACGTCATTGTATAGAGCTGAGACTTGGAATTTGAGAGGCAAAGTGGAAAAGTTTAAATGTATTTGAGATTAAATGTCTGAGAAGTATGATAGGGGTTACTAGGCTGGGTAGAGTGAGAAACGAGGTGAGGAGGAGGGCGGGAGTGGATAGTGAGATGGTAGATAGAGTTGATGAAAGAGTATTGGGATGGTTTGGACATATGGAAAGAATGAGTGACGAAAGATTAGTAAACGAGGTGCGGAAGGCAGAGGTGGAGGGAGTAAGTTTATGAGGACGACCGAGAGTGGATGGGACGAAGGGGGTGCTAAGCAAGAGGGGAATGTCTGTTGAGCAAGGAAGAGAGGAGGCAGGAGATAGGGAAGAGTGGAGAATTACAGTGTATGGGTAATAATGTTATGCAAGGAAGGGAGGAATTGGGAATGGCGGGTTAGGAGGTGTTTATGTGAATATTATTTTGACGCAACCCGAAAGGATTTCTCTCCGTCTTCTCATTTTCTACATGAGGGGACGGAGAAAGGGGTCGTCGATTAAATGAAGCGGCTTTGCTGTGGATGTACTGTCTTGCTGCATTGATTACGTTTGATCCAGGGTAGCTGGGTGATGCAGGGATGACCCGTCATCCATGAGGACCTAAGATGGGGGGGGGGTAGTGAAATGGGTGGAAATAGGTACGTGCTTCTGACTTGGCTACCTCCCTTCTCGATATATATATATATATATATATATATATATATATATATATATATATATATATATATAATATAATATATATTTTCTCTCCATTTATGTTTTTTAGTCATTATTTCATTTGTTTATTAATGTATCTATTCATTCTGCAATTTTATCCTCAAGAACTGTTGCATACGTCTCCTTTAGCATAATCTTTTTTACTAATGTTTCATATCTCTCACAAAGGTAATGATTATGGCAGTGACAATAACGATGGATGATGATTGACTGATAGATGATGATTGATAATAAATGATGATAGATAATCATAGTTAATGATAACGGTAGATGAAATTGAATAATGATTGATATGTAATGATAGGTAATGGAATATGTAATGATAGGTAATGGACGACAATAATAGATAATAATAATGATAGTTTTGCTCTCGCCTATAGAGGCAAACTCCTTCCCCCCCTCCTCTCCTGTTTGTAACTTGCGTCATTCCTTGCATAGGATTTTTTACCCCATCTAGCACCTCCAAGAAGGTGAGGACCCTACCCCAGGAGTCGCTGAGTAGCTGCGGACGAAGACCAGCTTTGCCCTGTTATGCTCTTTGGTGACTACTGGGGAGGTAACGGGCAATGTTGGGAGACGGAGAGTAGTGCGGGATTCGAACACGTTACTAAGGTCATGCGAGACTAGCACGTTTCCGATAAGGCCACCAGCGCGCGAAAAACAAACAAACAAAAAAACAGGTGGGGGTTTTGTCTACCAACACAACATTCTAATGAGCCTGAGTCTTTGTATTAGCTGAAGTGTAGATTGACAAAACTTAAACATTTATACAAATAGGAAGGAAATAAGGAAATAGATATGTAATGATAGGTAATGGACGATAATGATGGATAATAATAATGATAGTTTTACTCTCATCCATAGGAAGGAAATAAGGAAATAGAAATGTAATGATAGGTAATGGACGATAATGATGGATAATAATAGGAAGGAAATAAGGAAATAAATAAACAATTTACCAATATCAGTAATGTAAGATGTCGCCATGTTGAATTAAACAAACTTAAACATTTATACAAATAGGAAGGAAATAAGGAAATAGATAAACAATTTAGCAATATCAGTAATGTAAGATGTCGCCATGTTGAATTAAACAAAGGTAAACAGCGGTTGCATCTATTTAATTTAATCTAAATTTGTATCAAGTCGAGAATAAAACAGATCGTGTGAGGATATATACTGTACACGACATAATAAATAAAAAACTAAAAACGTATGTAAATATCATTGTCACTTTAGAGATTTAGACTAACGAGCAGTCTTCTTAGCTCGTACTAAAGACTGCGACAAACGACCAAACTATTGGAATTAGTTTCATTTAAGTTTAAACTCGTAAGCTGCAGCAGCGGCACCGGCTTCGCAAACAACATTACACCAACAAACCGTAAACAACGAAGAAGGAAAACTACTTACGTACGAAAACTACTTACGTACGAAACAATTTCGTAAAGTCCGTAATTTGTGAAATCTTTTATCTCGACATTGCGTCAACTGGAAACTGATAAGGAATAGAAGGAGATATCTGTTTTAAGGAATGAATATAACTTGTTTTCCCATAATGCAGCGTTCCTCAATCGCTTTTATACTTGCGTAACCTTTAAAATACATTGTATGTCTCAAGGAACCCCTGAGCAAAAAAAAAAAAAAAAAAAAAAAAACATCTTAAAAAAAAAAAAAAACAGTCAAAAAAAAAAAAAAAACACCTAAAACAATCTCTTAAAAAAAAAAAAAAAAAAAAAAAAAAAAAAAAAAAAAAAAACTGTACCATATCTTTCTCATTTTATTTTCATCGCAATATAGGTTAGATAGGATATTGTCTATATTACATAATTACAATAACCAAGAATACTGTATGTCGTGCGTGTTTAATTACAGTATTTATATGAAAAAAAAATCAAAAGTGAACTAGCTTATCTCACTTGTTCTCGCGGAACCCTTAGGGACCTTTTGCGGAACCTTAGGCTTCCGGGGAACCCTGGTTGAGAAACGCTGCCATAATGTGAAGAGGAAATTGATTGGGAATAGAAGAAGATATGTTTTAGGAGTAAACTTGTTTTCCCATAATGTAAAGAGGCAAGTGTGTGATTCCTCCTATGTAACTATGCAGTAATATACATAATGACAATGACCACTCGCATGTCGGTCGACAATGACAGGATCTGCCTCTCGTATTCTCACGATCTTCGTGTAATGTTCGAATGTTCAGGAAACCGGTCGAGTCACGGAGAATCTCTTACACAAATCACGTGATATTTACTACGTTGCAATAGAGAAAACAGTTATTTCCGTTGTCATAACTTAACTGACATTGAGAAGGTCCTTAACGACGATGATGATGGTGGTGGTGACGATGTTGATGGTGGTGATGAGGTGATGGTGATGATGATGATGACTGACGACGATGATGATGATGACTGATGACAATGGTGATGACAATGATGATGACCGATGATGATGACAATGATGTCAATGATGACGACAATGATGATGATGACAATGATGATGATGACTGATGATGACAATGATGATGACTGATGATGATGACAATGATGATGACAATGATGATGACGATGATGACAATGATGATGACAATGATAACGATGATGACGACGACGACGATGCTTACTTATTGTGATGACGATTACCGTAATGATAATGATGATGATATTGATGACTGTGATAGAGACAACGACGATGATAATGACGATGACAATGATAATGACGACGATGATAATGACGACGACGATGACAACGTCAATGATGACGATGGGTACGAGACTTCAGCACGCTTCAGCAATAGAAGCCTCATCTGTAGTCTCCTCATGGCGCTGTCATGACAAGATGACCTGAAAAGAAAATGAAATGCGATCAGTTGCCTCGCGTACCGTTTTCTATGACAGCGAATCCCTGTGACGTCATCAAACAAGACAGACCATCACAGTCTTCATTATCGTAGAGAACATGGATTACCCATTTCACTTCAAGAAGAAAAAACGGGAGTTTGTTTATAAGCCTAACCTACATAGTTTGGTCCTTGTATCTATACTGATAAATCCTCCAAGGATATTCCTTTTTCTGTTTCTTTCTCTCTCACCAGACGTCAAGTAGTTGATTTCAACTGTCAGTCGTCGGCCTCGTCATCAGACTCCTCCACTCATCTCGATCCTCGTCAATTTCTTGTTCGTTTACTTCTTCCAACGTTGAATTTCTTCCTTTTAAGGTTCACACAGTCCATCCACCTTTAACCTGGACCTTCCAACAGGTTCCTTCTTCCTTCCTCTAGGCTGCCATTCCAAATACTTCCTTGGCTATCTACTTTCCTCCATTTTCTTCGTATGACCAAATCATCTCACAGCGTTTATTCGAATTAAATAATTAAAACTGCCGCCAGGTTATTTCATTCAGTTGGATGGAAACCTGCTACACAGCGAATCTATTAGGAATTAGGAATCTATTCTGATTCTCTTTAGCTGCGTTGCATGACATAATACGTTTGGTCAAGCAGCTCCAAGGCGATTTTATTCAGCTGGGGGGAATCCTACTTCGGTATTGAAAAGGTGCATTATATACCAAAGGCCTTTTCCCCCTTTCACGGGAGGTAGCCAAAAAAACAAAAGCATAAAAACCACTCCCACCCATTCCATCTCCTACATACTCCACTCCCCTCTACCCTCTTCCCTCCCTCTTATCTTGGCACCTCCTGGATGACGGGTCATCCCTGCATCTTGTCCACTGCCCTGGGTCAGAAGCGGTGTCGCAAGACACAGCACATCCACAGCATGGCCTCCGCATTGAAAAGATTGATCTGAAAAAGGTACAAGACTGAAGTCAACTTCGTTCAGGCTGAATCAAAGTCTGGCTTTGGCCGCGACAGCCAGATATACAACCGTGCTTCGGATTTGGCCGACATTCTTGCGGGATGTTCGTTTCTTGATTATTGATGGCACCACTAAAGTTTCGTTTTATTTTCGTCATATTTCAGTGCGGCGTTAATCTCGAGATGCATTTGCGATTGAGTTAGAAGGCAGAGATTTAAGTGTCATCTGTAACATGCAGTGAGAACACAAAGTTCTTGTAGAACTTTTTACAATTTTTTTTTTTTTTTTTTAACTTTCTGATGTCTCCGTTCAACACTAAAGGCACTGTTGATACCAGCGGTTTGAACAGCGTGGAAACCTCGGTGGTACTGTGTGTGAACGACTTCATTGACTTATGTTATACCTAAAACCACGCATTCCATACTTAGAGGGGGTTCGTCGAACGCGGTTCGACAGACACGTGTTTAACGTGTGAACGGGGTATTTGGTTGTCGAACACGTTGGTTAAACCCCAAATACGTAATACGTTCACACGTTCGACGAACCGTTACTGTGTAAACCCCCTCTTAGTAAGAGACGTACACACAAACGAACGTACACATGTACACACAAACATACGCAGCTAAGCCATCACCACCACACGTGTCTGTAAATGTCATTTTCTTTCAAGACAACCATAGACGTCAAAGGATTGATTCTCAACGTGAGCAATTTTCTTGACGTCATGTTGGAAATTGAATCGATGGAACGGACGAAGAGGGTCTGTAGGCTGTTAAGAAAAGTCTTTGTAAATAGTTTGATGGATTGACCAATGGTTTAAATAAATTTGGAAAGGCTGGATAGAAAAATACATACTTTTACTACTGATATATATATATATATGTATATGTATATATATATATATATATAAAAATATATATATATATATATATATAGATATATATATGCTGGTACATAGGGACAAGCTGATAAAGGTGGAAAAAGAAGTCACGGGTCTAGTTCCGAGTTCCTGAATTTATTCCTGACCGGTTTCGCTCTATGCTTCTGAAGAAGCATAGAGCGAAACCGGTCAGGAATAAACTCAGGAACTCGGAACTAGACCCGTGACTTCTTTTTCCACCTTCATCATATATATATATATATATATATATATATATATATATATATATATAAAATTGAAGGTGAAAGAAGTTGACGAGGAGAAATGGGAGAATTTACGCCTTAACGTTTCGACCCGCAGGGTCTTGATCACAAAGCTTTGTGATAAGACCCTGCAGGTCGAAACGTTAAGGCGTAAATTCTCCCATTTCTCCTCGTCAACTTCTTTCACCTTCAATTTTATTTGTCATAATATAGTCAATATATATATATATATATATATATATATATATATATATATATATATATATATATATATTGTGGTGGGTGTGTGTGTGTGTTTGTGTGTGTGTGTGTGTGTGTGTGTGTTTGTGTGTGTGTGTGTGTGTGTGTGTAATATAATGTATATATGAGAGAAATGGATGGGGAAGGGCAAACAAAGATGGATTGGGGCTAGTGTTTATTGTCCTAACGTTGCGACCAACTTGGTCTTCTTCAGAGATGTGTGTGTGTGTGTTTAATAGGCATTGGTTGTACACATGCGTGTCTAATTGTTTCGTTATATACATGTAAACATTGTTCGCAATGGACATGACGTGTATTGAACTTATCATGTAACTGGAATAATTGAGAAGATACACAGTTTGATAAACGTAAAAAATATGAAAGAATTTCGGGAGATGTGGGAGGGGAGGAATGTGAGGATGTTGTGTTCCAGGTATCTATTGAAGAAGTGTAGGAAGCCTAAATGAGCGAATAGTATGACAACTCCCCCGCCATCCCAGCCACCAGCCTCCTCCAGCCACCCATCCCAGCCCCCAGCCTCCTCCAGCCACCCATCCCAGCCCCCAGCCTCCTCCAGCCACCCATCCCAGCCCCCAGCCTCCTCCAGCCACCCATCCCAGCCCCCAGCCTCCTCCAGCCACCCATCCCAGCCCCCAGCCTCCTCCAGCCACCCATCCCAGCCCCCAGCCTCCCCCAGCCACCCATCCCAGCCCCCAGCCTCCTTCAGCCCCCATCCCAGCCTCCTCCAGCCTCCCATCCTAGCCCTCAGCCTCCTCCAGCCCCCATCCCAGCCCCCAGCCTCCTCCAGCCCCCATCCCAGCCCCCCAGCCTCCTCCAGCCACTCATCCCAGCCCCCAGCTTCCTCCAGCCCCCAATCCATCACATCCCCCCAGCCTCCTCCAGCTCCCTATCCCAGCCCCATATCCCATCCCCCTATCCCATCCCCCTATCCCAGTCCCTTATCCCAGCCCCTTATCCCAGCCCCCTATCCCAGCCCCCTATCCCAGCCCCATATCCCATCCCCCTATCCCAGTCCCTTATCCCAGCCCCCTATCCTAGCCCCCATCCCAACCCCCTATCCCAGCCCCCAGCTCAACCTCCTCCAGCCGTCATCCCAGCCCCTCCAGCCCTCCCAGCCTCCTCCAGCCCTCCCAGCCTCCTCCAGCCTCCTTCAGCCCCCCCCCCACGCACCTTCCAAACCCACACACCTTTCAAACCCAAACACTCGGCCACTCCCCCCCCCCACTCCTTTCTCTTCCCTCTCCCTCCTCCTCTCCCTCTTCCTCTCCCTTCCCCTCTCCCTTCCCCCTCCTCCTCTCTCTTTCCCTCTCCCTTTTCCCTCCTCTCCCTTCCCCTCTCCCTTTTCCCTCCACCTCTCCCTTTCCCTCTCCCCTTGTTTATCTGTTCATGTTTTTGAATTTGGTTTATTTTTACAACGACCATTTGACACCACCGAGGTCTAGGTCTTAAAAAAAAAAACCCTCTTAGGTGCTCATCTAACTTGTGGATGGATAATTAAGGACCGCTTGAAAACACCACGCCAACTCGCTTTGTCTCCGTCTCCTGTCGCGACGGTCACCTCATCTATCTTCTCTACTTAAAACTAAAGGGTGCAAGGGTGCTTATCAACTCTTTTCAATGCAGCATTGATTTACTCCCAAAGATAAGTGGGCCATTCAGAAACCGATACGAGGGAAAGTTGCTGTATGCCTCTGATGATTGCGGTGTCTCCTAGCTTTCCCGTTTCTCTCTTTTTCTCTCTATCTCATTTTCTCCCTTTTCCTCTCGTTATCCCTCTTTCTCTCTCCTCCCTCTTTCTCTTTTCCTCTCTTCCTCTTCCTCTCTTTCTCTTTTTCTCTGATGATTGCGGTGTCTCCTAGCTTTCCCGCTTCTCTATCTCTTTTTCTCTCTATCTCATTTTCTCCCTCTTTCTCTCGTTCTCCCTATTTCTCCCTCTCCTTCTCCCTCTTTCTCTCTTCCTCTTTTTTTCCCTGGGGGTGTCACCTAGCTTCCCCGTATCTCTCTTTTTCTCTCTATCTCCCTTTCTCCCTCTTTCTCTCGTTCTCCCTCTTTCTCTCTCTTTCCTTCTCCCTCTTTCTTCCTCTTCCTCCCTCTCTCTTTTTCTCTAATGATTGGGGTGTCGCCTAGCTTTCCCGTTTCTCTATCTCTTTTTCTCTCTATCTCATTTTCTCCCTCTTCCTCTTGTTCTCCCTCTTTCTCTCTCCCCTTCTCCCTCTTTATCTCTCTCCTTCCTTCTCCCTTCCTCTGCCTCTCTTTCTCTTTTTCTCTAATGATTGGGGTGTCGCCTAGCTTTCCCGTTTCTCTATCTCTTTTTCTCTCTTCCTTTCTCCCTCTTTCTCTTCCTCTTTCTCTTTTTCTCTCTCTATCTCCCTTTCTCCCTCTTTCTTTCTCCTTCTCTTTCTCTTTCTCGTTTTCTTATCGTAGGTGTCAATGAATGAGTTGCTAAGAACTGAATATTCGTTTATTTGACAGCACACGAAATGATTAAACTCTCACTAAAATGCACTCTCACTCAGTCACCCACTTCTAACTAAAATGCGTGCGTGACGCCTTCACGCTCGGCGTGCTTAAACAGTTGCTAATAATTCATTTCTACAATTATTATGATTATTCACTCGCATACAGAAATTTACATTCATTCACATTTCAGTTACACAACAACTTAATTTTGATAGTAATAATGATCTATATCCCATTCATTCAACTTTCGAATTACAAATAAAATGACAATTACTTGATAGACAAAAATGGCAATTTGTAAGTTCTAGAACATTCACGCTGACACGCATGTACATACACACATACAGAATTCTAACTACGCATTTATTTGAATCTCCTGCATGTCTACAAAGAGCTATAATCTATACATAATGTTAACAGAAATTAGAATACAATATTCTATTTTTCTCTGAGGAGTGGGGTGTCGTCTAGCTTTCCCGTTTCTCTCTTTTTCTCTCTATCTCCCTTTCTCCCTCTTCCTCTTTCCCTTTTTTTCTGATGATTGGGGCGTTGGCTAGCTTTCCAGTTGACTCTTTTTCTCTTTCTCCCTCTTTCTCTTTCTCTTCCTCTTTCTCTTTCTCCCTCTTTCTCTTTCTCCCTCTTTCTCTCTTTCTTTCTCTTTCTCTTTCTCTTTCTCTTCCTCTTTCTCTTTTTCTCTGACTGTGTTGTCCGCCAGCTTTCCCGTTTCTCTATCTTTCTCCCTTTCTCCATTTTTCTTTCTTTTCTTCTTTCTCTTTTTCTCTGATGATTGGGGTGTCGGCTAGCTTTCCCGTTTCTCTATCTCTTTCTCTCTATCCCCCTTTCTCTCTCTCTCTTCCTCTTCCTCCTTTTCTTTTTTTCTCCCGCTCTCTTGCTGTTTTTCTCTCGCTGTCTGACTCTTCCTCGTTATCTCTCGCTCTTTTTCTCTCCATCTTCCTCTTCCTTTTTTTTTCTTTCTCTTGCTACTTTTCTATCTCTGACTCTTTCTCGCTATCTCCCGCTCTTTTTCTCTTTCTTTTGCACTTTTTCTCTTTCTCTTACTCTTAATACAAGCACGGAATGCCCAGGCGAGGAATGTCGCGATATGGGACTCCTTGGGTTTCAGGGAGTCTGTTAATGTTAAATGCAATTTGAGTACAATCCGAAAACGAACCAGACCGTGCGGTCCACAGGAATGCCAGATGAAGAAGAATTCAAGGGAGAGAGATGGAAGAGCCTCGACGAGATGATAAAAACCTAGACATAAATGAGAATGGGCAAGAAAGTTCAGAGGTCAGCTAATGTGATGAATTGGGTCCTGGCGGAGGGCACTTGGCGCAGCCAAGACGTTGCGTTGAAAGCAATTCTTTTGGATTGCAATGCTCGAGGCTTAACCTTACAGTGCCACGCCCTTTAGTGCCACGCCTTTCAGTGCTGTCTCTTCAGTAACACCCCTTCAGTGACATGCCTTCAGTGACACGTTCAGTGACACCATTCAGTAAAACCTCTTCAGTAACACCCTTTTCAGTGCAATCCTCTCAGTGACACCACATCACTGCTACCCACTTCGGTGCAATCCTTTCAGTGACGCCACATCACTGCTACCCACTTCAGTGCCATCCCTTTGGCGCCACCCTTTTCAGTGACACCTTTTCAGTGTCCTTTCAGTGCAGCCCTTTCAGTACTACCACATCACTGCCACCTCTTCAGTGCTACCCCTTCAGTGACGCCCCCCCCCCCGCAGTTTCCCCAAAGCTGACCTAGTTTCTGCCATCTGGTGACCTGTATTGACCCTCATGTTGCCTGTGATGTTATCATTTGACCTGAGCATTAGCTTGTTACTATTTCTCCATGGTTAATCTTTGACCTTTACTGGTATCTCTAGCTGACCTTTGACCTTTCTCCACCTGGTGATCCGTCGTGACCTTCAGGTGACCTCTAATATCGTTTCCACTTGACCTCTGTAACTGATGTCCTACTGAGCATTGTTTTCCTTGTTGTCACCTTTAACAAAGCAGTGTACCTAATGTCTTTTGTGTTATTTGACGCCATATTTTTACACTTGTTTATTTTCCTCTTGTATATTTTCTTTTGTCTACTGATTTATCTTACGTAAATTCACGTTCATCTTGTATAATTTTTATTTGTTTATTTATTTATTTTGTTGATAGTTTTATTCACTTTTATAATTTGTATTGGTATTGTTAGTTTATCTTACTGATGCATTTATACTCATTTATGTATATAATTCTTTGGAAATCAGCTCCACCGCAAAGACTCGAACCTTTGCCTTAGCGACTGTTTATTATGAAGCAAAGACGATAGCCTTGAGCCAGCCAGGCCGTACAAAAGGAACGACCCGATCTACGACCTGGTAGTTCCCCGACGGTACTAGGCCAGCTCAGTCTCTATTCTAATTTCACCGAGTCTTTATTATGGCGAGCCATCCGACAAGTTGTCATTGTGACAAATGACAAACATTTAATTCTTTATTTATTTATTTACTTGTTGGTATTTCTACCTATCTTTTTTATATAAGAATGTGACTTCAAAGTCTCTTGGTTTCTCAAGATCCTGCTAATCTCTTCATTGTGAGTCATTCCCTTTAGCTGAATAGTGTGTCTAGTGTCCGCCACAATAAACATAAGAACATAAGAATGAGGGAGACTGCAAGATACCATTAGGCCTACACTAAGAGATCCATTGCATTGAAGGACGTAATTGAATCCGTTCTTATCATTAACACAATATTACTTCCGTTGTATATTCTTGTTTTGTAAGCCTACTCCACGAAAATTATAGTGATTGCACACAGGTATTGAATTCTTATCTCTCGGGTCCCTTCCCCGATTTCGAAAGCGCGGCATTTACCTAAGCTAACATAATCTAACCTAGAGTTACCTAACCTAATGAAATCTGGTTTAATGTAGCTTAGGCCTAACCTAGCCTAATGTTACTTAATCTAACTTAACCTAATGTAACCTAACCTAATGTAACCTAACCTAACGTAACCTAACCTAACGTAACCTAACCTAACCTAATGTAACCTAATCTAACCTAACCTAATGTAACCTAACCTAACAAAACGTAACCTAACCTAACCTAATGTAACCTAATCTAACCTAACCTAATGTATGCTAACCTAACCTAATGTGAGCTAACCTAACCTAATATAAACTACTAACCTAACCTAATGTAAACTACTAACCTAACCTAATGTAAGCTAGCCTAGCCTAACCTAACTTGATGTAGCCTAACCTTATCTAACCTAAACCTTATCTAACCTAACCTTACCTAACCTTATCTAACCTAACCTTACCTAACCTAACCTGACCTAACCTAACCTAACCATACCTAAATCAATGCAGCCTAACCCAATGTAACCTAACCTAACCTAACAACCTTTCACTTATCACAATTTAAATCGAGATGGGTTATAACTCCTCAATACCGGAGAGTTTCTTTCAGTTGAGTAAAATTGTCTGGTGACAAGTCAAAGAAATACAAATGAACGAGCCCCTAATAGGTCATAACACTAAAACAGTGTTTCCCAATCTTTTCCGACCATAGCACCCCCTGTTGTCATGTCTAAGCAGTCCAGCACCCCTATTTTGTTATTAAAAGGATAAAAGAAAGTGAAGTGTACTACTTGATAATTTATTTTCTTGATTCCTTAAAACTGAAATAAATTGACATTATTGTCTGTAGAAGAAATAAGAACACCCTAGAAAAATAAAATAGCATGGAAAAAGTCAAATATGCACAACTAGGTAATCAACGATACATTTATCAATGTGATTTTTGTGTGCATCACTTTCCAGCACCCACTGTAATTGGTTTCAGCACCCCCAGGTTGGGAAACGTTGCACTAAAATGTGGAGCTTCCTTCAACTAAATAAAATCCCCCAGCGTCATCCAAAAAATAATACAAAAGATCGGTTCCTCATGTTCTACGGGTCACATGATGAATATATAGTGATAAATGTAACCAAATTATATAACCATATAACCATACATATAACCATAACCTCTGACCATATATAAATCCAGGAAATACAACCATACGGCCTGGTTCCTTGTGCATATATTAATCCACCCACACATCCCTCTGGGGATTCACAATGGGCTCCCCCCTGACCACGGTGCCCTGTCGTGCAAGTCGTGTGGCGGGGCCTCGGGGAGGCCGGTGACCGCGACATGGTGCCTTAGATGATGTCCATAGCAGGACACCGGAGACATCAAGTGTCACATCCATAATGGAGCGCGTCTCCTAGGAGTTGAGGGTGACAGCCAAGGACTGGATGTTATTAATGGCCCTCCCGATTCTGGTATGGTCGTTGGGGAGTCCGTGGGGAGATGTGTGCAGATGGCTAATTATGACGGTGATAGGAGTAATTGCTGGCTTCGGGTTTCGTTGATTGCAAACCTGGAAACTGCAAGGTTAGATAGATGGTTCTCGGGTCTGCCCATAGATCTCTTTGGGAAGAAACTTTAGACTTGTTTGTGTTGTATCAGTGTGAGTTTGCTGTATGTCACAGGATAGGAGGAAGAAGAGAAAGGAGGAGGAGGAGTGGAAAGGACGAGGGAGAGGAAGGAAGAGGGAGAACAATCGTCAATTGTCACATCTAATGGAAGAAAAAAATGGTGTAGATAGTAAAAAATCGATTTTCTTTTCTTAAATATCTTAGAACTCGCTGGCTGAGCGGGCTAGGGTGTCGTTACTTGCGGCGAAGGTCGAGGGGATGGTGGTTCGAATCATGCCAGCGGCGAAGTTGAACCAAGGGCATGGTTCATTAAATTCCACGTTACAAAGTCCTCTGTGAGGGTCACCGTCCTAGCCTTCTGATAGGGGGGGAGTTTGTGACGTTAAAACCATATCATCATATTACTTATTTTAGAGACTTAGCACCAGCGTTTCAGTGATGCATCTTCAGGTGGAGATGAATGAGTTGATAAGTTTTCAACATGAGGGTGGCTGATTCCCTCCGACGTCCATCTCACATGCCCACCATTGTCACGTGCCATCTTTGGTCCCTGGTGGAGACCTCGACACGATCAAACATAATAAATCGAGCAATCGCGCCAGCATCAGCAGCTGGACAGCATAAGACAGACAAGAACCAGACTCCTGTCTGTAGAGGTTTGTTTGCATACATTGCCTTCGAGACGACTCGGAGTCTGTGACCTTGAGACTTTCGTGATCCGTGGACCCTCTGCTAATGGAGGACAAGGGGTTGGGCCTCGGAGGTGAATAAAGTATCTTGGTGGAAACCAGAGGTAAAGGAAGAATGTCAATCTATGTGGAAAGGGTTAAGTAAAGATAGACGACCCAATTGCTACCGAGAAATTCCATAGGAGCAGACAGAAGAAGAATGAATGAATAGGTAAGCAAAAACAAAACAAAAGAAGAAAATCGAACAGAACTAAAAAAAATAAAACGACAAAAAGACAATGAAATGCAACAATTAAATTAATCAAAACAAAATGAAATTGAGTAAAATGGGATAAAATAAGACTATAAAAATTAAAGCGTCACATGGCAAAGAAGTGTTGAAAATCTCGGGCGAATTTCTGGTCGAGATGAGCTCTTGGCACTTGCTCCTGAAGAGGCACTCTTTTCAGCAACGGCTTCAGGAGCTCGTCGCGAGAAGTTTGAAATCTTAGACCAGTGCAATATGTGACTTGAATTTTGTACACATTTACGGTACGTGTTAAAAAAAGAAATTGCTTGTCTCGTGGTTAAAAATCTTTGCTTCATGTTTGGTTTGTCTTGATTTTAATTTTCATCCATGATTTCATTCATTATTTTTTAATACAGAATTCATGTATCACACCATTTTTTGTGGTCTTTTTGAACATATTCAAATCAGGAAAATTTGTTCTGTTTATTGAAATGCCCCTGCATACCCTATGTTATCATTAACAGTCTTCACCAACCAAGTATATGTTATTCCAGATATAGAAAGACTAATAGATATAACCCATTGATAATATTGCGGACTCTAAACACGAAGGATCATACAATCAGTTCTTTTTATCTTCGAGACAAATATCATTGGTGACCTCGTTTAATGTTTATGTCTGCTGAACTAGGCACCTTTCCCTCTCTCGACTTTAATTCTCAAATAATTCATCTTGATACTCGAGTGTAACCTGCATAAGCTGTTTTGTCCCTACCCTGGCTAAGTATCATTATTCAAACAATGCAGATGAAACGCGACCACAATTTAAAAATCTAATTTGCAAAACTGTCGCATGTTCTCGTGTCTTTTACATAATTTTTGATTAACCAAAATCAAACTTAAATCCGAGGTTTCTCTTCTCAAATTTTCTCAAATTCTGGTTATCAATAGATGTTTTCATTCACCTGAAGAATGATTTATAGTCAAATGACGGATACGGTGTAACAAAAGAAATGGTTTTGCTACATAAAAAAAATGATTTAACGGGTGAGATCAAGTCTCCGCTGGACTTTGATGTATTTACAGGTACGAAGATTATGTACAATGAGAGATAGGGGAGATGGTCTCCCTACCTCTACTAACTAGCGCCTTGACCTAGGCAGTCCTCCTGCCAGGTACTTGACCTGGGCAGTCCTATCTCCAGCGGCGCAGCCGTCCGTAATAAAGGCAAGGGATGGGTTGCTGCATGGGAGATGTTACTCATCAAGTATAGGTATGGGTGTTAGTTCCGTCATATAGGGGTTAATTGTATGATTGGTGGGCGTGGCTAGATATGGCGTATATAAAGTTACGGTAATATAATTGGGGTAGGTATGAGAAAGGGTTCAATGGGTCTGTCTGATGACATTAGGCATCTTGTGTTGCGGGGCATTATCTTATGTTGCAATGAGTCAAGTTGTTTTGAGATTGAGAAATTTGTGAGGTCTGCAAGATTGTGGGTCTTGCCAAAGAAGAGTTCCATGTCGCATGTGTGTGGATCACGTGCATGGTTCGTGATGGTTAGTGTGTTACAGACGGGCAATGAAGCTCCCCATTTTCAGAAACCCTTAACCCACTCACCAGCATCAGTAGGTGCAGCCCTGAGGGGCTGATATTTTGTCTCCGGACTGGGTCCAAGATCTCTTTCCATCAACCTAAGCTGTATTTTTTGGACATTTTTACACGTGGAGAGAAGACAACCGGCGACGGATCCCCTCTCTAAGATTCTGAGCCGGTGACATGGAAACGGTTAAAGTAATATAACGCAGTGATGCATGTGACACTCCGAGGACCAATGCCAGTCGCTGTGAGGCATCAGCTTTTACACTTAGACTGGAGGCAACGACTGATTGATGGTCTTTAGTCTCAGGTTGTTCATGGTGATTTTTTTTTTTTTTTTTTTTTTTTTTTTTTTTTTTTAACCAACACCAGTCAATTTTATTTACATGAAAAGTTTTTTTTTCTTTTTTTCTTTTTTTTAAGTCTGCGCAGGTTGCTTGCGTGGAGAGTAGACAAAAATATTCCCTTTTCTTGTCTTCTCTCTCTCACTCTCTCTCCCGCACTCGCGCTCTCTCCCGCACTCGCTCTCTCCTCCACTCGCTCTCTTTCCCTCATTCTCCTCCTCTTTCTCTCACCCTCACTCTCTCCATCCCTTTCTCTCTACCTCTTCCTCTCTACTTTCCTTCTCTATCTCATTTTTCCTCCATCCTCCCGCTCTCCCCTTTCCCTCCCTCCTCCTTTCCCCTCTCTCTCTCTCTCTCTCTCTCTCTCTCTCTCTCTCTCTCTCTCTCTCTCTCTCTCTCTCTCTCTCTCTCTCTTTCTCATATTCTCTTTCATTTCTCTCCATGTCTGTCTCTGTCTTTCTCCCTCTTCCTTCCTCCTTCTCTCCTCCTCTCTCCCCCCCCTTCTTCCTCCCTCCCCCTCTCTCTCTCTCCCTTTCTCACTCTTTTTAACTCTTATTCTCAGCGCGTGCGAATGCTTCATCTGTACTCGAAACAGATGTGATGTGGAGAGGAAACGACGACCGTTCCCCTCCCCCCACCCCGCGCCAGACTCCAGCAACAGCGGCAGGAGCAGGAGCCAAATGCCATTTTCCTATTGAGAGCAATAAAACACGAGTATGGAAACGTGGCACGAATACGTTGGCACCGGTGCCGCGAGTCGTCAGAGGCGAGAGAAGAGAGCGGACGACACAAGAATGGCTTTGGCACTGCAGTGACGCGTTCGCAGTGTAGCCATGCCCTTGTGTGGTAGGAATGCCCACTGTAGTGCTGGAATGCCCATTGCAGTGCTGGGATGCCCACTGGAGTACTGGAATACCCATTGCAGTGCTGGAATGCCCATTGCAGTGCTGGAATACCCACTGCAGTGCTGGAATGACCATTGTAGTGCTGGAATGCCCATTGTAGTACTGGAATACCCATTGCAGTGCTGGAATGCCCATTGCAGTGCTGGAGTACCCATTGCAGTGCTGGAATGCCCATTGCAGTGCTGGAATGCCCATTGCAGTGCTGGAGTACCCATTGCAGTGCTGGAATGCCCATTGCAATGTAGTCATGCCCATTGAAGTAATGGAATGCCCATTGCAGTGCTGGAATGCCCATTGCAGTGCTGGAATGCCCATTGCAGTGCTGGAATGCCCATTGCAGTGCTGGAATGCCCATTGTAGTGCTGGGATGCCCACTGGAGTACTGGAATACCCATTGCAGTGCTGAAATGCCCATTGTAGTACAGTCATGCACCTTGTGTGGTAGGAATGCCCATTGCAGTACTGGAGTGCCCATTGTAGTGCTGGAATGCCCATTGCAGTGCTGGAATGCCCATTGCAGTGCTGGAATGCCCATTGCAGTGCTGGAATGCCCATTGCAGTGCTGGAATGCCCATTGCAGTGCTGGAATGCCCATTGCAGTGCTGGAATGCCCATTGCAGTGCTGGAATGCCCATTGTAGTGCTGGAATGCCCATTGCAGTGCTGGAATGCCCATTGCAGTGCTGGAATGCCCATTGCAGTGCTGGAATGCCAATTGCAGTGAATGCCCATTGTAGTGCTGGAATGGCCATTGCAGTGCTGGAATGCCCATTACAGTGCTGGAATGCCCATTACAGTGCTGGAATGCCCATTGCAGTGCTGGAATGCTTGCTGTGGGATGAGGAGGATTCTTGCAGTGTCAGGAATGACTTTTGCAGTGTCTTTTCCAGAACAAGAATGCTTTAGACAGTGCCAAGAATATCTTTGGCACTGCTAGAATGCCTTTGGCAGTGCTTAGATGCCTTTGTAAGTGGTTTGACAGTGTTGTAATACGTTTGACAGTGCTGCATTGCAGTCCTAGTTTGAAAACAACTTTGTTATTGATCGTTTATCCGGTATCACCGTTTCTATTTATCACACTTGTCTTCAATTTATTCTTTCTTGTTCACTATTAATTTTTTCATTGCCAGTTTTTTATTCTTAATTCATATTATCTATCATCTATCGTATATTCATTATTATTCATTATTTCTATTTATTTATTTATTAATTTATCTACTTGTTTACTTGTTTGTTTATTGTAAGAGGAGCCAAGAAAAGAGGGAGGAAGGAGTGGTGAATGTGAGTGGAGTATGTGGGGATGAAATGGGTGGGAGTGGATCTATGCCTTTGACTTTGGCTACCCCCCTTGTAAGGTGGAAAAAGCCGTTGGTATATGTATGCATTTTTGCATGTATATATTCATGTACCAATATATTAATTCATCTACACAAATACATTTATTAATCCATTTATTTATCAGTTTATTGATTAATTTTCTTGCACTCAGTATTATCACTTCCGCACGTTGGTTAGCAACACAAACAGCGTTATCAAAGTCTTCCAAACACATGCCAAGCAAGCCTTGCATATATGCAGTGGAAGCGATCGATCGGGAGGCAGCCAGCATGCATTTGCAGCGTTTTGTATTGCAAAACGTTTGCATGATCGAGAAACGTTTTGGGCCGTGCTCACGTACTTGAATTACTAACTTGTACTGGACGATAACCGTGAAACGTTTTTTTTTTTTTTTCCGTCTTTAACTCTTTGGGATACTATTTCTTATTTGGCTTTTTAGTTTTGTTTCGTTTCGTTTTATCTTGACAGTGCGGAGTACTATTTCTTGTTTTGTTTTGTTATGTTTCGTTTTATTTAGTTTTGTTTCGTTTTGTTTTATCTTGACAATTTCTTGTTTGGGTTTTGTTTCATTGAGTTTTCGTTTTGATTAATTTTGTTTCGTTTTGTTTTACCTTGACAATTTGGTCTGCACGTGACGATTACCGTGGAAATAAATTTTCTAATAGTCTCTTTGGGATATTATTTTGATTTTTTTTTTCTTTCATTGTTTAATTTAATTTTTTGTTTTGTTGTGTTGTCTCGTTTTATTGTTTCTCTCAATTCTTTGTTTGATTCTAAAAAAAATTAATTTTGATATATTTCTATTCTATTTTACTTAGATACTTTGTTTCATCTTAATTTATTGTATTATATTTGACCTTATTTTATTTAATCATATTTTAATTTGTTCTATTTTTAATTTTTCATATTTATTCTTTCATTTTTGGAATATGTTCATTTATGTGGTTTTGTTTAATTTAGAATTAATTCAATTTAATTCTTATTGTACTTTATTTTCCCTCTGCATCTATTTAATTTATTTACATAATTTCTTTCCTGATCTTATTTTCCCACATGCTTTAATTTCTTTGATGATTTTTTTTTCATTTATAATTAATTTAATTTAATTTTCATAGTACTTTATTTTGTCTCTATATCTCTTTACTTATTTGTTTAAATAACTTTTTCCTGATCTAAATTCCCCACATGATTTATTTTCTTCGATAAATTTATTTTGTATCGTCTCTAATTCATTTATAATTTATCTAATTTAATTCTCATTGTAATTTATTTTTCCTCTACATCTCTTTATTTTGTTAATTGCATCATTTTTTCCTGATTTTATCTTTCCACGTGCTTTCGTTTCTTCGATAAATTTATTGTTTTTTATCGTTTCTATTTCATTCATAATTTATCTAATCTAATTCTTACTGTACTTTATTTTCCCTCCACATCTCTTTATTTTGTTATGTAGACAACTTTTTTCCTGATCTTAATTTCCCACATGATTTTTTTTCGATAAATTTATTGTTTTTTATCGTTTCTATTTCATTTATAATTTATTTAATCTAATTCTCACTGAACTTTATTTTCCCTCCACATCTCTTTATTTTGTTTTTTCCTGATCTTGATTTCCCACATGATTTTTTTTCGATAAATTTATTTCTTTATCGTTTCTATATCTTTACCACACAGTTCGTATGCCTCTTCTTCCTTTGATCACTTATTGTCTGTGAGATCAAAGGAACAAATTATATATTTTTTTCTTCATGAAGCTATTCTAAAGAATATCTTTCTCCTCTCTCTGTCTCTCTCTGTCTTTCTCTCTCTCTCTCCCCTCTCTCTGTCTCTGTCTGTGTCTGTCTGTGTCTGTGTCTGTCTCTCTCTCTCTCTCTCTCTCTCTCTCTCTCTCTCTCTCTCTCTCTCTCTCTCTCTCTCTCTCTCTCTCTCTCTCTCTCTCTCTCTCTCTCTCTCTCTCTCTCTCTCACTGCTTATATTTATAGGTAGGTACATATATAGTACACACACACACACACACACACACACACACACACACACACACACACACACACACACACACACACACACACACAGAGAGAGAGAGAGAGAGAGAGAAAGAGAGAGGGAGAGAGAGAGAGAGAGAGAGAGAGAGAGAGAGAGAGAGAGAGAGAGAGAGAGAGAAAGAGAAAGAGAAAGAGACAGAGAATAGTTATATTTGGAACATGTAATGTTTTTCATTTAATCTCCCCTGAGTGGTTACTGATACGATTTTTTTTTTCAAGCCTTGAGGAAATTCATTTAATCCTTCAAATAAACTAGGATTCGTTTACATGAAAAAAAAATTCAATCTAGTTGATTCAGTCCATGTTTATCCCCAGGGAACAGTTGGATGCGAAAGTGTTTTCAATACAGCACTGCAATTGCAAAGTCAAAAAAATATCTTAACCTACTTTCTCATTCCATCCATTACAACCAAAAAGGATTAATCTATTTGTTCGTCTTTTGTTTAATCTTTTATTTATTCTTTTATATATTTGTTTAATTGCTTATATATATGGCTTGGATCGTGTTGGGCTATGTTGGGTTGGATTGGGATGGGTTGGATTGGGCTGGGTAGAGTTGGGTTGGATTACGTTGGGTTGAGTTGGGTTAGACTGGGTCGGGTTGGGTTGGATTTGGTTGAACTGGGTTGACTTGGACTGAATCGGGTTGCATTTGATTAGATTGGGTTGGATTGGATCGGGTTCCGTTGGGTTGGGTTATGCTGGGTTGGATTGGGTTGGGTTGGGTTTGGGTTGGGATGGATTGGACTAGATTGGATTAAGTTTGATTTTCTTTGATTTGGTGAGGTAAGATAAAACTAGTTTGATAAATTAAAGAAATAAAACAGACAAATAGACTAATGAATAGATGAATACATAAATAGATAATTAAACATAGAATAACATAGAATAGAATAGATGAAATGTAATAAACATAATTCTTATCCCCATTATTGGTGAGGTAATATGAAACTAGTTTGATAAATTAGTAAAGAAATAAAGCAGACAAATAGACAAATGAATAGATAAATACATAAACAAATAGATAATTAAACATAAATAGCATAGAACAGAATAAATAAAATATGATAAACATACCTTCTATCCCCATTATTGGTGAGGTAATATGAAACTAGTTTGATAAATTAGTAAAATAAAACAGAGACAAATGAATAGATAAATACATAGACAAACAAATAGATAAATAAACAGAGAATAACATAGAACAGAATAAATAAAATGTAATAAACATAATTCTTATCCCTATTATTGGTGAGGTAATATGAAACTAGTTTGATAAATTAGTAAAAAAAAATAAAACAGACAGATAAATGAATAGATAAATACATAAACAAATAGATCATCAAACATAAAATAGCATGGAAGAGAATAAATAAAATATGATAAACATAATTCTTATCCCTATTATCTCAAACATTACTCGGGGTTTGTGTCTCTACCCCAGTGTTTCTTAACCTCGGTTCGATCGAACCTCAGGGGTTCGGTGAGTCAGTGTCCGGGGTTCGACGGTTTGGTTCACCCTTGGGTTCATTATGTTTTTGTCTTGTGTGAAATTTATGTTTTGTTGGTTTTGTTCTTTGAACACAGAAGTGATTTCGTGTGCAAATGATCCGTGGTACAGTTTGTGCACTAATACAGTATATAGTCCCTATGTTTTGAATTTGAAGAAAAAAAAATATATATATATTTTTCCAACTACGAACGGTTCGATGAATGCATGTATGAAACTTGCGGGGTTCAGTACCTCCAACAAGGTTAAGAACCACCGGTTCACGCACACTCCGCCCCGTCATGCACCTTGTTCATGATCTTCAATTTCAAGGTCGTCGATTGTCTTGTCACAAAGCCTGTGTTGCCTGTTGACGCATTGTTTCTCGACATACACGTGTTTAAAGTGATGTGTGAACGTGTGAACGGGGTATTTGGTTGTCGAACACGTTGGTTAAACCCCAAATACCCCGTTCACATGTTCACACATCACTTTAAACACGTGTCTGTCGAACCGCGTTCGACGAACCGTTCGAACTTGTAAACCCACCTCTTAAGCGTGCCCTACACGATCAATATTATTGCGCAATATATCGTATTTTACAGTATTATTGAGAATGTAGGGATGGTATTGAAGATGCACAGTCTTTCGTCTGTACATTTGAGGTCTTCAATATATTGTCATTCTTCAATATCATCCCTACACCGTCAATAATACTGTATAATACTGAATATTGCGCAATAATATTGATCGTGTAGGGCCCGCTTTAGTCTTGGCGTCCCTCGCTGTTCATACAACACGAAGCCAAGGACAGTATTGATGCCTGTTCACTTCCCTAAACAACTTCCTCACCGTCTTGAATATATGAGGTTTAAGGGGTCAGTATCTTAAGGGGAACTTTAGTGACACCCTTACGAATCACAGACGCATTTTTTTCTGGGTTAAGGCAAATCTTTAGTCAAAAAAGAATGATGATTATTTTTAAAATTCTGATATTCCTCAGCTCTGTCACCCTCCTGAAGTTATAGTCACCTAAATTCCCTTAGACTGAAAAAAACGCTTCATGTCAGCCTAAAAATATATATATATATATATATATATATATATATATATACATATATATATATATATATATTGATAAGTATTTTAGACAAATTATTTGGATGATGGAGAACATAAACACAGGGGAAGGCTCGGAACCCTAAACACTCTAACGTTTCGTTCGCGTAGAACTTCTTCAGAGAGTGTATGTAGAACTGCAGTTGAAGTTTATGTACTAAATCTAATTATCTTTTCGGACACTTGGGAAAGGTCGTTTTTCTGGCGTGTTTTAGAATTAAAATACTAGTTTCTTTAGCTAAATTGATAAAACCTCCTCGATGATTCGATGAATTATTAGTTGAAATATATATGCTGATTCAACAATTCTTCTAGTGAATTTATCAAAACCTAGTATTTTAATTCTAAAACACGCCAGAAAAACGACCTTTCCCAAGTGTCCGAAAAGATAATTAGATTTAGTACATAAACTTCAACTGCAGTTCTACATACACTCTCTGAAGAAGTTCTACGCGAACGAAACGTTAGTGTTTAGGGTTCCGAGCCTTCCCCTGTGTTTATGTTCTCCATCATCCAAATATATATATATATATATATATATATATATATATATATATATATATATACACACACACACACACACACACACACACACACACAAAAGTGATCATTTTAATCAAAGGGTTAATTGGGATAGCCTACATTCTAGAATTTACTAGGATGATACTAGCCCTTTAAGATAGAAGCGCTAGTTTTATCTTACAAAACAATAAATTCTGATTCAGTTCTACCGCCTTTGTGCCACCCTTCGCCAATTTCTTCTTTACAATATCAACGATTCCACCCCTAGGGAGTGATATTCCTCATGGATAGAAACGCTGGTTATGTGTGACGAGATATAAAAACAAATTAATATAATGTAAACATTGTATAAAGATGGTTTCAGTTCAACCCATTCATTGCTCAGGAATTTTTTCCTTGACTTAATAAAAATAACTTGGCGGCAGCTAAAACTAACACACAAGGCTTGTATTGTAAGCAAGATGCTGTAATGCCTGGCATTTATTTTAGTTATTTGTTTGTTGTTATTTGTCTGTTTATCATCAGGTAGGCGTCATCGTGTGGAATGGGGTTAATAGAGATATTAACCCCTGTACTGGGTAAGGCTGAGAGGGTTTGGATGGGAAAGGTGAAGGGGTTTGTCTGAGGGGGGAGGGGGTAGAGGGAAGTTGGGAAGGAATTTTTTTTTCTCGAAATTTGGGAGTGAAGTATCACTCCCACGGGCTTTGTTTGAGCCCGTGCGGGAGTTGGGAAGGAGTGTGGGAAATACTAGGGACCATAGAGAATGCTGGGGGAGTTTGGGAGACGCCAAGGGAATTTGGGAGGCGCTAGGAGAAAGATTTCTATAGACTGGGGAAGGAGGTTGAGGGAGTAGTAGTGGGAGTTTGGAGTACTTGGTAATGGGAGTTGGAGATGCTGGGGAAGGGAGTTTGAGGAGTCAGGGGAAAGGTTAGGAGGGAGTAGGAACGGAGGAGGGAATGGGTTGTGGGGAGGGGGAGGAAGTGGGAGAAATTGGTGAGACCGTGAGAGAGTTGAAGAAGTTCGTGAGAACGTGAGAGAGTTGAAGAAGTTCGTGAGAACGTGAGAGAGTTGAAGAAGTTCGTGAGAACGTGAGAGAGTTGAAGAAGTTCGTGAGAACGTGAGAGAGTTGAAGAAGTTCGTGAGAATGTGGGGAAGAAGTTCGTGAGAACGTGAGAGTTCCTAGATGAGCAAGTGTCTTAGGTGTGAAAACATGGTCCTCAAAATATTAACTTATTGCATTTGTGTACATCTTTATATATATATGTATATATATATATATATATATATATATATATATATATATATATATATATATATATATATATATATAATTTTTTTTTTTTTTTTTTTTTTTTTTTTTTACGTCATGAGACTATTGTTACTCTTTGACACAAGGAAAGTCTTAGAATTATATTGCCACTCACCAGACCTTCACTAACCTATCAGTTGTGCCAACATTCAACAGTTGTTCGAGTGACGGGAGGACGGGATCATGTTCCTGTCTCAGATGAGATAGATGAAATCAAAAATAGACTACCTGGGGTTAGGGTCAATACATTGCTAAATTCGAAGCACAGCTTCATGCTTTTTTTTTTTTTTTTTTTTTTTTTTTGGAGGCATCAAGAAGATGAATAAAACTCTGGCGGAAATCAGAAGACGCTAGAAATACATAAAACTGCACTAAAATACGCGCACACACACACACACACACACACACACACACACACACACACACACACACACACACACACACACACACACACACACACACACACACACACACACACACACACACACACACATACACACAAAAAAAAAGGTGGGAGAGGGATAAGATGCGTCTTGCAAAGAGAAAGATCAAGGCTGTCAGAGACTCCGCAAGAAATATTGAGAAAATTCGATTCATTTCCTCTAATGGAAGGCGCGACGGATGGAATTTTAATGAATGAAATTCCGGAGCGTATATACATATATGCATAGATACGAGTACATGCATATACATGTGTGCGCGTGTGCTTATACACGTGTACATACATACATGTACACGTGTACATGTATGCTTATACGTGTATACATACCTGTACATGCATGTACAGGGCTTGCTAATATATTTCTAGAATAAGCTAATCTACCCTTGCGTAATTGGTTATCAAGAAATAAGCAACCCTCCAAAATACATCATTCATGCAATAAATGGTGAATAATACATAAACATAATAGCTATAAATGTGAATAACATGCATGTCAATATATAAGGCACTAGAATGAATTAAGCGGTTACATGGTTGATTTGCCTTGACAGAGCCAACCTCCGGAATACAACAAAGGCAATCAGTGCTGCCACCAACATTGAAAGCAAAGGTATAACAATGATTGGTATATGTAAATCATTTGAGGGAGATCTTGACAATGGTCTTCTCTTAATTTTCAAAGGAGGAGAGTTTTCAGGCAATGTGAAGTTGAAGGTTGAAATGTAGGTGTCATCAGTTAAATGCATTGTATTAAGGGTATTAGAAATGGTGGAAATAGTGTCTGCATGCAATTCGCAGTTATCTTGAATAGAGACAAGACCTTCAACCAAATCCAATTTAGGACTCAACCCGGGACAATTGATTGAAACCTTTGTCTTGTTAGGGAAAAACAAGTAATGAGATCCTTGTATGTTACAATGAGGGATTTGGTCTACCAAAATTCGTTGGTAATGACAATTGTTCATAACAGACACATTCCTAACCAGAGAATTCATGTGAAGCTTCTCGGAACACAAAAGAGATCATGCTTTCTCTTAGATTGTCTACAGAAAGGATGTAATTGATTAGAAAATTCACTATGAGCACTAGCTTTCAATTGTGAAAGGTTTATCATCTTTTCAAAGATAATAGCAATTAATTTACCAAACACACTAATCTAGAGTTTGAGTGTCTCTTCTTGTTCAATATTTGTTTTTTTTCAACACACTTCATTTTCAAAGAGTCTCATTACTTTAAAATGGTCACAATACTCATGTGTGTACTCAGATGAGAGGTCCTTAAGGTTCCAAGTCTGACCACAGCAGATCCTAGGTTTTAGGTTTCCATGTATCTGCTTGACACCAAGTTCCAGTTGTTTAGGTCTCCCATCCCAATTACATACAAATGGTCAATACTATCTGTAAAATACATCAAGATTAATATTCAACTCAGCAAGAATACAGTCAAAGTTTTCCTTATACTCTTCAGTGTTGTCAACATTGATACAAAGAGTATTACTATAATTATCTTCATAGATCTGCAAGCTAATTTTCCTTATGTCATCTAAATGTCCTATCAATTCTTCTCTTGATTCTAAATGTTTAAGTCTAAATTTGTTCCCACCTGCAGAATCAATTACCCTATATGGACCAGTGTACCTTGGTGAAAGTTTATTATTGGGTGAAGTTAGTTTGACCATTACTAAATCTCCAATTTTCAATTCTAGTTTATGAGCTATTTTGTGTTGTTGTTCCTTCATCTCTTGTGAATAGATCTGCATATGTTTCCTAACTCTTTGGTGAATACTTTGAAGAGTATTTATCCTATTTGATATATAATCATCCATATTATATATGGGCTTCTGCTCTGCAGTCAACATTTCATTTGGCAGAGTTTTGTCCTCCCCAAAAATTATAAAATGAGGTGTATCACCAGTTGCTACATTAATTTGATTGTTCAGGGTACACTTAACACAAGGAATCCAAGTATCCCAAGTTACACTATGAGGACTTATTAGGGTTCTAAGACATATAATTATCTTTTTGTTTAACCTTTCTACTACCCCGTTACCTTTGGGATGATTCACGAGTATATTGACTTTCTTGATGTGGAATACATTACATAGATTTTCCAAGATTTTGTTATTAAATTCAGTCCCATTATCTGAAACTAAGATATTAGGTGTAGTAAAATTACAGATTATCTGATCATAGATTACGGAAGCAATAGTTTCAGCTTTCTTATTGATTATGGGTTGTAATATACAGAATCTTGAAAAATAATCAATAGCAACAAATAGGTATTTAAAGCCGTTCTCTGACATAGGTAATTCTAATGTATCAATGTGAACTCTTTCCCAAGGTTTCTGTGGAATGGGATAGGTGAGTATGGGAGCAGGTTTTGGTGTATTTCCCTTCACCTTTACACATTTTACACACTTTTCTATATCACATATAGATTTCTTCATACCTGGCCAAAAGTATTTAAGTTGTGCTTGTCTATAAGTTTTATCCTTTCCAGGATGTGAACTACAATCACTATCATGAAGTAACTTCAATATCTCATTTACAAGAGTTTGTGGTATAACCAACTGATTTACTTGACCTCTAGAAATATCTTTCCCATTTACAAATGTTTTCCTATATAAAATTCCATTAATCAAATGAAATTCCTCTATCTTATACCCCTTTGGTAGCTTTGGAGGATCTCCTCTTGGGTTCATCAATTGCTTGATTATTGAATCACATGTCTCATCATCTCTCTGTTCTCTTATTAGCGTGTCTTCATCTAAAGTTACTAATTCTTCTATACTACAAACAAAATTAATCAACCCAGTCCCAGTCATTGGTTGACTAATGTTTCTAGAAAGTGGATCTGCTACATTCCTTCTACCCGGAATATATTCAAATTGAACTTCATAGCACTGAAGTATCGCAAACCATCTAGCAAGTCTGCCTCTAAGATTCTTATGCTTAAATAAGTTCTGAATAGCTGTGTGATCAGTCCAAACTCTGATGGGATACCCTAGGATCAAATCCCTAAAACTTTCCAAAGAATAAATTACTGCCAAAGTTTCTCTTTCTGTTATAGAGTAGTTTCTCTCCGCACTATTACAAAGTCTTGATATGTAAGCTATGGGTTTCAAAGTTCCATTTCTCTCTTGCATGAGTATGCCTCCTAATCCTATGTCAGACGCATCAGTACAAAGAATGATTTTTTTTCATAGTCGGGAAATATTTAAATAGGTGAACTCGTGAGTTTCTCTTTCAACTTGTCAAAAGCTTGCTGTTGTACAGGTCCCCATATGAACTTTGAGTCCTTTCTTAACAAAGAACTTAGTGGATTAGCAATGTCAGCATAACTTTGAATGAATTTTCTATAATATCCTGTTAATCCCAAAAAGCTCCTAACCTTGTCTACATTGGTCGGAACTGGAAAATTCTTGACAGCGTCAACCTTTGAATTTACTGTACTAAGTCCGTGTCTGTCTATCTTATGTCCTAAGTAAATGACACTGTCTTGCATGAACTTACATTTTTCAAGCTTTACTTTTAACCCTGCTTCTCCTAGTCTTGAGAATATCAAATCTAATTTCTTAAAGTGCTCCACTGCAGTCTGAGAAACTATTAAAATGTCATCTAGAAATACACTGGCAGTGTTTCCTAACAATCCATCTAGAATAGTATTCATTAATCTCATGTAAGTTAATGGACTATTACATAACCCAAATGGCATTCTCTTGAACTCATAATGTCCTGTTGTAGTAGAAAATGCTGTGAACTCTCTTGAATCTTCATGCAATTCTATTTGCCAAAAAGCTGATTTGATATCTATAGTACTAAAATATCTATTCTCAGTTCCCAAACTTCTCAAAATGTCACCGATAATGGGTAATGGTAACCTATCACGAATGGTGTGCTTATTCAATTCCCTGTAATCAATAACTGGGCGCATAGTCCCATCAGACTTTGGTACTAAGATCAGCGGAAAATTCCACTCACTTTTACTATGTTCAATAATATCCTGTGATAACATTTCAGTGATGAGTTTATCTACTACAGCTAATTTAGAGTGAGGAACTCTGTAGGCTGGTATGTAGATAGGTTGTGTTCCTGGTTTTAACTTAATGTGATGTTTTAAAACAGTTGTTTTGCCTAAGGCGTCCCCCGGCAAAGCAATTGCTTTTTTGTGTTTCACAAGCAACGCAAATAAACCTTCATCCAACTCAGGGCAATTAGTTGATTATAATAATTCTTTATATCTATTTCTTAAGTCTATTCCTTCTTGAACTGAACAAATTGATGAAGTTGGTAATTCTATCTCCTCACTAGTCTCATTTAAAATCTTAATAGGTTTAGTACACGCCTGAATACATCCTATTTGTGTACCTTTCTTTAAAACTATCTCTTTATTCATAGTATTAATTACTAATACTTCTACTCTGTTCTTATTTGTCTTATAAATCCCTGAGTCCCACTTCAATCCTTTAATTTTAACTAATTCTGGGACTAATTATTTCAGAGTCTACATTGATTCCTTTCAAACACACTTCAACCTTATTAATTGACATGGGATGTAACAATGTCGACCTTGTTACTCCGCAATCTGCAATTATCAAGGCTTCTGTAGTTGATAATTTAGTAATCTCTGGGATTTCCTGAACTTCTGAGTTGGGTTCACAAATTGTTTTACCTTCTGTAGGGTTGGACCGCTCGGTCTCGCTATCTAAGATAGAAATGTTATCTAAGGATTCCTTGATTCCTGTCACTGGTCTTAAGTCTGGTTGATTTAAGAATGGGATTAACTGTGACTTCACTAAAATTCCTAAGTCAGCAGGACAAATTACCATGTTTTCTTTTCTCATAGTTGCAAATCCTATCAATAAATCTCCTGGAAAAACAGACTCTTCTACCACTATCACTGGGATGTACAAATGTTCATTTGTATATAAGGCAACTTCTAGTTCCACCTTACCTAATGTTTTTAACTGATTTACAGTTACACCTTGCAATGAGTAACGGATTGGTTCCAACATTTTCACTCCAGGGTTCAAATGGTGTAAAACTTTACTAGTAATTACATTAACTACAGACCCTGTATCAATAAAAAATTTGAATAGGCTTATTGAACACTTTACCCGCAATGAGAGGTCCTACAGAAGTTTTACCAACAGTAATTATCAGTTTGTCAGTTTCTTTCATCTCCCTTGCATTCCCATATTTAACACAATACCGCCTATCGGTATATATATGGGGAGGTCTGAAATTGTTTATTCTGTGTCTGGGGTTTTTCCTCTTAGCCCTGGGGGTACCCGAAAATTTCGGCACTCATGAGTCCTATGACCTATTCTATTATGATAAATACAGAATGGAGGGTTCCTACATTGATACTCATGGTGTCCTTCGTATTTACAATTTCTGCAAATAATCCCATAAAAACATTCTTGTGCTTTGTGTCCCCATGTATTACAATTAAAACATAGGATTCTGGTATCCCTATCCCTAGATGGACTTCTAGCATGCCGCCTATGTCCTACTTCGGTTTTCTTAAACTCTCTAGAGTTCCTATATTGGCTTTGTTGATTTATAGGCATTACATATGGGTTTATTGTTCTGGTTTCACTGTATCCTTGAAGAAGATAATCTACTCCTAAACTTATATTTGATTTTAGATCCTTGTACAGCCTTTCTGCTGTTAAGTCATCAGAATTCTTTGCCAATAATCCCATAAAAACATTCTTGTGCTTTGTGTCCCCATGTATTACAATTAAAACATAGGATTCTGGTATCCCTATCCCTAGATGGACTTCTAGCATGCCGCCTATGTCCTACTTCGGTTTTCTTAAACTCTCTAGAGTTCCTATATTGGCTTTGTTGATTTATAGGCATTACATATGGGTTTATTGTTCTGGTTTCACTGTATCCTTGAAGAAGATAATCTACTCCTAAACTTATATTTGATTTTAGATCCTTGTACAGCCTTTCTGCTGTTAAGTCATCAGAATTCTTTGCCAATAAGCTAAATGTAATCAATTTGATTACCTGTGCAATTTTCATCTTGTCACTAGATCTTTCTATCCAGTCTGAATCTTTCAAGATAGAATTCATGTCTTTTGACCATCTATCTAATTTAGCTAAGTACTCTGTGTCAGTTTCACTTGTCCTAACTTCCTTAATCATTTTTACCAATGACCTAATAGGATCCTGATCACATTTAGACATAAAATGTTTGATGAAGGCTTTTTTGTAATTCTCATATTGGTTAATCTCCTCCATTTGCTGGAAATTAATGATAAATCTAGCCATGCCATGCTCAGGATTGATATTTTCTTTGAAAATTTCTATCTTCCTGCTCTCGTCAGTAATGTTTTTACTGACTACGAGAGTATCAATGAGATTGAGGAATTTATTAACCCCATAGCTATTAGATTCTCCAGTAAATTTTGGAATATTTGTGTTTGAGGTGTGAACTTCATGTCTTAACACGTTAGAATTCTGAGCGGTACTCATACTAATTACTAATACCTTGCTTTAGCCTGGCTGCTTGCGATGTCACTTCGTGATGTCAACTTCTATCTTGACGTCCTTCTACGGCCTTGTCATTCGTCAGCGACGTTGTTCCTCAGCTCCATCACACACTCTGCCTTGAAGACCGCCTTGTAGATGATGATCACCTTGAAGAATCTTGAAGATTGCTTGTTCCAATCGTAGCAGTACTCGTAGTCGACCGTCCTTGGAACCAATACACTCTTGATTTTTGTTGTCTTGTTCCCGTAGACTTTCTTGCACCAGTTTCTTCTGAGTATGTTTAACACTCAGTTCGTCGCACCGCTGTTCACCATTTTCTCCTCCTTGTCCACGACTAAACAATTCGCTGACTCAGCATTTCAATACCCTAGTGTTTCCTAACCTGATTTGCATTCGTACAACTACCGGCCTCTTACACACGTGTACATATATGCTTATACGTGTATACATACCTGTACATGCATGCCCATACATACATACACACACATGTGAGTATGTCTACATATATACCTGTACATATGTACATGCATGTTCATACATACGTACATACACATGTGGGTATGCAGAATTACACACGTATATATGCATGCTTATACATGTGTACATGTAATACATGTACACTTTACATGCATAATTACACGTGCACATGCATATTAGTACATACGTACATGCATACTTACATATGTGAACATACGTGTTTATACATGCGTATATGCATGATTATACATTTGTGCATTTACGCGTAATTACGTGTGATTCGTTGTGGTTTTGAATCACGTGATGAACCCATGATCGACATCTCTGAACCTTGAGGGTAAGAGCGGTGAGTTCATAATAGTTCAATCTATGAGTAAGGTTAAACTTACCCTACACCCATCCCCTTGCACAATGTGGACAGTAACGGTTTGCAGTATTAGTGGAAGGTTTTCACGCCGTGAACGGGGACCAAACTTGATATCACAGTTAGATAGGACACGACGCTAACCACTTATTTATCTATTTATTTATTATTATTTATCTATTATCATTTGTGTGTATGTGATTCAGCATGATCTTTGGATCACGTATTGGACTCGTGATCGACAGCTATTCCCCCCCCCCCCGGAAGAGAGCTCAGAGCTCATATGACCGATCTATGAGTAATGCTGTGACCTTACACACATACACACACCCAACTCCCCGCCCACGAGAGTTGGAGTAACGACTCGCAGCGCAGCGATACTGAAATTATATCAGCCCTGGACGGGATTCGAACCCGGACCACCGTCGTTGCAGCCAGGAACTCTACCAACTGCGCCAGGAGTGAGAGTGAGAAAGTGTGTGTGTGTGTGTGTGTGTGTGTGTGTGTGTGTGTGTGTGTGTGTGTGTGTGTGTGTGTGTGTGTGTGTGTGTGTGTAGCAGCCGTTCATTTATGCAAATACCCCGCATGGGGCATCAACGGCATTAACAATCTTGACATCAATATCCCGAGTGACTTTAGTGATCACCCTACGGACCCGAGTAACACAGATATGTTATAACATTTTGATTTCTAGAACTACATCTTTGTACCGTCGTCCTCAGCTTCTAGTACCTGTTTATCACGATATTGCTCCCAAAGATAGAAACGCTGGTTATATGTAACTAAAAACAAATTACTTAAAAACGTGACAACACCAGGTAACTCGGGGTTTAAACTAAAGAAAACAGTTTGGCATTTTTCGGAATATTATATTTTAATGTTAAAAATAAGGTTGAAAAGTTCATGTGGACTACAATAGACGCGGCTGAATGTTCTTAAACGTAGAAAAGGTTTGTATCCGTTCCACTCTGATGAGGTGAAAACATTCGAGCAATCGCGTTGAGAGCATGTCGCCATTTTCTCCGCCAATTAGAGGTGACGACAAGATTGGTCAGCCAACCAATCAGCTATTGAAAGTCACGATTCGTACCTCCCTGATCAATGAATTGCAGAACGTGCGAATGTGAGGCAATGAGAACAACACATGGTACAAAGGTTTAGGTTAATTTTTACATGTACATGTATGTACAGGTATGTATATATATATATGTGTGTGTATATATATATATATATATATATATGTATATATATATAATATGCGTATGTGTGTGTATATATGTAAAATAGTGGATTTATAGTATATGAAAGCATAAAAATATAACGTAGAACTCTCAAAGTAAACCTAACTCAATCATGTGCACTATGATAATGAAGCTCAGGAAACGACCCCCTTTTCCCAACATGTCTCTATGAGTGTTAACTTTAAAATAATTGGTATATCTGTTTCTGGAGATTAGCTGCAGGATCAATTAACAAAATGGTCAGGTTTGGGTGTTATGTGTCGTATCAACTGTTCGTGCTTGGATTGAAGTTTTGCGATAATTGCGCTTTTCTGTGACCAAGAATAGCTGTAATTGAAATGTGTACTTTTTCATGCTCACGCACGTTACTGAAAGATGTAGTAAGTATTATTTGATCACTTTGCCTGATATAACCTATTCGTAAGTGTTTAAATATACAGACCTTGAAATTTACTTTCATTTTAATAATGGACAGAGCGTTAAATATATTCTGTTTATATTTGTAGGCACCGCATCCTTGTAGAGAAGAAATAAGAAACTCAGTTTGTTATATGGCAAGCGTACTTTTTATTGCATTTTAGTAAACATGCCCTTTTCTTGCATCCGCTCATGACCTGAGTGTCCCATATATATTATGAAGACAGAAGGTATAAATAAATAAAACTATATATATAAATATATATTATATATATATATATATATATATATTATATAATTAGTAAATTTTGGGAGCAGGTTTACAACAATGCACATTCTATTAAATATCAACATACCCTACGTTAGTGATCTTTTTCCTTAGACTCTCGACTCTTCTATTTTCTTCTCTGGATAAGGTAGAGAATACACAATTTTCCCGAACGAGTCCATGCTTGCTTGGATATAAAAACTAACACATTACGACGTTTCGCCTACAGATTAGGCATCCTTTGATAAGTTTATTGTATGAACTACATATATATATATATATATATATATATATATATATATATATGTATATATATACTTATAAGTATTAGAAATTAGGAGAGGATGGGTCCAAGAGTGATCAGGACGCGTCATCGTCTTCTCGGTCGGCGCGCCGTGGGGTACCCCGAAGAACTACAAAGTTCCACTCATTTTCTGTTGGATATTAATTATCGGTATATGGTTTCTAATTAATACTGCCTCCATACATTTAATTGTTCTTTTATCATTATTATTTTATATCATTCCTGTTTGTGTTCAATCGATACCGTGATATCTTGGTGCTGTGTGTCTTAGTGATGTGCAATTTTATTGCTCCGTTTTGCATGTGGTGTGTAAGTCTTTGTGATTATATTGTGTGGTCAATGCACTACTTATTAGAAACCGCATCGTCTTTGTTTAACTAGTACGAGTACTTATACACAACATTACTTTGTTTTAGTTTGTTGTTGCTGCCAAATTGTTCATCATCACGAGAGACGAATTTCTAGGGTTGTGATAAGTTATTGAATTAAGTTTATCCTCTTGTTTTTTGAGTTTACGGTTCTTACGTATTATATACTTTAATAACTTTTTATTTTTCTTATGTACAGAAGATATTATGTTTTGGTAATGTTTAAATAATTTTTCATGCTATCTTTTTTGTGTTGGTGTTGAATTTCTCCATATTATTCTTGATTTCTTTGTCAATATCTTTCATACATTTAGACTCTAAATCTACTTTCTGTTTGGCCAATGCGCGTGGGTTATAGATAGCAGGTCACACTAGATTTAGTAGGCAACTTGTACTTAGACTGGAAGAAAAGAAAATGGTAGTTCCTTACACAGTTTATAAAGCTATGTCCCTATTTTAGGAGAAGTACAATTTTCTTAAATTCGTTTATATCCTGGTCGACCGATCCAGGTACCCGTCGATGCAGATGTCAACAACCTGATGCTTGTGTCAGTGCGAACATAATTTGTTTCGCAGTTTGAAACTGTGTCCTGCCATTTTGCATACCGTATTGACTTTCGTCGACAACACTCGAAACAAGGAATTAAACTCTTCAGATTGTTCAGACGAGACTGATCCGATGTCGCGCAGAATATCAACGAGAGGGGAATATGACTCGTCGTAAGGTGACGTACCCCAAGAGATAGATGACGCAGAGGCAAATGATGCTAGAGTTCATATTCAGTCATCTAAACCAGTGCTTCCTAACCTTTTCTGGCTTGAGGCACCCTTGCTAAGGCTTTCCGAAATCCCCGGCACCCGTATTAGAAAATCTAAATTCTAGTTTTTCAGCATTTTGTTGATTCAACACCAGTGTAACAAAATCTTGTCCCTGGATAGTATGAAAATCCTCATCTTTACACTACTGCTGCTTTAATGAACAAAAATGGATGACAATACAAAAATATAATTGTGTAAGTAATTTTTGCCCTGAATTTTGGCGGCACCCTCCGTTGATCTCACGGCACTCTTTGGTGCCGCGGCACACCGGTGGGGAACCACTGATCTAAACCATCACGAGGTCACATGAAGCCTTTGACGAGCAAACAAGGTGCCAAGTGTCCTCGTGCTGGCCGCGACAAAACAGGTCGTGTACGGGGCAACTGATCACCGTCCGGCCGCTGTATCCTGGCCGAGTGCCCTACAGAAGTGATATAAATTGTAACCCACGTAAAAACCTTCCTGTACATCTCTGAAGAAGACCAAGTTGGTCGAAACGTTAGAGTAAATAAATTCCTAGATCGTCTTCATTTTACTCCCACCACCCAATATATAGATATATATATATATATATATATATATATATATATATATATATATATATATATATATATATATATATATATAAGATATGCAATATGCAATAAAAACACTAGGTACGTGTGTTCACAAATGCGTAAGTAACCACTAGGAAAAGTAAACTAACAAAGCAAAGCGCTCTGCTTCGTTAGTATATTTTTCCTAGTGGTTACTTACGAATATATACACACACATATATATATATGTATATATATATGTATATATATATATATATATATATATATATAAAGATTTTTTGAGACACAGATACACACATTTTTCATCCTCGAGCAAGTGGAACTTAGTAGCTCTTTGAAACGACGGGTTGCCAACTCGTTCTCTTCTTCCTAAAGACACAGCAGCTGGAGTCGCCCGAAGAACTCTGCGAAGCTCTGAATGACATCGACTTCATGACGACCGACAACGAACTTGGTTTCGAGTCTCGGGTATATTTGCACGTCCTCTATCCTCCTCCTCCTCTATCTCTCTCTTCTCTCTCCTCTCTTCTCCTCTCCTCTCTCCTCTCTTTACCTCTATCCCCTATCTTCTCTCTCTTCTCTTCTCCTCTGTCTCCTATCTTCTCTCCTCTCTTCTTTTACCTTCTCATCTCTTCCCTCTTCCCCCTTCTCACTTCCCACTTCCCTCTTCCCACTTCCCTCTTCCCACTTCCCTCTTCCCACTTCCCTCTTCCCACTTCCCTCTTCCCACTTCCCTCTTCCCACTTCCCTCTTCCCTCTTCCCACTTCCCTCTTCCCACTTCCCTCTTCCCACTTCCCTCTTCCCACTTCCCACTTCCCTCTTCCCACTTCCCACTTCCCTCTTCCCACTTCCCTCTTCCCACTTCCCTCTTCCCACTTCCCTCTTCCCACTTCCCTCTTCCCACTTCCCTCTTCCCTCTTCCCACTTCCCTCTTCCCACTTCCCTCTTCCCACTTCCCACTTCCCACTTCCCTCTTCTCTCTTCCCTCTTCTCTCTTCCCTCTCTTTTCTCTCTTCTCTCTTTTCTCTTTTTTCTTCTCTTTTCTCCTGTCTTTTCTCTTCTCTCTTCCCTCTTCTCTCTCCTCTGTCCGACCTCTCCTCCCTTCTCTCTCCCCTCTCCCCTCTCCCCTCTTCTCTCTCGTCTCTCCCCTCCTCTCTCGCCTCTCCTCTCTCTTCTTTCCTCTCTTCCCTCTCCTTTCTCCCCTCTCCTTTCTCCCCTCTCCTTTCTCCCCTCTTCTCTCTCCCCTCTCGCCTCTTCTCTTTCCTCTCTCCTCTTTACTCTATCCTTCTCTCTGTCCCTTCTCTTTCCATTGCATTATTATTATTTTCCTTTTTGTCACTTTATCCAAACTGCATTTAGCACTTCTCTCGTCCATTCTCTTCTCATTTTTATCTTCCCTCTCTTCTCTCCTTCTTTCTTCACTCTTCTCTCCTCTCTTTCTCTCCTCTCTCTCTCCACTCTCTATTTTTTCTTTTCCTTTTTGTCACTTTATCCAAAATTCATTTATCACTCTCGTCTCTTCTATTCTCATTTTTATCTTCCCTCCTCTCTCTCTCTCTCTCTCTCTCTCTCTCTCTCTCTCTCTCTCTCTCTCTCTCTCTCTCTCTCTCTCTCTCTCTCTCCTCGAGATCCTCTCTCTCCACTATTTTTTTCTTACTTTTTTATGACTTTATCCAAATTTCATTTACCATCTCCATCTTCTCCCTCAGCTTCGTTCTTTGCCTCCACTTCGTCTCCCACCTTTCCCCTCCCCCTTCCCCCCTTTCCCCCTTTCCCCTCCACCTTCCCCCCTTTCCCCTCCCCCCTTTCCCCTCCCCCCTTCCCCCGCCACCCTTCCCCCTCCCCCCTTTCCCCTCCCCCCTTCCCCCGCCACCCTTCCCCCTCCCCCCTTCCCCCTCCCCCCTTCCCCCGCCACCCTTCCCCCCGCCACCCTTCCCCTTCCCCCTCCTCCACTTTCCCTCTTCCCCTCCTTCTCCCCTTTCCCTCTTCCCCCTTCCCCCCGCCACCCTTTCAGTCTTCCCAGTTTCCCCCTTCCCCCATTCTCCCCTTCCCCCATTCTCCCCTTCCCCCATTCTCCCCTTCCCCCATTCTCCCCTTCCCCCATTCTCCCCTTCCCCCATTCTCCCCTTCCCCCATTCTCCCCTTCCCCCATTCTCCCCTTCCCCCTTCTACCTTCACCCCTTCCCCCTCCCCCTCCCCCACTTCCACCCCTTCCCCCCTTCCCCTTCCCCACTTCCACCCCTTCCCCCCTTCCCCTTCCCCACTTCCACCCCTTCCCCCCTTCCCCCCTTTCACCCCCTTCCCCTTCCCCCCTTCCACCCCCCTTCCACCCCCCTTCCCCCCTTCCACCCTTCCCCCCTTCCCCCTCGCCATCCTTTCGGTCTTCGCAGTTCCCATTGCTTTCTCCCCAACATCGTCCGCAACATGACAGTCGAAGGCAGTTCGGAATGCTTCAAACTCCATTGTCTTCGCCACGGAACTAACGCACCTCCTCCTCCTCCTCCTCTTCCTCCTCCTCCTCCTCTTCCTCCTCCTCCTCTTCCTCTTCCTCCTCCTCCTCTTCCTCCTCCTCTTCCTCCTCCTCCTCCTCTTCCTCCTCCTCTTCCTCCTCCTCTTCCTCCTCCTCCTCTCCTCCTCCTCCTCTTCCTCCTCTTCCTCCTCTTTCTCCTCCTCCTCCTCCTCCTACTTCCCCTTCTCCTCCTCCTCCTCCTTCTACTTCCCCTTCTCCTCCTCCTCATTCTACTCCTTCTCCTCCTTCTCCTCCTCCTTCTACTCCCTCTCTTCCTACTCCTTATCCTCCTCCTCACCCTCATTCATATTTTACCTTTCTTCCTCCTATTTTGTATTCTCTTTCTCCTTTCCCTCCTCCTCCTCTTCCTCCTTTTCCCTTCTCTTCCTCCTCCTCTTCTTCCTCATTATCCTCCTCACCCTCATTATCCTCCTCACCCTCATTCATATTTCACTTTTCTTCCTTGTATTTTGTCTTCTCTTTCTCCTTTCCCTCCTCCTCCTCCTCCTCCTCCTCCTCTTCCTCCTCTTCCTCCTCTTCCTCCTCTTCCTCCTCCTCTTCCTCCTCTTCCTCCTCTTCCTCCTCTTCCTCCTCTTCCTCTTCCTCCTCCTCCTCTTCCTCCTCTTCCTCCTCCTCCTCTTCCTCCTCCTCTTCCTCCTCCTCCTCTTCCTCCTCCTCTTTCTCCTCTTCCTCCTCTTTCTCCTCCTCCTCTTCCTCCTCTTCCTCCTCCTCCTCCTCCTCCTCCTCCTCCTCCTCCTCCTCCTCCTCTTCTTCCCCCTGATCCTCGTCCCCGATCACTTCGCACATCGCTGACAGGATCTAAGCCTGATCGGTGATTCATAAGTGATTTAATGCAAGGAGACCCCACTGTACCCTGAACTCAACTCCATTATATACCCATACATCACCTCACCACCTTGTATACACCCTCCTCCTCCTCCTTCTCCTCGCCTTACTCCTCCTTTTCTTCATCTTCCTCCTCTTCTTCATCTTCCTCCTCTTCTTCATCTTCCTCCTCTTCTTTATCTTCCTCCTCCTCCTCCTCGTACTCCTCGCCCTACTCTTCCTCCTCCTCGTACTCCTCTCTTCCTCTTCCTCATCTTCATCCTCCTCCTCCTCGTCCTCCTCGCCCTACTCTTCCTCCTCTTCATTCTCCTCCTACTCTTCCTCCTCTTCATCCTCCTCCTACTCTTCCTCCTCGTCCTCCTCTCCCTACTCTTCCTCCTCTTCCTCCTCTTCTAAATCTTCCTCCTCTTCATCTTCCTCCTTCCTCTTCTTCATCTTCCTCCTTCCTCTTCTTCATCTTCCTCCTCTTCCTCCTCTTCCTCCTCTTCCTCCTCTTCTTCATCTTCCTCCTCCTCCACATCTTCCTCCTGTTCCTCTTTGCCCTACTCTTCCTCCTTCCTCCTCGTCCTCCTCTTCTTCATCTTCCTCCTCCTCGTCCTCTTCCTCCTCTTTCTCCTCGTCCTCCTCTCCCTACTATTCCACCTCTTCCTCCTCTTCCTTCTCGTCCTCATCCTTCACTCATCTTCCTCCTCCTCATCATCGTCCTTCTCGTCCTAACACTTCACCTCTACATCCTCTTCATTGTTTTTGTCCTCCTCCTCTTCGTCCTACTCGCCCCCCTCGTGCTCCTTTTCGTCCTCCTCCTCCTCCTCCTCCTCTTCCTCCTCCTCCTCCTCTTCCTCCTCCTCTTCCTCCTCCTCCTCTTCCTCCTCCTCCTCTTCCTCCTCCTCCTCCTCTTCCTCCTCCTCCTCTTCCTCCTCCTCCTCCTCTTCCTCCTCCTCCTCCTCTTCCTCCTCTTCCTCCTCTTCCTCCTCCTCCTCCTCCTCTTCCTCCTCCTCTTCCTCCTCTTCCTCCTCCTCGTCCTCCTCCTCGTCTTCCTCTTCCTCCTCTTCCTCCTCCTCCTCTTCCTCCTCCTCGTCCTCTTCCTCCTCCTCCTCCTCCTCTTCCTCCTCCTCCTCCTCTTCCTCCTCCTCCTCCTCTTCCTCCTCCTCTTCCTCCTCCTCGTCCTCCTCCTCCTCCTCTCGTCTTCCTCGTCCCCCTCGTCGTAACCCTTCTCATCTTCCTTATCCTCCTCCTCATCCTTCTCCTCCCAGCTCCTTGTCTACATCCCCACCCCATCCTGATACCCCCCTCCTACCTATCACCCTTCTCCTCACTCCTACAACCCCTTTCTCCCCTCCCACCTCCACCTTCATCTTCCCCTTCCCCCTCTCACCTTCCCCTTCTCCCCTCCCCCTCCCTCCCCCTCCCTCCCCTTCCCTCCCCTTCCCTCTTCCCCCCTTCCCCTTCCCCCCTCCCACCTCCCCTTCCCCCCTCCCACCTCCCCTTCCCCCCTCCCACCTCCCCTTTCCCCCTCCCACCTCCCCTTCCCCCCTCCCACCTCCCCTTCCCCCTCCTACCTCTCCCTTCCCCCTCCCCTTCTCCCTCCCCTTCCCCCTCCCCCTCCCCTTCCCCCCTCCCCCACCCCTTCCCCCTCCCCCACCCCCCCTCCCCCTCCCCTTCCCACCTCCCCCTCCCCTTCCCACCTCCCCCTCCCCTTCCCACCTCCCCCTCCCCTTCCCACCTCCCCCTCCCCCTTCCCACCTCCCCCTCCCCTTGCCACCTCCCCCTTCCCACCTCCCCCTTCCCCTCCCCCTTCCCACCTCACCTTCCCCCATCCCACCTCCCCCTTTCCCTCCCCTTTCCCAGCTCCCCCTTCCTCCTCCCACCTTCCACCTCCCCCTTCCCCTTCCCTCCCCCCTCCCCCCTAGATCCCGGTGCCATGTTCCTCTTTACCCAAGTCTGTCCCAAGTCACTGGATAGTTTGTCTGTGGTCCTACTGTAGCGGATATCTCTCGGTCATCTCTTCTTCAACCCCCCACCCCCACTCTTCCCCCACCCCTACTCTTCCCCCCCACCCCTACCCCATCCCCCCACCCCCACCCCATACCCCTACTGTAGTGGATATCTTTCGGCCATCTCTTCTTCAAATCCCCCAAACCCCACCCCCACTCTTCTCCCACTCTTCCCCCCATCCCCACTCTTCCCCCACCTCCACTCTTCCCCCACCTCCACTCTTCTCTTCCCCCCACCCCCACTCTTCCCCCCACCCCCACTCTTCCCCCCACCCCCCCCCCCCCCCACCCCCACTCTTCCCCCCACCCCCACTCTTCCCCCCACCCCCACTCTTCCCCCACCCCCACTCTTCCACCCACCCCCACTCTTCCCCCCACCCCCACTCTTCCCCCACCCCCACTCTTCCCCCACCCCCACTCTTCCCCCCACCCCCACTCTTCCCCCACCCCCACTCTTCCCCCACCCACACTCTTCCCCCACCCACACTCTTCCCCCACCC
>NC_134795.1:61201037-61208537 GCF_046742065.1 Oratosquilla oratoria
CTCCTCCCTCCTCTCTCCTCCCTCCTCTCTCCTCTCTCCTCCTTCCTCTCTCCTCCCTCCTCCATCCTCTCCTCCCTCCTCTCCTCCCTCCTCCCTCCTCTCCTCCCTCCTCTCACCTCCTTTCACCTCCTTTCACTCCTCCTTCTCCCCCTTCTCCTCTTCTTCCTCCCCCACTTCGACCACCACCACCACTACTCCACCTCCTCCTCCTCCACCTCCTCCTCCTCCTCCACCTCCTCCACCTCCTCCTCCTCCTCCTCCTCCACCTCCTCCTCCTCCTCCTCCTCCTCCTCCTCCTCCTCCTCCTCCTCCTCCACGTTAGCGATGTTATCTCCCTCCGCGCGCTCTTCTCGCTTCCAACCCTTGAATAGAGATGGGAGACGATTTGAGACGAAGGAGATGGACGAAGGAGATGGAAGAGACAAAAGAGGGTTGAGAAGGGAGACGGTCGTCGGCGGCGGGGGTCGGGGTGGGGGGTCTTAGTGGGCGCGTTGTGGTAGGCAGAGTTTGTTTGGCTTGATTCTTGTTCGTTTGATTCTGTTCTAATTTTTTTTTTGTCTTTGTTTTATTTTGTTTTGTTTTTGTCTTACTTTTTTCGGTTAGTTATTGTCTCATTTTTTCACTTACTGTCTTTTGTTTGATTTGATTGTATTCTTATCTTATTCTGCTATATTCGGTTTTGTTTTACTTCATATTAATTGTTTATCTTATCATTTTTTGTGTGTTATATCATCTTTTCTTTCTGCTTGTTTATTTTTGTTGATTTTGTTTTTATGTTGATTTTGTTTTTGTTCCCGCTTTTTGTTTTTGTTTTTTTGTTTTTGTCTTGTTTTGTTGATTTTGTTTTTGTTCCCGTTGTTGTTTTGTGTTTTTGTTCCCGTTATTGTCTTTGTCTTATTTTGTTGTATGTTTATTTTTTTTCTGTTCCTGTTATTGTTTTTGTTTTATTTTGTTTTCCGGAATCTCTTTTACCGAGATCAATGGGGCGAAACTGAGGACGAGGCCTACAGTGGATGGAATTGATGGAAGAGGTGGAGATTGATGGAGAGTAGAGGGCTTCCCCGTCTATCAGTCATAATTTACTTCCAGTGTAACCTAATATTTTATCTCTTTTTTTCTATTTTTTATCTTTTTTTATCTATTTTTATTGTTCTTGGTTGCTTAGTTGTCTGTTTAGCTGTGTATTTGTTTATTGAAAAAAATCCGTCAGTTTATTTGTTTGATTATTTCTTATAGTTATTTATATACTTATAAGAATAATTGTTTATTTTTTGTTGTGGTCAGTTATCTGTTTATCTATGTATTTGTTTATTCAAAATAATCCGTCGATTCATTTATCTGTTTGATCATTTATTATAGTTAATTGTTGATGCACTTGACTGTTATTATAGCCATAATTATTTATTTCTTTGTTTTGGTCAGTTATCTGTTTATGTATTTATTCATATAAAATGATCCGACTAATTCATTTATTTGATTATTTCTTCATAGTTACCTTTTCACGCACTTGATTGTTATAACCATACAATATATGTTATTCAAAATAATTTACAATTTCGTTTACAAATTTTATTATATTTCTATATTTAATTGTTTATGTACTTGGTCATTATCAACTATTTATCTGGGTTTTTGTTCTGTTTTGTTTTTTATGTTGCTCATTTGGCTCTCAGGCCCGAATTCTCATTTGCTAAGTTATATATTCGTTTATTTAAAATAATCCACAGATTTATCTATCATTTTGTATATGTTTTCATATCTATCTTTATGCATTTGATCATTATCGTCCCCCTATCTATTCATTCATCTATTTAGATATACAGTACTCATTTGACTCTCTTTAGCTGAATATTTATCTAAAATAATCCACATTTATATATCTAATTTATATTTTTTCATACTCATCTGTTTTATGAACTGTTATTATGAATGTGAATATTCATGTAATGGATGAGCCTGTCATACACTTTATCCCATATTTTCTGTCTGTGTCATGACCTGTGTCGTCTGTGTCATGACCTGATTTTGAACAGGTCAAGGAGGTCATGCACGCTGAAAGATTTTTGGGGAGAAATAGTAATTTTTATTTTCCCTATACAACTTTTTCTTTCTTTCAACATTTCCTTATTTTTTCCAGAGCTGAGTTAGGTTAACCTAACCTAAACTAACCTAAGCTAACCTAACCTAACCTTATCGAACCTAACGTAACCTAACCTAACCTTATCTAACCTTATCTAACCTATCCTATCTTAACCTAACCTAACCTAACCTAACCTAACCTAACCTAACCTAACCTAACCTTATCTATCCTAACCTAACCTGACCTTATCAAACCTACCCTATCCTAACATAATCTTATAAAACCTAACCTAACCTAACCTTATCAAACCTATCCTAGCCTAACCTAACCTAATTTAACCAAACTTAACTAGACATCGTCAACCACTTCGGGTATGCCTGCCACTCAGTTATTTTTGATTGATTTGTTTTCATTTATTTATTCATTCTATTTGTTTATTTATTCATTTATTTTTACAATTTAACTGGATGGAGTATCCTTGAAAGTGGCAGTTGCCGACAAGATTGACGAGTTAAACACCATATGAGGACGGAGACTTTATTTGTACGACGTTTCGCTTATTACAGCTTTTTCGAGTACAAGTTGAGATACAAATGCTTGAGATTTGGACATTTCGCCCACGGACGTTTGGGCCAGCATTCTCATCCTTTCCCAGTGTTCAATCCCCCCCCCTTCTCCTCTTCTTCCTTCCCCCCTTTTCTCCCCCCTTTTCTCCCCCCCTTTTTTCTCTCCCCCCCTTCCCCCCCCCGTTCCCTCCTTTCTCCTTATTTAATCTCAAGCATTTGTATCTCAACTTGTACTTGAAAAAGCTGTAATAAGCGAAACGTCGTACAAATAAAGGCTCCGTCCTCATATGGTGTTTAACTTGTATGGAGTATGTGGGAATGTAATGGGTGGGATTGAATTTATGCCTTTGACTTTGACTACCTCCCTTGTAAGGGATGAAAAACTTGTTGGTATATGCATGTATGTAACTTTCAATTTGCCCTTTGTCTACAAGTACCTTTAGCAGAAACATCCTTTACCCGCAACTCATGACTTCACCACACGGAAGAAGAAACGTTCGAAAGATCGCCGACTGTGATCTATTAGGACTACTTCCATTCGGTCGCCCTCGGGACATGGGGGAAAGAACTCGGACCATCACTCGTGGCGGGGGCGGGGGAAGAACAATAGAAGCGGCGGCGATCTCAAGTAATAGGATATCGAGGCGAGATAAGAGAGAGGCGTTGGATGACAGGAAGGCGGGGGTGGGGGTGGGGGTGGGGGTGGTTGGGGGTGGGGAGCACATTCTTTTTTATCTTCTTGTCAAGTGGTGACAGAGCTTTTTTTTTTTTAGGTAGTAGTAGTAGTAGTAGTAGGAGGAGGAGGAGGAGGAGTAGGAGTAGTAGCAGACGGTGGTTGACAGTAGGATAAATGAACTTTTGTATTAGGCATTATTGAAAATAATTTAATAGATAGATAAAAGGGTCGTCGACCACAGTCATTGGCGGGAGAGGGGCCAATGAACTGTGTCTGTGGGAGACAGAACCTGCTGCTTCCACCACACAGTTCCACGAGGATGGAGGTCGTGTACAAAAAAAAAAAAAAAAAAGTAGTAGTAGTAGTAGTAGTAGTAGTAGTAGTAGTGGGGAAGAAACGATTGAGCAAAGGCATACGTGACGATATCATTTTTTTCATTTGTTTATCTATTTTGTTCCTTTATTTACTTATTTATTATTTTTCCAGATTTCCCCCCCCCTTTGTTATTTTTTTCAATGCGAGTTTTTTTTTTCATTCTATTTCATTTTATCTTGTCTGATCTCATTTCTGTTTTGTTTTGCTTTACTTCGTTCATTATGTGAGATTCTGGAACTGAGGCTCAAAAATATATATATTGGTGGCCTATGGGATAATAGAAAATGGAAACTCTTTATGTTTAGACTCTCGATACACACACACACACACACACACATATATATATATATATATATATATATATATATATAATATGGTAATTCACTGCCACTTATCACGTGCTAGCACAGGTTCGAGTCCTTGGCCGTACTACGTTTCAATTTCTGCATGTTGGCCTCCTCGAGTCTCGATGTTGACGGCTTAGAATTAAAGTGAATTATGGTTTATGAATATATATATATATATATGTATATATATATATGTATATATATATATATATATATATATATATATATATATATATATATAAAGATTTCTTTCCAGTTACCCGAAGACAAACACTAGAAAGTCTTCCGAAGACACCGTAAAAGCAAAGTACTTAACTGTTGACGTCGGCGGACAGCCCTGGGAACGAACGACCACGGAGAGAAAAGAAAGAGAAAATGGCGCGAGACCGAAGGAAAAGGAGAAAATGGCGCGAGAAGGAAGAAACGAAGGTTTGGAAGGACGTAGAGAGATAAGAGATCAAAAAGAGAAAACGATGGTGGTCGTTGAGATGACACGGGTGTGAGAGAGGAGAAAAAAAGAGGAGGAAATATGAGGGAGAAGGAGAGAAAAAAAGAGGAGGAAATGTGAGGGAGGTGGAGGATATGGTTGTGGCTGTGATAGGAAGAGATGAGAAGTGAAAGAATAGACGGAAGTGAAGAAGAAAGTGAAAGATAGGAGGAGGAGGAGGAGGAGGAGGAGGAGGAGGAGGAGGAGGAGGAGGAAGAGGAAGTGAGGACGAAAGTGAAAGAAGTAGGATAAAGAAGAGAAGGGGAGGAAGAAAAGGAGTAAAAGGAAGAGGAGTAAAAGGAAGAGGAGTAGGAGAAGAAAGAGGAGAAAGAGGAGGAGTGGGAGGAGAGAGGAAAAAGAGATAAAGGAGGAAGAGGGAGAGAAAGGAGGAGGAGGAGTGGGAGGAGAAAGGAGGAGTAGTAGTAGAAAGGAAAAAGAGGAGTAGAGAGGAAGAGAGAGGAGAAAGGAAGAGGAGGAGGAGGAAAGAGGAGGAGGAGAAAGGAAGAAGAAGAAGAGTAAGTGGTGGATTCTGTTGCTTTGCCGAAGAGGAAGAGGAGGAAGATGTGGAAGAAGAGGAGGAGGAGGAAGAGGAGGAAAAGGTGGAAGAAGAGGAGAACGAGGAGGAGGAAGAGGAGAACGAGGAGGAGGAAGATGTGGAAGAGGAAGATGTGGAAGAAGAAGAATTCACTCATTGTTATTCCAAGCCGAAGAGAACAGTATTGACGTAGGGTTCCCCTCGTGTACAGAACACGTGTTCTTCGGTTGAACAGATGTGTTCTTTGAAGAACTACAGTTCCTTTAAGCCAACTTGTGGGGAGTCTGTTCATTAATGGTACAAAACAAATTCAAAATTTGTAGTTCCTTAATTTTGTTTTATGTACTTGTTATTTTATTTGTATTTTATTTGTATTTTTTTTTTTATGTATTTGTTCAGTCAAAGATTTTGATCAAACGGCAAAAGAAAATTTGTATTGTAATAACTCTTCTGCAGATAGAAATAAAAAAAGAGACAAATCTTTTGCATCACGATTTGATATTCTCAATCTTTTTATAGTTTATTAAGAAAAAATATAATTAAATATAAGATACAATTGTATCAATTTTCATGTATTTCTATGTACAGGGAGAGGGAGAGAGAGGGAGAGACCGAGAGAGGGAGAGACCGAGAGAAGGACCGAGAGATCGAGAGAAGGACCGAGAGATCGAGAGACCGAGAGACCGAGAGACCGAGAGATCGAGAGACCGAGAGGGAGGTCGAGAGACCGAGAGGGAGATCGAGAGACCGAGAGAGAGATCGAGAGACCGAGAGAGGGATCGAGAGACCGAGAGATCGAGAGACCGAGAGAGAGATCGAGAGACCGAGAGAGAGATCGAGAGACTGAAAGGGAGATCGAGAGACCGAGAGATCGAGAGACCGAGAGAGAGATCGAGAGACCGAGAGAGAGATCGAGAGACCGAGAGAGAGATCGAGAGACCGAGAGAGAGATCGAGAGACCGAGAGAGAGATCGAGAGACTGAAAGGGAGATCGAGAGACCGAGAGAGAGATCGAGAGACCGAGAGAGAGATCGAGAGACCGAGAGAGAGATCGAGAGACCGAGAGAGAGATCGAGAGACCGAGAGAGAGATCGAGAGAGAGATCGAGAGACCGAGAGAGAGATCGAGAGACCGAGAGAGAGATCGAGAGACCGAGAGAGAGATCGAGAGACTGAAAGGGAGATCGAGAGACCGAGAGAGAGATCGAGAGACCGAGAGATCGAGAGACCGAGAGAGAGATCGAGAGACCGAGAGACCGAGAGATCGAGAGACCGAGAGAGATCGAGAGACCGAGAGAGATCGAGAGACCGAGAGAGATCGAGAGACCGAGAGAGACCGAGAGACCGAGAGAGATCGAGAGACCGAGAGACCGAGAGAGATCGAGAGACCGAGAGAGATCGAGAGACCGAGAGAGATCGAGAGACCGAGAGAGATCGAGAGACCGAGAGAGATCGAGAGACCGAGAGAGATCGAGAGACCGAGAGAGATCGAGAGACCGAGAGAGACCGAGAGACCGAGAGAGATCGAGAGACCGAGAGAGATCGAGAGACCGAGAGAGATCGAGAGTGTCCGAGAGACCGAGGGAGATCGAGAGTGTCCGAGAGACCTAGAGACCGGGAGAGAGACCTAGAGGCAGAGATCGAGCGAGTGCGAACATACTGAGGTACTGAAGACACCTTTCTTCTTCCATATCCGCGGTTATAAAGAGAGAGAGAGAGAGAGAGAGAGAGAGAGAGAGAGAGAGAGTAGTTACGACTAATTGGAGAGAAAGAGGATCGCTATCCATTGGATACAACTCCTTGGGTGGGCCAAGAAATTGATGCCCAAGTTGCTATGGCAACAAACAAAGAATGAGGAATGAAAAGGATCCTCTATCTATCTACCTACTAATATCTCTATCTCTCTATCTCTATCTTTGTGTCTCTGTCTCTGTCTCTGTGTGTCTCTGTTTCTCTCTGTTTCTCTCTCTGTTTCTCTCTCTGTTTCTCTCTCTGTTTCTCTCTGTTTCTCTCTCTGTTTCTCTCTCTGTTCCTCTCTCTCTCTCTCTCTCTGTTCCTCTCTCTCTCTCTCTCTCTCTCTCTCTCTCTCTCTCTCTCTCTCTCTCTCTCTCTCTCTCTCTCTTTCTCTCTCTCTTTCTCTCTCTCTTTCTCTCTCTCCCCCTCTCTCTCCCCCCTCTCTCCCCCTCTCTCTCCCCCTCTCGCTCCCTCTCGCTCCCTCTCGCTCTCTCTCCCTCTCTCTCCCTCTCCCTCTCTCTCTCTCCCTCTCTCTCCCTCTCTCTCTCTCTCCCTCTCTCTCCCTCCCTCTCTCTCCCTCTCTCTCCCTCTCTCTCCCTCCCTCTCTCTCCCTCCCTCTCTCTCCCTCTCTCTCCCTCTCTCTCTCTCTCTCTCTCTCTCCCTCACTCTCTCCCTCACTCTCTCCCTCACTCTCTCCCTCC
>NC_134795.1:61213537-61216037 GCF_046742065.1 Oratosquilla oratoria
TCCTCCTCTTCCCCCCCTTCCTCCTCTTCCCCTTCCTCATCTTCCCCTTCCTCCTTCCTTCCTCGTATATCATATTGCATTATATTATATTTTGTTTTTATTTATTAATTTATCATCCTTTTTTTTCCCGAACACAATGACCTGATATTTATGATAAACGACTAGAGACTTAAAGTGCAGACTCATAGGATGTTAGGGACAAGTCGAGTGGCTAAACATGACGAAAAGAAAAGAAAAAAAACTGAAATTATCCAATGTAATACGAGTAGATAGACATCGGTGGTCCTTGTCTTCAGACTCTGAACTAAAGTTTGAGGAAAAACTCGAAGAACTCCGCCCCTTGGGCGGACAGTAGATCAACGCATTATTCTTTTGAGGTTTTCCCCAGTTGAATAAAATCCTCAAGTATGAATTGAATAAAGTATAAATATTCACCTAAAAGTATAAATACTCACCTTAAAGTATAGATATTCACGCGCCATGTCGTGTTTTCAGTATTATTTTGGCTTGATACCCTCTTGATTGAATGAAATATGGTGTTAATGTCAACAGAATGTCATAAGGCCAAGGTAATAAGTCTGTCTTTAACACGAATTGTTCTGCTGACCACGAAGGCTCCCCTTTATCTAAACAAAATAGTTGGGGAATGATTAAAGTATTGCTTGAATGAAATACTGTGTTGATGCCAACAGAATACCATAAGGCCAAGGTAATAAGTCTGTCTTTATCACGAATTATTCTACGGACCACGAAAGCTCTAAACAAAATAGTTGGGGAATGATTAAAATATTGCAAAGTCACTTGAATGAAATTGAGTGTTCATGCCAACAGAACATCATAAGGCCAAGATAATAAGTCTGTCTTCATCGTACTCTTTAGCACTTTACTTGATTCCATCAAACCTTGTAGCATCATTTTGGTAAAAGAAAAGAAAAGAAAAAAATATTAACCCCTATTGAACTGGATTGTAGGAGGAGAGATAGATCATAATGGGAGATAATTTTGTGGATAAATAAACCATATATCCACACAGAAGAAAGAAACATAAGAGCAATCCTTGGTCGTAAGGACTGAAAGATCAATCACGCTGTACAGAACAAAGTTACAGACGGTTGACCACGAAGAGGACCAAACACACAAATGAAATAATGAATAGATATAGAATAAAATATATCAAAGATAAAAATGATCCATCCAAACACACAAACGAAATAATAAATCGAATAAATATAGAAGAAGAAAAAAATTGGAAGAGTAATCCATTACAGGATGGAGACATAAAAGCACCTGGAAAAAGATGTTCCAAATAATCCAAGACTTTTTTTCTTTTTTTCTTTTCTTTTTTTTCTTGGAAGGCGGTCTCCGAAGTGATATCTGGAGTATGTGACTCCAAGCATCCCTGTTCTTCGTCTCATCGCAAGACCTCATCTTGGTCCTGCTTCTCCTTCCTTTGTCTTGTTTCTTCCGAGACTTTGATTATTTGCCGGGAGCGCTCCATGTTCCTCGGTCCGGAATAGACTCTGAGAACCCCTGCATCTTTCTTTCTTCATCCTACACCATATATATATATATATATATATATATATATATATATATATATATATATATATATATATATACATACAATATGTATATACATACATATACCAAGGCTTTTTCCCCCTTACAAGGGAGGTAGCAAAAAAGAAAAAGGCATAAAATCATTCCCACCCATTCCATCCCTGAATACACTCCACACCCCTCCACCCTCCCTCTCATCTTAATTTACTTTTTTTTTTTTTACTTAATTTTATTCTAACTTTTTTTTTTATATTCTATTGTCTTGTCTTGTCTTGTCCTGGTTTGTCCTGTTTTGTCTTGTCCCGTCTTGTCCTGTTTTGTCTTGTCTTGTCCTGTTTTGTCTTGTCTTGACCTGTTTTGTCTTGTCTTGTCCCGTCTTGTCCTGTTTTGTCTTGTCTTGTCCTGTTTTGTCTTGTCTTGTCCTGTTTTGTCTTGTCTTGCCCTGTTTTGTCTTGTCTTGCCCTGTTTTGTCTTGTCTTGTCCCGTCTTGTCCTGTTTTGTCTTGTCTTGTCCCGTCTTGTCCTGTTTTGTCTTGTCCTGCTTTGTCTTGTCTTACCCCGTCTTGTCCTGCTTTGTCTTGTCTTATCCCGTCTTGTCCTGTTTTGTCTTGTCTTGTCTTGTCTTGTCCTGCTTTGTCTTGTCTTTTCTTGTCTTATCTTGTCCTGCTTTGTCTTGTCTTTTCTTGTCTTATCTTGTTCTGCTTTGTCTTGTCTTTTCTTGTCTTGTCTTGTCCTGATTTGTCTTGTCTTTTCTTGTCTTATCTTGTCCTGCTTTGTCTTGTCTTTTCTTGTCTTAATTTATATTCTCTTGTGGCTCACTTCAGGTGATGATGCTTTGCAAAAATACACAAGATTGTGATCATCCTGTCCTCTCCATAGACAACTTTCGTTACATTTAAGTTTTCTTGACCAAGAACATGACTCCTCTACCTTGTTTCTCC
>NC_134795.1:61223537-61238537 GCF_046742065.1 Oratosquilla oratoria
TTTTTAAGGTCAGCGCCAGTCTAAATTTAATGTCAGTTTGTCATGAATCTCGCCGATTATGTCACGTAGCCATGTGATATTAGGAATTCAGTTATGATTAACTGTCTCGTTCACTAACTATGACAATATAGAAAGCCTAATGTTCAGTAGGATCCACCTAATTCCATCAACTGAATGAAATCCACTGTTAAACCTGTAAAACGCTATAAGGGAGTTAACTTCGTAAAACTCAGTAAGAGAGTTAACTGAGATGATCTTGACACTATTAGCCGAGAAAGGGGCTTCCCTGAAGTGACTCGAATTACCTGCCGTCATGTGATTTTTTATTTTATTAAAAAACAAAGAAACAGTTATCCAAGAAAATCTTTTCTGGGTTTCGGTTGTCAGCCAGTCGAGACTTTTTGTGTGTGTGTGTGTGTGTGTGTGTGTGTGTGTGTGTGTGTGTGTGTGTATCTGTCTGTCTGTCCCATTGAACGAGTTTATTCTGGCGAATCTCAAAAGGATCTATTCAGCTTAAAGGGACACCTAGGGTCATGATTATCCTTTCTCATTTTCACCCTCTTCCTTCTAGATCCAGTGATTAGAAAACCGATCCTGGAAAATTCCTGGAAACTCTGAATCCAGTGCCTGGAATTCCAAAACAGTGCCACAGTAGTCCAGAGTACTTACCGAGACCCATAAAAAAAGAAAAAGAAAAAGAAAAAAAGAACTTAATTCGTTGAAATTCGAAAACTATAAGCCAACTAATCAGCAACAGGTTAAAATTGCAGCTCATTCCAACGCTGGAAAGGCGAGGGTCAAAAACGCCCACCTGCATCAGCCGGGGCTAATCCTCTTTCCTCCCACTCCTCCCCCTCCTCCCACTTCTCCCACTCCTCCCACTCCTCCCACTCCTCCCACTCCTCTTACTCCTCCCACTCCTCCCACTCCTCTTACTCCTCCTACTCCTCCCACTCCTCCCCCTCTTCCCACTCCTCCCCCTCCTCCCACTCCTCCCACTCCTCCCACTCTTCCTCCCCCTCCTCCCCCTCCTCCCACTCCTGACACCCCTACTCCTCCTCCCACTCCTCCCACTCCTCCCATTCCTCCCACTCCTCCCACTCCTGCTCCTCTTCCTCCTTGCTCTTCCTCCTCTTCCTTCTCGTCCTCCTCCTCTTCCTTCTCTTCTTCCTCTTCCTTCTCTTCCCCCTCTTCCTCTTCCCCCTCCTCTTCCTTCTTCTCCTCTTTCTTCTTCTCCTCTTTCTTCTTCTCCTTCTCCTCTTCCTTCTTCTCCTCTTCCTTCTTCTCCTCTTCCTTCTTCTCCTCTTTCTTCTGCACCTCTTGCTTCTCCTCCTTTTGTTCCTCCCCCGCTTTCCCTCCTCTTCCTCTTGCCCTTCCTTAGCCTGCCCTCCTCTCCCTCCTCTCCTTCCCCTCCTCCTCCCCTCCTCCTCCCCTCCTCCTCCCCTCCTCCTCCCCTTCTCCCCTCCTCCCCTCCTCCTCCCCTCCTCCCCTCCTCCTCCCCTCCTCCCCTCCTCCTCCTCCTCCTCCCCTCCTCAGCCCCTCCTCAGCCTCCTTATCCTCCTTTCCCACCACCTCCTCTCCCCCTTCTTATCCTCCTGTTCTTCCCCCTCTCCCACCTCCTCTCACTCTTCGCCTTCTTATCTTCGCTGTGTGTGCTTTTTGAGTCAGAGACCGGTTAGAGAGAAAGAAAGATAGAAAGATAGAGAAAGATAGAGAGAGAGAAAGATAGAGAGAGAACGAGAGAGTGAGACAGAGAACGAGATAGAGCGAGACAGAGAACGAGATAGAGCGAGACAGAGAACGAGATAGAGCGAGACAGAGAACGAGATAGAGCGAGACAGAGAACGAGATAGAGAGCGAGACAGAGAACGAGATAGAGAGCGAGACAGAGAACGAGATAGAGAGCGAGACAGAGAACGAGATAGAGAGCGAGACAGAGAGAAAGATGGAGACAGAGAGATAGAAATAGAGAAAGCGAAAGAAAGCGAGAGAGAGAAAGAGGGCGAGAAAGAGGGCGAGAGAGAGCGCGAGAGAGCGAGAGAAAGAGAAATAAGAACAATGGGTCTCGTTAAGCTTTCCTCGCGGCCTCGCCGCTTGTGCCTGCTGGACTGAACGAGACCTCCTCTTAACGGAACGGCAATCACACTGAAGCGAGATAGACCGAGATAGAGATGGACCGACATAGACTTGGCCTATCTCGGTCTATCTCGGTCTCTCGGTCTCTCTCGCCGGGGTGATCTAATAGAGGTGTTCAAGTAGATCAAAGGCTTTAGCAAGGGTGATGCAAACAAGGTCATCATATCCAAACTACAGGGCAGGACTCACAGTAATGGTTATAAACTGGACAAATTTAGATTTAAAAAGGAAATAGGCAAGAATTGGTTTACTAATAGAGTGGTTGACGAATGGAATAAACTTGGTAACCATGTAGTAAGCGCTGAAACTATCAGTTGTTTTAAGAAACGATTAGACAACTTTATGAATGGGGATGACAGGTGGTAATGGATACGGAGCTGCCTAGTGTAGGCCTTATGGTCTCTTGCAGTCTCCTTCATTCTTATGTTCTTATGTTCTTAATGGCGTCTTCGGATTTCGTCTCTTAGTCTCTTCGTTGTTCTACAACATGGCTTCCCAAACTTCTTCAGCTTGTAACACAGATTATCACGTCATATTAAGCATGTTACCCCATTCTCAAAATATTGTCAATATTGATATATATAGCTAAATTAAAACACTAGAGATATTTTCGTTTATTTATTGTATTTCAACATTGTGCATCTCTAATGACTTCTGCCAAAGATGTCAAGAACATCAGTGGGATGGATGGAGTTGCATGCTTGAAGCTAATTGAGGAATTCTTGGCTTCTTGATTTTTAGAATATTTAACTTTTGTTTTTTCATCCCTCCATTACCCATTTTTTTTAATTACCCCACCCCCGGGAGCAATTTACACCCAGTTTAGGAATCACTGTTCTACAAGGACCCGAAGACTCCAGACTTCGACTTTTCCAGACTTCGACTTTTCCAGACTTCGACTTTTCCAGACTTCGACTTTTCCAGACTTCGACTTTTCCAGACTTCGACTTTTCCAGACTTCAACTTTTCCAGACTTCGAGTTTTCCAGGGTTTGACTTTTCCAAACTTCGACTTTTCCAGACTTCGACATTTCGAGACTTCGATTTTTCCAGACTTCGATTTTTCCAGACTTCGATTTTTCCAGACTTCGATTTTTCCAGACTTCGATTTTTCCAGACTTCGAGTTTAACCGACTTCGAGTTTAACCGACTTCGAGTTTAACCGACTTCGAGTTTAACCGACTTCGAGTTTAACCGACTTCGAGTTTAACCGACTTCGAGTTTAACCGACTTCGAGTTTAACCGACTTCGAGTTTAACCGACTTCGAGTTTAACAGACTTCGAGTTTAGCCGACTTCGAGTTTAGCCGACTTCGAGTTTAGCCGACTTCGAGTTTAGCCGACTTCGAGTTTAGCCGACTTCGAGTTTAGCCGACTTCGAGTTTAGCCGACTTCGAGTTTAGCAGACTTCGAGTTTAGCAGACTTCGAGTTTAGCAGACTTCGAGTTTAACCGACCTCGAGTTTAACCGACCTCGAGTTTAACCGACCTCGAGTTTAACCGACTTCGAGTTTAACCGACTTCGAGTTTAACCGACTTCGAGTTTAACCGACTTCGAGTTTAACCGCTTCGAGCTTAACCGACTTCGAGTTTAACCGCTTCAAGCTTAACCGACTTCGAGTTTAACCGACTTCGAGTTTAACCGACTTCGAGTTTAACCGACTTCGAGTTTAACCGACTTCGAGTTTAACCGACTTCGAGTTTAACCGACTTCGAGTTTAACCGACTTCGAGTTTAACCGACTTCGAGTTTAACCGACTTCGAGTGTAACCGACTTCGAGTGTAACCGACTTCGAGTGTAACCGACTTCGAGTGTAACCGACTTCGAGTGTAACCGACTTCGAGTGTAACCGACTTCGAGTTTAACCGACTTCGAGTTTAACCGACTTCGAGTGTAACCGACTTCGAGTTTAACCGACTTCGATTTTAACCGACTTCGAGTTTAACCGACTTCGAGTTTAACCGACTTCGAGTTTAACCGACTTCGAGTTTAACCGACTTCGAGTTTAACCGACTTCGAGTTTAACCGACTTCGAGTTTAACCGACTTCGAGTTTAGCCGACTTCGAGTTTAGCCGACTTCGAGTTTAGCCGACTTCGAGTTTAGCAGACTTCGAGTTTAGCAGACTTCGAGTTTAGCAGACTTCGAGTTTAGCAGACTTCGAGTTTAGCAGACTTCGAGTTTAACAGACTTCGAGTTTAACAGACTTCGAGTTTAACAGACTTCGAGTTTAACCGACTTCGAGTTTAACCGACTTCGCGAACCTGGACTTCGCGAACCCGGACTTCGCGAACCCGGACTTCGCGTTTCGCCGATCTGAGTTCGACCCTGACCAATACCGATGGGTTCTGTCTATCCTGGCAGCCCAAGCTCACGTGGCAAAGGTGGTGTCCTCGGACACTGTTAGGAGAATCCTGGTGTAGACACCTCAGCGTCCTTTTCGAAAGCTGTCATCCACAGACGTTCATCCCAGGACGGGTCGGGCGATCTTGCCCAGCCGTGTACAGTCAGTGAGTGGAAACCAAACTTCCCGCACAGGCCATTGCAGGTAACATAAGGCCAAGTGTGCAAAGCGAATTGGGTCAACACTTCACTTTCTCTCTATTTATTTATTTGTTTGTTTCTCTCCCCTCTTTCTCTCCCTCTCTATCTATCTGTCTGTCTTCTCTCTTACCTCCTCTATCTTCTCTCTGTCTTCTCTCTATCCTCTCTCTCTCTCTCTCTCTCTCTCTCTCTCTCTCTCTCTCTCTCTGTCTTTGCCTCTATCTCTATATCTATATCTATGTCTATCTCTCTGTATCTTTTTATCTCGGTATCTTTTCATTTCTATCTCTTTATCTCCTTTCTATCTTTATACTAGTATCTCAATTTCTCTGTACCTCTCTCTCTATCTCTCTCTATCTCTCTATCTATCTCTCTATCTCTCTCTCTCTTTCTCTATCTCTCTCTCTCTTTCTCTTTCTCTTTCTTTCTCTTTCTCTTTCTCTTTCTTTCTCTTTCTTTCTTTCTCTTTCTTTGTCTTTCTTTATCTTTCTCTTTTCTTTCTCTTTGTTTTTCTTTTTCTCTTTCTTTTTCTCTTTCTTTCTCTTTCTTTTTCTCTTTCTTTCTCTCTCTCTTTCTCTTTTTTTCTCTTTCTCTTTTTTTCTCTTTTTCTTTCTCTTTTTCTTTCTCTTTCTCTTTCTCTTTCTTTCTCTTTCTTTTTCTTTCTCTCTCTTTTTCTTTCTCTTTCTTTCTCTTTTTCTCTTTCTCTTTCTCTTTCTCTCTTTCTCTTTCTCTCTCTCTCTCTCTCTCTCTCTCTCTCTCTCTCTCTCTCTCTCTCTCTCTCTCTCTCTCTCTCTCTCTCTCTCTCTCTCTCTCTCTCTCTCTCATTCACTCTCACTCTCAATATCCCTTGTTGCACACCGGAAGACCTCCTGTTGGTTTGGTTGTCCATTGTATTCCATTAAGAAAAAATGGCGCCGTCAAGAAAGGTCTTGTTAAGCGTTTAATAAAGAAGGGAATTGTGTGGCATCACTTCCAATAGAAACACAACGGAGGTCCTGGAGACACCATTGATTCCTGCCCCTCCCTCCCCCCTCCTTCTCCCCTCCCTCCCCCCTTCTCCCCTCCCTCCCCCCTCCTCCCCTCCCTCCCCCCACCTTCTCCCCTCCCTCCCCCACCTTCTCCCCTCCCTCCCCCACCTTCTCCCCTCCCTCCCCCCACCTTCTCCCCTCCCTCCCCCACCTTCTCCCCTCCCTCCCCCCACCTTCTCCCCTCCCTCCCCCACCTTCTCCCCTCCTCCCCTCCTACCCTCCTACCCTCCCTCTCCCCTCCCTCTCCCCCTCCCTCTCCCTCTCCCCCTCCCTCTCCCCCTCCCTCTCCCTCTCCCCCCTCCCCCTCCCTCTCCCCTCCCTCTCCCCCTCCCCCTCCCTCCCCCCTCCCCCTCCCCCCCCTACCCCTCCCTCCCCTCCCTCTCCCCTCCCCCTCCCTCTCCCCTCCCCCTCCCTCTCCCCTCCCCCTCCCTCTCCCCTCCCTCTCCCCTCCCCCTCCCTCTCCCCCTCCCTCTCCCCTCCCCCTCCCTCTCCCCTCCCTCTCCCCTCCCTCTCCCCTCCCCCTCCCTCTCCCCTCCCCCTCCCCCTCCCTCTCCCCTCCCCCTCCCTCTCCCCTCCCCCTCCCTCTCCCCTCCCTCTCCCCTCCCCCTCCCTCTCCCCTCCCTCTCCCCTCCCTCCCTCTCCCCTCTCTCCCTTTCCTTTCCCCTCTCTCCCTTCCCTTTCCCCTCTCTCCCCTCCCTCTCCCCTCCCCCTTCTTTCCCCCTTTTCCCACCCGCCCCGCCCTCTCCTCCCCTCCCACCGCCTCTGACCTTTGGCTATGATGGAACTCCCCCGTCGTCTCCTTTGTGTGTACGATGACGTCAACGTCGCTGTCGCTGTCGCCGTTTCCTTCCCTCCCTACCGTCAACAGCATCGTCATCATCGACACAATTTTTGTCCAACACTACCGTCGCCACCACCACCATCACCACCACCACCATCACCACCACCATCACCACCACCATCACCACCATCACCACCACCATCACCACCACCACCATCACCACCACCATCATCATCACCATCATCATCATCATCATCATCATCACCACCGGCATCATCACCACCCTCACCATCATCATCACCACCGCTATAACAGTTACAACAATCACCACTATTACCACTAACTCCATTACCATCACTACCAACACCATCACCACTAACATCACTAACATCACCACTAACATCAACATCATCATCATCATCATCATCACTATCACCATCATCACCGCTATAAATGTTACCATCATCACTATTACCACCAACTCCACCATCACCACCACCATCACCACGCACAACAAACAAAACCAACACCATTACCAACACCACCACCATCATCACCAACTCCACCATCACCATCATCACCACCACCCACAACAAATAAAACCAACACCATTATGAACAACATCACCACCATCATCATGACCACCATCACCACCACCACCACCATCACCACCACCACCATCATCACCATCACCACCACCACCATCACCACCACCACCACCATCACCACCACCATCACCACCACCTCCACCACCATCACCACCACCTCCACCACCATCACCACCACCAACACCACCACCATCACCATCACCACCATTATCCACACACCATTTTCGCCACAATTCCTGTATTGTATTATATTCTTGAGACCATCTGCTCTCCAGGTAAAGTTTACTAAGTCTTCTGTTATTCCTTCCCAAGCCTCCTCCTGCCTCTTACCAGCCTCCCCCCCCAACTCTGCCTCCTACAAACCCCCATTTAGCGACTCCTAACAAGTTTTCCTTCCTACCTCCTACTTCTTTACCTCCCTACCATAACTTCCTACCTCTCTACTTCCCTACCTCTCTACTTCCCTACCTCTCTACTTCCCTACCTCTCTACTTCCCTACCTCTCTACTTCCCTACCTCTCTACTTCCCTACCTCTCTACTTCCCTACCTCTCTACTTCCCTACCTCTCTACTTCCCTACCTCTCTACCTCCCTACCTCTCTACCTCCCTACCTCTCTACCTCCCTACCTCTCTACCTGCCTACCTCTTTACCTGCCTACCTCTCTACCTGCCTACCTCTCTACCTGCCTACCTCTCTACCTGCCTACCTCTCTACCTGCCTACCTCTCTACCTGCCTACCTCTTTACCTGCCTACCTCTCTTCCTGCCTATCTCTCTACCTGCCTACCTCTCTCCCTACCTACCTCTCTCCCTACCTACCTCTCTACCTCCCTACCTCTCTACTTCCCTACCTCTCTACCTCCCTACCTCTCTACCTCCCTACCTCTCTACCTCCCTACCTCTCTACCTCCCTACCTCCCTACCTCCCTACCTCTCTACCTCCCTACCTCTCTACCTCCCTACCTCCCTACCTCCCTACCTCTCTACCTCCCTACCTCCCTAACTCTCTACAAATCTACCTCTCTACCTCCTTACCTATTTACTTCTCTACCTCCTTACCTATTTACTTCTCTACCTCCTTACCTATTTACTTCTCTACCTCCTTACCTATTTACTTCTCTACCTTCCTACCTATCTACCTCTCTACCTCCCTACCTCCCTACCTATCTACCTATCTACCTCCCTACATATCTACCTCTACCTCCCTATATATCTATACCTCCCTACATATCTACTTCTCTACCTCCCTACATATATACTTCTCTACCTCCCTACCTAGCTACCTCTCTACCTCCCTACCTATCTACCTCCCTACCTATCTACCTCCCTACCTATCTACCTCTCTACCTCTCTACCTCCCTACATATCTACCTCTCTACCTCCCTACCTATCTACCTCTCTACCTCCCTACCTATCTACCTCTCTACCTCCCTACCAACTGCTCCCTTTCTCCTACCTACCTCCTACCTACATCTTCCTACTTCCCATACCTGCTTCTCACCTGAACCTCAAAGTTAACATTGTGGAGAAGTCTACGGAGACGGAACCCTAATTACACATTCCAAACACAATGACTCTGTCGCCTTATTCGCTCGGTTCTACTTTGTGTCACTGTCAAAGCCACCTGTTTCGACCGCAGCTTGGCAAGGCTGTCTAATTATATAGACATCCAGCCACAGCATATAGATATCTCCGATGGAAATTTCCTTAAATTCGGTAGTTTCCGTTATTAGGAACTGATACCAAAAGCACTTTCTCATATTTCGTATGGTTTAGAATTTTTTTTACAAAGGATTACAAAGGCTGAGCATGCCGACAGGAGACCTTTTGGTCCATATCTAGGTCGGATGCGAAAAAAATCATAATAAAATAATAAATAAAAACTATAATGTAAATAACAAAATACATAAATGCATAGGTATAGTTAAATAATAAACAAACAGGTAAATAGTAAATAATAATAAATTGACATATAACTAATAATAAATGGAAATCAAACAGACAAATGATAACAAAACAAAAACAAATAATATAAAATAAATTATAATCATTACAGCATCTTGCTTAGGTGTTTATCTAAATGATTCTTAAAGCTTCGAACTGAACTACATTGCACTACCTGTGCAGGAAGTTTATTCCATTCATTAACTACACGGTTGGTAAAGTTGTTTCTACCTACTTCCAAATTTAATCTATTTCCGGACAGTTTGAGACCATTGTTTCTTGTCTGATTCTCATTCAATGTGAAAATTTTGTCACTTTTGATGTTGTCAATTCCCTTTAGAATTTTAAAGACCTGTATCAAGTCACCTCTGAGTCTACACTTTTAAGGGAAAACAGATTCATATGTTTTGTTCCCAGTTGATTACTTGATATGACTGAATTCTAGAAATTTCCGATATTTAGAACTATATTGTATAACGTAGTAATGACATTGTTTCTACTAATAGTGTTAATACTAGAAGTACTGATAGATCGACTATTGCTATCACTAATAGTAGTATGCACCTGATCAATGCATAGTCAAAACTTCTGTGCGTGTATTGGATAGTATGGAAAGGAGGACTGTGAGTGATTTTTTTTTCTTTTTTTTTTCTTTTTGCCCGTTTGATAATTTAATTTTGAACAATCGTATGTCAGTTTAACCTTACTAGGTCACTGCAGGACCGATGTATCCCTTGATGGACGAGACAGTATCTGTACCGTACCAGGATGGTTTATAATCTGGTTTTATAAGACTGTATGTATAGTGAAAATCATGCGTGGAATTTTGGGAGTGCCCGAAATGCGCATGGTTATGAATAGTCTGAAACCAGTGTCATCGCCCCAGTACTGGTCTACTGCACCTCTGATACGAGTAAGCTGTTACCTGGCACTGGTCAGGGAATCGAACTCTGCCAATATAGCATCCAAAACAAGAAGACCACATACCCACCGTTCCACGCAGTGACACAGAATGCTGGATAAATGTCTTAGCTTGACAGAGTACATCACAAACCAAGGTATGGATTTACGATAGATTATGTGCATATTTAGTAAACAACGGGAGTCTATGGGAGGAGGTTTGTCATTACATCAGATAAGGGAAATCTTAGAGGAAGCCCTGGGATCTCTACAAATGACACATCAAAGAAGAATCGGTTATGCAAACACCGGTGCCACGCAGATGTCTTGCAGTGATGACCTCTCGTGTCTGGAAAGATAGAGAGCTTAGGCCTGGAAAGATAGAGTCCTCAGGTCTGGAAAGATAAAGACCTCAGGTCTGGAATGATGGAGACCTCAGAGTGTTTTGGTACTACGAGGGACCACTGGTGGATAGTCCACCACAAAGCAGAATCGATTATGCAAACACCGGTGCCACGCAGATGTCTTGCAGTGATGACCTCTCGTGTCTGGAAAGATAGAGAGCTTAGGTCTGGAAAGATAGAGACCTCAGAGTGTGTTGGTACTACCAGGGCCCACTGGTGGATAGTCTTTGCCAGTGGTTCTCAAACTTTTCCATCTAATAGAACACTTTCACATTTGCTGGTACTCGGCGGAGCCCCCAACGAAAAGAGATTTTGACAGATTTAAAAAGACTAATCGTCACCAACATACACAGTATAAACTCGTACACTCGTAGTCTGTCTGTCTCTCTCTCTCTCTCTCTCTCTCTCTCTCTCTCTCTCTCTCTCTCTCTCTCTCTCTCTCTCTCTCTCTCTCTCTCTCTCTCTCTCTCTCTCTCTTTCTCTCTCCTCTCTCTTTCTCTCTCCTCTCTTTCTCTCCTCTCTCTCCTCTCTCTTTCTCTCTCCTCTCTCTTTCCTCTCTCTCTCTCTCTCTCTCTCTCTCTCTCTCTCTCTCTCTCTCTCTCTCTCTCTCTCTCTCTCTCTCTCTCTCTCTCTCTCTCTCTCTCTCTCCTCAAATGTAAAATATTTCATCACTCTCATATTTCATTTTATTCATTCCTGTTCAAATAAATAAATAATTATATTTTTTTGCCACAGAACCCTTGAAAGGTCTTCACCTAACCCTGAGGTTCCGCGGAAGACAGTGCAAGAACCACTGGTCTATGCAGATTAGCAGCTTATGCTAAGAGGAATTAAGAACCATAATTGCTTGCTGCCACGTTTAGGTTATAGAATTTTGTTTAAAACCGTTGTATAGATCCTCAGAGAGGCTGTTGTCTAAATAGCGAAAGATTTCTAAAGAATCTTGGCGTTCTAACTGGTTTAAACGACTTTGAAAACTTGGATTTCCCAGGAGAAAGGTTAACGAAAAGATTATTTTTGTTCTGTATTTCACAGCTTCAGCGTGTTGTTGAAGTGTTGCCTAGCAATTTTCTTCAGTTATCGGATACTGAACTCCTAACAGAAACGTTGAGAAAATATTGAATAGATCCTAAATAACCCTCTTGCTGCGTTTTAAAAATATTATACTCGTTAAATTGCCTCCGAGAACAAGAGTTTAAGTATATAGTGTTTTTACCGAAGAACTCAAAATCGAACTTAAACCTTTGCGTCATTGGAGTGAGGACCCCCCCCCCCAACAGAAATTAATGGTTGTGTACTTTTAGCAAACATTTGTCGAAGGTGTGTGAAGAGTATGTTTAATAATTATATAATATTGGAAATTTATTAATGTAAAATCGAATACAGTAACAAAATAAATCCATTTTGATTAAAATTTTCTCTTGCAATACGAACTTTAAACAAAATTTTGACAAAGTTTGAAAGAAAAAGTACTAGTTTGTCTCGAGTATAAATCAAATGCCTAAGACTATATAGATAGCGTTCTTTGTGATCTTTGGGAATATATATTTGAAATATCCTAAAGAAAAAGTTACATCACATATTTGAAAGTATGCATGGTATATGGCAACCTTTCAACAACCATTTGTATAAAATTTGCTTTCTGGGGGGGGAGTTGTTTGCTATACGCATTATACACTAAATAACACCCTATTTATCTAAATAAAACTAAGATCTTTTATTAGTTTATTAGGCATATGTTTCTACCAGTGATTATTTTTTTGTTTAATTATTTTACACAAAACCAAAAAATTAAAAGGAGGAAAACTTAAATTCAGTAAAACCTGAGAATTATGCGCCAAGAATTAGCATATCATTGAAGGAACTCTTTACTTCCCTTAGACAAATGGCCTGCAAATATTGACACTTCCTTGAAGAGGACCGCGTGTTTTAAGCTCACTCTCACGTTAAGAAATAAACCCACTCTAACATATCCTCACGCAATACTCCCTGCACACAAATCCGTGAGAACAAGACGTTTACCCGAGGTTTGCCTGACCTCCATGCAGATCTCACGGTGCCCTAAGATCAGAGACTTCTGCAAGAATTGGACTTCAACGACTTCAACACAGACGAAGGCCGAGGAACGAATCTTCATAAATTGGAAGAAACGAGACGAAGTATGCAAATTTTACAAGAGTTGGTGCTGTACGTTCTCTAACATTACACTTAAAGTGTTGTAGTTTGAATACACATCTTTAGTGATAGTTTAGCCCTGAGGTATGGTTGGATGGTGAACTTGCCAAACGCGCGCACGTGTGTGTGTGTGTGTGTGTGTGTGTGTGTGTGTGTGTGTGTGTGTGTGCATGCGTGATTCACCACGGTCTTGGATCACATGTTGGACTCGTGATCGACAGCTATTTCTCTCCCAGAAGAGAGCTCAGAGCTCATATATGACCGATTTATGGGTAATGTTATGACCTTACACGCACCACACACCCAACTCCCCGCCCACGAGAGTGAGAGTAACGACTCGCAGCGCAGCGATACTGAAATTATTTCAGCCCTGGGCGGAATTCGAACCCGGACCGCCATCGTGGCGGCCGGGAACTCTAACAACTACGCGACGAGTCGTGTGTGTGTGTGTGTGTGTGTGTGTGTGTGTGAGTGTGAGTGTGAGTGAGTGTGAGTCAGTGGGTGAGTGGGAGAGAATGAGAGAGAGGGGGAAAGAGAGGGGGAGAAAGAGGGAGAGAGAGAGAGGAGAGGGAGAGGAAGAGGGAGGAGAGAGGGAGGACGAAAGGGAAAGAGAGCTCGCGAGAGATCGTGAGAGGGAGTGTAGGATGCCATCTTCAGCAAAGGCGAGCCAGAAGAGAGGCTTCATTTGCAGGAGATACGGCGAAGGCAGGAGCATAACTCTGTGGAGATTTTCGGGAGGAATTATGCCCAGGTGCGGTGCGAGAGGCCGGCCAATCTCTCTCTCTCTCCCCCAAGTGGAGATGTATCAGTGAACCAGACTTCCGAAGTATCCACTTCCTCCCTCAGCCTCTCTTCGGTCTGTATCCTCGAAGTCTTCTTTACTCCCCTCGCCTTTACTCCCCTCACCTTTACTCCCCTCGCCTTTACTCCCCTCGCCTTTACTCCCCTCGCCTTTACTCCCCTCGCCTTTACTCCCCTCGCCTTTACTCCCCTCACCTTTACTCCCCTCACCTTTACTCGCCACACCTTTGCTCCCCTCACCTTTGCTCCCCTTACCTTTGCTCCCCTCACCTTTACTCACCTCACCTTTACTCACCTCACCTTTACTCACCTCACCTTTACTCACCTCACCTTTACTCACCTCACCTTTACTCACCTCACCTTAACTCATCTCACCTTAACTCACCTCACCTTTACACTCCTCACCTTTACTCCCCTCACCTTTACTCCCCTCGCCTTTATTCCCCTCGCCTTTACTCCCCTCACCTTTACTCCCCTTACTTTCACTCCCTTCGCCTTTACTCCCCTTGCCTTTACTCCCCTCACCTTCGTCACCACCCTCATCATCACCCTCATCATCACCCTCATCATCACCCTCATCATCACCCTCATCATCACCCTCATCATCACCCTCATCTTCACCCTCATCATCACCCTCATCACCACCCTCATCATCACCCTCATCACCACCCTCATCTTCACCCTCGTCGTCACCTTCATCTTCACCCTCATCTTCACCCTCATCATCACCCTCATTTCCACCCCTTCACCTCATCACCCCGTTCCTCACCCTGTTCCTCAATCTGCTCCTCACCTTACTCCACACCCTACTCTTCATCTTTTGTCCCCACCTTCCTCCTCTTCCAGGGATGATATCGTAAACAGGGTCAATATTCTATGCTTGAGGCGAATAATGAATGGGTTGCAATATTCATACTTTTTGCAGCCTCCGACTTAACTGCTGTTATTGCTTTGACTGCAACAGTCTCGTTTTGTTTGTGGTCTGCTATTAGTTCCTCTTTTCTATTTGTTACTTTTTTTTTCGTTTAGTTTCTATATCCTTAGCTTTTGCTGTTTCTCGTTTTGGGGTCTTTATTCCTCTTTCCATTTATTACTATTTCTCGTTTCTTTTTTTTTCTTTTTTTCTTTATCATTGCTTCCTTCCTTAACTTCTTTTATTTATTTATTTATTCTTGTTCCTTTCCTTAACTTCTTTTATTTATTTATTTATTCTTGTTCCTTTCCTTAACTTCTTTTATTTATTTATTTATTCTTGTTCCTTTCCTTAACTTCTTTTATTTATTTATTCTTGTTCCTTTCCTTACTTGCAGCTTTATGCTGCTTCTCGCGCCATTACCCTCTCCATCTCCATATAAGGTCAACATCACACAAAAGATTCACTTTAGTCTCGAGATTGGGTCATTGTTCCCGTATTTCTGCCTGACCTATTTATCCCGTCCCGTCTCCCTGACCTATTTACACCCGTCTGCCTGCCTGTCTGCCTGCCCGTCCCGTGTGTGTGTGTGTGTGTGTCCTTTTATCAGTCCGTTTGCTGACCGTCTGACAGTCTGTTTATCTTTCATCGTGCTCAGTTTTTTCTTTTCTGTTTTTCGATGGCTTTAATGGTTTCCCTAGGACAGAAAATTCTTTGCTTGATTGCTCACTCGCCTTCACTCTCCTTTTCTTTCTCTTTCTACTTCTC
>NC_134795.1:61243537-61253537 GCF_046742065.1 Oratosquilla oratoria
ACCCGACCTGAGTCCGACCCGACCTGAGTCCGACCCGACCTGAGTCTGACCCGAGTCCAGCCCGACCCGACCTGAGTCCAACCCGAGTCCGACCCGAATAGAACCCGACCCAACCAGAGTCCGACCCGACCCGACTCGAGTCCGACCCGACCCGAATAGAACCCGACCCGACCTGAGTCCGACTCGACCCGACCTGAGTCCGACCCGACCCGAGTCCGACCCGACCCGAGTCCGACCCGACCCGAGTCCGACCCGACCTGAGTCCGACCCGAGTCCGACCCGACCTGAGCCCGACCCAACCTGAGACGAGCGCGAACCGAGACCGGCCCGAACCGAGTCCGACTCGAGCCGGTAGGTAGAAATGCAGCGAAATGTTTAAGGTGAGATAGCAACTTTAAGGAAATGACGTGTAAAATATTTGGTTTTGAATTAAACAACGAAAAAGACAGTTTATGTTTATTTGACATATTCCATCAATAAACATGAAATCCGAAGCAAGACAGGGTGGAAAGTACAATTATGAATAATGACATGAATGGATTGACAGGTTTTGTTGCCTCGTTTGTTCAGCCCAAAGAACTTTCGAGCCTCTCTTGTACCAAACTCTTCTCTCGTGAGGACGATGTGTTCCTCGTATCTCCTTCCACGCACTCACTCGTAGACTCAGTTCTTTGAAAAATTTGATCCTGTGCACAACAAGTCCTTGTTTTCTCAGCCAGAAAGAAAGGGGGGAAAACAAGTCTTACCTGTTGTATTTAAAAGTATTGTTGTAGTTATACAGTATTGAATATATTTTGGCTGCTTGATTCATGCAGGTCATATATCTAATAGTCAAAAGCCTGGAGAAATGTACTATTGCTGTCACTTGAAACTAACCCATGGTGTATCGTAACTATGTAAATATATTTTTCATTGTTAGATATTCAGTATATTTTTATATACAGTAGTTCCCTAATCACTGTTTTTAGATTTGTATAAATGCGACAACAACAACAAATACATTTGCATACATCTGATATGTAATGGGTTATATTTGGATGTCGGCAATATTACATGTAGGAAAGAGGCCAAACGCAGAGTATGGGATCCAATAGAGGCCATACTCTGTATTTGGCGTCTTTCCTACAGTGCTGTTGCAGCCGTTGCTGCTTTTACTCAATATTACATGTTATTAAAGGGCCGAACGTTGGAGGATAAGAGCTCCGTTTCTAATTTCAGCAATAAGATAACTGAATTTCATTACCATTCCAGGCAGAAATAAAGGCTCACCTCTAATCTGGCTTTCAATGAAAGCAGAACTCCAGTTTATTGCAAAGAAGAGAAATGTTGAATTTGCCTAAAGACCTTTCACATTTTTTTTCTAAAGTTAGTAGCACAAGTTCATAATTTTATGATCAGGCATTATGAAAATAATAATAATAGTAATCATAAAGTACAAATTATTTACAATGATAACCATCTTAATTCTTTCGGACCCTTGGTGCATACTCGAGGAAACTGTAGCAAAGAGATAAGCACTCCCACAATTTTTTTTCCTCTTCAGAACATTTGGTCACGTGAAGGGTCCTCAAGTTCCAACTCGCATGACAAATTTAATCTTTATTTTGATGCAACTTTGCAAAAGCTGAGCATACTGTTAGATTAGTTCACTTTATGAATGGAATGTTAAACCCTTTTTGCTCAGTCACAGAAACCACAGACTGAGCTTTCTTTAGTGGACTGTTCAAAATCTTGTCCTGTTTAGACTAACTTCGAGGAGGTTTACCGGAAAAAGAAATGTATATATGGAATGACATTCTTAGTATAATACAGACACTAGTATGAAGAGAAATGGGAAATGGTGAAAAACTGTACAATGAGATTCGAGAATTTTAAACCTATTCATCAGTGTAAGACGTGGTAATCTCCTCCAAGTTAGACTGAACAGGTTTTACAGAATATCCAGTACTCGGATCTTCCATCAACCCATGGATGAGCCCCACCGGTACCTCTCTTCAGGCCGCACTGTAAAATCTGAAACTTTGACGGTTGGATATCATGAGTTAATTTTGAATATCTTATCTTGTTTAAATAATCTATTAATGACGGGACGATACCAAAGTTTTTAACGATTCCGATACGAGTCCCGATACTACACTTCCGACTCCGATAAATGATTAATCATGTACTTTGTTCATAAAGTATGTTTTCCAAACCAATTACAGGTCCTGGAAATAACCATGAATTGTAATCATTACAGGTATCGAAATCGGAATTGTATCGGAATATGAAGTTTAGAACAGTATCGGAAGTATTGGAATCGTTGAAATTTTTGGTATCGTCCAACCTATACTCAATAAGGCAGGCGTTCTTAGACTCTTAGGTTGAATGGTGGTTATAGATTATGGGTAGCAGAAAGGAACAATTAATTGTTAGATCAATACAAACGCCCATCATTCTGCCGTCAAAGATTCTCATTATATAGTATGGCTTTTAGTTACAGTGTAATCCTTCGTGGGTATCCAATGGTAAAGATGTATCTAGGACAGACATCTCTTTGATCTTGAGATTCAGAGCAGAATTTTTAAACTTTTCGCTAGTCAGCGAATGCTTTCACCCATTAGAACATAGGTTTTGGCTTAGGTTTCTAGATAAATTCATCTGGTTTACTGGTTCATCCATAAAATCTACAAGACTTTTTTTTTTAAAGTACAGCCAATAAAGTTAGTAAAATTAAAAAATCAAATGATAGTTTTTAACAGGGCTGGCGACCATACCTGATCAATTTTGTCCTGTCAATTCTAAGTTGACTTTATTCAGCTCGTTTACCAAAATCTGGACTTTGATGGACCTTGGTAATTTGAACCTCCTTCGGCTGTTATAATAAAATCGCCTGGTGCAAGTCAAACCAGTTGTTAAGGTTTACTTCCCACTATAGGTTGCTCAACAACAAACCATTCGCATTCAGTTGTTCAATCATAATGAAAAAATGCTTTTAAGGCCAATTTTCCTATAGCTAAGTATACAAAAGTAGATCATATTGCAGATGGTTTTATTCGATTCATTCTTCTCTTCACACGCTCACGTGACCATCTTAAATTCACAATCCCTCAGCTTCGTTTCTTAATTCGGATATCTATTCATTCGACTTCTATTACCACGTCTATATCCTCCTTTTTCTTGTCACTTGGAACCATGACGCGGTTGAAGACTTCTTTCTATTTATCTTCTTCATAAAATGATAAGTCTTGAGCGGCTGCATGTCTTTTTTCTTATCTTGGAAGAAATCAATTATTGCTCATTTTCCTCACCCAATCCGGCCACATCAACGATCAAATCACCAATGGGCATACGCGAGGTCACACAAAGAGCTACTGTTCACTGTGTACAGTCACATATGTTTCACCCTCCCCGGGACCTATGTTCAGAGCAGTCCTGGGCTGATAAGTTATCTAGAGACACCTGAGAAAGTTTCCACCCTGGCCTCTGAGTAGGCTGCCCTTACCACCAGAAACAAAAAAAGGGGAAAAAAACTTGTACAAAATAAGTGATAATAATTCAACGATTTCGCACGTTATGGACGTCGACATGTTTTGTCGCTTCGTTTATTACACACACAACTCACTACATTCGCGTTTTCTGGAAATGGTGTGTCTTTGATCACATATGCTTTTTTATTTTATTTTTTCTTGTCACAAGGGGGAAAAAGCGGAGATGAAATGAAAGTAGTTCTGATCGGTCACTTCATCAAATGAGGGTATTTGCAGGACATCACTCGCCTCACATCGCCTTGAGACTTCTACGGACACTTCTTCTTTTTTCTTACATTTCCTCACAGACAAAAGAAAAGAAAAAAACAGACTACACCACCATTCTTCAGAAAATCGTAGAACAGGTCGTTTTTGCATATGGGTCTTCAGCAAACCCTTCTGCAATTATTCTTTTTTTTTCTTTTTTTTAAGTATCTGGCTTCTGGAAAAACGCTCTTTGCAAATTTCTTAAAGAACACAAGCACACATGAAGAGGATGGCGCTTCTCTGTAGCACTCGCGGAGTCGGGACTTTTTTTTATTTTCTTTCTTTTTTGTTCCAAGAATGGACGAATTGAGTTTCTGATTTTCGCTCACTGACTTCGTTTCCATCTGTGATTCGCTCTGTTTCCAATTTGATATGTAATTTTTTTCTTAATATGCACTATGTTTTTGGGACCGGGCATGAAGTTGGTAACACACATATGTATGTGTATAAGTGTATGTATATATATATATGTATATATATATATATATATATATATATATATATATATATGTATATATATATATATAATATATAATGGAATTAAACTCTCCTACTGGTATTCGAAACCTCTCCTGAGCGGCTTGCTTTTTATAAGACGAGGGCTGTACCATCGTGCCACTACGATCCTTCAAAATGGAACGACTTAGTTCACGGACTGTGGTTTCACCGAGGACGCCCGGGTGAACATGGTATGTACTGTATTACAACACGACAGGCCGTGAACCAAGTCGTTCCATTTTGAAGGGTCGTGGTGGCACGATGGTACAGCCTTCGTTTTATAAAAAGCAAGCCGCTCAGGCGAGGGTCCGAATCCCAGTGGGAGAGTTTAATTTCAAAGGTCATAATGACGCAAAAATATATATATGTATGTAAATATATATATATATATATATATATATATATATATAATATATTATATATATATATATATATATATATATGTATGTAAATATATATATATATATATAATTGTATGTGTATGTATATGTATATAATGCATATACATTTATGTATATGTATGTATGTGTATGTATGTATATGAATATGTGTATATGTATATATGTAAACGTATTCGTATATGTGTATGTGTGTCTATATGTATGTATGTATGTATATATATATATATGTGTGTGTGTGTGTGTGTGTGTGTGTGTGTGTGTGTGTGTACATATGTATGTAAATGCATGTGTGTATATTTATGTATATGTGTATTTATATGTATATATATGTGTGTGTGTGTGCAAATATTTGTATGTGTATGTATGTGTACACGTATGCGCGCTCAATTCTGACTAATTAATTGCTTGAAGACCTCCCTCCCCGCCTCAAAAAAAAAAAAAAAATGAATTACTTTCCATGCACATCTTTCTCCATAAAGCTGACGTCATCACCATCGACATTTTAAGCTTCCGGTCTAATGTTGGATTTCATATTGTCAGGTTTATATATACTGTATATATATATTTATATGTATATACACACATTTCACACTAGCTAACCAAAAAACTTATCTATTTCATTGTTCACGTAATATACACTGTCACCAGAATATGGTCTGTACCATCCTTCTGTATCGAAAAATATGTCGACAGGATGAGCCTGTTATCCCACGCGTACTCGACGCTAATATAATTTTTTTTTCTGTTTTTCTTCAAGAAAAAAAAAAATCTCACTAATAATTCATCACAGGAGTACCCGCTAGCAAGCCGTGTAGCCTTCGTACGTGTGGACGTCATTCCCTTGTATGGAGAAGTGTCTGTAAGAGAGGTACTCGTCCCCGCCCGCTCCTCCTCCCGCTCCTCCGGAACTGCTACGAACTCCGCTACTGACGATAGCAGACTTCGGGGGCTGCTCTTCCCTTTTGCCACCTCGGCAGATCTTGCAGCAGCAGATGATGGCCGAGACGACGACAACCAGGAGGATGGCGAGGGCCACGCCGATAATGACCGCGAGTCGGTTGTCCAAAAGCGTTCTCGTGTGAAGCGTCTCGAGGGTTCGGACTCTTGAACAACGGGTGTCGAGGTCCTGGCGACGGGGAGAGAGTATGAAACAGAGAGTTAGTGTTGCCTGTGAGGGCAGGAGCAGGAAGTTCTTTCCATTGAAGACATTATATGAAAATTTGAATGAGAGGAAAAGTACTGATGTGGAATAGGGTAAAAATGTTAGTACTACCACTACTACTTACTACTATTTACTACTACTACTACCACTACCACTACTTACTACTACCACTACCACTACTTACTACTACCACTACCACTACTTACTACTACCACTACTACCACTACTTACAACTACTACCACTACTACTACTACTACAACTACTACTACTACTACTATTTACTACTACTACTACTACTATTTACTACTTACTTCTTATTGCTACTACTACTATTACTACTACTTGTGATAATGCCAGTAAGGTAAGAGTTGAGTTGTCAGGTCAGTTTTTCATCCGGAGCTACAGCCCCCGGAACTCTTGATAAGGTTCCGTGAGAGAGGGCTAAAGGTTTTGTGATGGATGGTGATAGATACGCCAATTATAAGCAAATATATTTTCGCGTCATTTTTGTGTTTAATTTGGATTCGTAAATTTATGCAAAGTAATGAACTTGATGAAATATAGTTGTATTCGGCTCAAATTAGTTTTCGGAAAAATGCGTTATGTTTGCCTTGCAATGTTCCCATTTATGAAAGAGAAAAAATATTCATGGGGATGATTTGTATATACCGTTATATATTCTAGACACTTAAGATGACTTCTAGTGTTCTACAAGATAAAAGGAAAATATAGAAACGCTTCTCTATACCATTTTCATAGTCATAGATGTTCTAGGTTGTACTAGGCGACTTTATTCACAAGCTGAAAACTATCAACGAAGAGCTGTCGCTTTAACTAAACATGATCAATATTATACAAACAAAGATACCTGAAACATTGACAAATATATGTTACGATTATGAAGAGCCCCACAAATAAAATCAAACATGTTAACCGTATTCTTGAAATTAACATAAGTAGGACCTTTCTCCTTCAGAAATAAAATATTTCGGGATGAAGTTCCGAGATGCTCTTCAGCAATCCTCAATTTTTTTTTTTTTTTTTTTTTTTTTTCTGTGGAACCCCAACACTGAAGAGAGTTCGATTTTCCCCGATCTCACTCTTCCGTTCTCACCTGTGGTGGGTCCTCCGACTTGACGTTCTCCTGCGTGTGTGGCCGAGCCCTGCTGACGGGCCTCAAGGTCGACGTAAGGCCCTGGACACAGATGACGTAGTTGGTGTTGGCGCGAAGTCCCTGGAGGCGGAGCGTCCGGGCGGCAGCTGGAAGGTTTCGGGTCTTCAGACTCCCCTTCACCCGTCCGTCCCGGTCGGTGATCTGGAAGGCCACCTGGCGAAGAAGAAGGCGAAGGTGAAGACTAAAAGACTTCCGAAAAGAGGTGATTTCAGGTAGTTCCCTCTACTAGGAATTTTCTTAAAATCGAATATTCCTAATACTTGGAACCAAATACTCCTTCCGAAAAGAGGGGATTTCAGGTAGTTCCCTCTACTGGGAATTTTCTTAAATTCGAATATTCCTAATATTTGGAACCAAATACCCTTCCGAAAAGAGGTGATTTCAGGTAGTTCCCTCTACTGGAAATCTCTTAAATTCGAATATTCCTAATATTTGGAACCGAATGCCCTTCCGAAAAGAGGTAATTTCAGGTAGTTCCCTCTATTGGAAATCTCTTAAATTTGAGTATTCCTAATATTTGGAACCAAATATCCTACGAAAATGTACCAGAATACAAGAAGGTTCTCTGGTATCCGTGGTTTTGTAGGTAATGATTGCTTTATTCCAAATGTTCAAAATGTCCAAGCTTTAGATTCCAAAGAGAGAGAGAGAGAGAGAGAGTGTGTGTGTGTGTGTGTGTGTGTGTGTGTGTGTGTGTGTGTGTGTGTGTGTGTGTGTGTGTGTGTGTGTGTGAAAGAGAGAGATTCACCTTGGTCTTTGGATCTCGTGATCGACAGCTATTTCCCTCCCGGAAGAGAGCTGAGAGCTCGTATGACCTATCTATGGGTATGACCTTACACGCACACACACACACCCAACTCCCCACCCACGAGAGTTGGAGTAAAGACTCGAAGCGCAGCGATACTGTGTGTGTGTGTGTGTGTGTGTGTGTGTGTGTGTGTGTGTGTGTGTGTGTGTGTGTGTGTGTGTGTGTGTGTGTGTGTGTGTGTGTGTGTGTGTGTGTAAGTGTGTAGGCGAGGCAGGAGCATCATTATAAAAACACAGGTAGTGTCACGCTACCCCTCTCAGTTCAAGACGCTTCCATATGCATCAGTTGTAGATGGAGCTGGGAATCGAGTAGAGACGCGCGGCAGAGCCAAAGTGGGGAAATGGGCAGAATGGAAATAGGATGGGTAGAATGGGAAAAATAGGTGAGGAGGGAAAAATAGGTGAGAAGGGAAAAATAGGTGGGGAGAGAAAATAGGCAACGAGGGAAAATAGGCAATGAGGGAAAATAGGCAATGAGGGAAAATAGGCAATGAGGGAAAATAGGCAATGAGAGAAAATAGGCAATGAGGGAAAATAGGCAATGAGGGAAAATAGGCAAGGAGGGAAGAAAATGCATGAGGAGGGACGGATAAAGAGAGGAAGAGAAAAGGATAGGAAGGAAGAGAAAATGATAGGAAGGAAAAGAAAAGGATAGGGAGGAAGAGAAAAGGATAGGGAGGAAGAGAAAAGGATAGGGAGGAAGAGAAAAGGATAGGGAGGAAGAGAAAAGGATAGGGAGGAAGAGAAAAGGATAGGGAGGAAGAGAAAAGGATAGGAAGGGAAGTAAATAGATAGGATGGGAATGGAATGGAATGGGTACAGATGGAGTTGAATGGATAAGGAGCCAGAGAAATGGATGGGAAGGGGGGGAGACGGGGGGGAACGGGTAGGGGGGAATGGGTGGGGGGGTAGAGATTACGGGGATATATAGAGAAGTATGGTGGTAGATCCTTAGAGATAACTTGAAGAAAGGGAGGCAGAGATTGAGATCAGTGAGGCACAATAACTCTGCGGCCAGGGAGGAACTGAGGAGATGTACATTGACCAATGTTGACTTGAAAGATCGCCACAAGAGGAGGAAGAGGAGGAGGAGGAAGATGAGGAGGAAGATGAGGAGGAAGATGAGGAGGAGGAAGATGAGGAGGAGGAGGAAGATGAGGAAGAGGAGGAGACGGAGGAGGATGTTTCCATGACCTCTTAAGAGTGAAAGATCTATGTTTCTTTATAGCCTTTGAGGAAAGAATTACGAGATCACAGATGACACAAGAGAGAAATAAGAGAATTTTGGAGAATCTGGACCAGAAGGGGGAGGGGCAGACTCCGGGGAGACAAATTAGGAGGAGTTTCTCGAGCTGAGAGAGAAAAAGGAGAAATAAATGACCAGCAGAAATGGGAGAAACTGCTGTTGAGTCAGAGGCAGTTTCGATAAATTATGTGTATATAGTGTGTGTGCAATACATGTATGTATGTGTGTAATGTATGCATGTATGTATGTATGTATGTATGTATGTATGTATGCATGTATGTATGCATGCATGTATGTATGTATGCATGCATATGCGAGTGTGTATGGATAAAAAGATGTATGCATGTATATATGTATGCATATATGTATGTATGCATGTATGTATGCATGTATGTATGTATGTATGCATGTATGTACATATATATGTAATATGTATGTATGCATATGTGAGTGTATGGATAAAAAGATTATCCGATCTGGACGTGTTAACTCCCATTACAGAAGCTGTTCCTCAGCTTTAACCCACATCCTTTAGCGTTAGCAAAAACAAAACATTTAAATTTCTTTACTTCCACGGCGGCCGCTGCCTTCCAAGCTCCTGAGAGATGCTCGAGGTGGGGGAAGGAGGTCTAGACATCATTGAACAAGTTAGTGTGAATGGGCTTGTTTATTATTGAGGCTTCGCCTTTCCCAGGCTTCACGACGAAGCCATCGAAGGCCCCGTCTTCGTCTCCGTGAGGCCGCGTCCTCTTTCTTCAAGAAATTTTCTTTTTTGCTTCACCTTTGACTTTTACTTTAGAACAAGATGGAAGCAAAGTCACGCGCCTCGGCCAAGAACTGGGACGGAGCAATTAACGGTTTTGAAGAATTCGAGTCTGACTTAGCTCCTCCTGGAAGAGTCTGTCCAGGTCTTACCCAGACCAAAGTCAGACCAA
>NC_134795.1:61258537-61261037 GCF_046742065.1 Oratosquilla oratoria
CGAGGGTGCTTTCTTCAGGAGTGCCAATAGGAAGGGGCTTCAGGAGTCCTAGGAAGGAAGTCGAGGGTGATTTCTTCAGGAGTGCCAATAGGAAGGGGCTTCAGGAGTCCTAGGAAGGAAGTCGAGGGTGATTTCTTCAGGAGTGCCAATAGGAAAGGGCTTCAGGAGTCCTCGGAAGGAAGTCGAGGGTCCTTTCTTCAGGAGTGTCAACAGGGCTTTAGGAGTGAACGTACGAAGGAGGACGCGTGGGGTGCCAAAGGAATGGTTCAAAGAGGAAATACAAATTGCACAGCAAAGCACAAGTGTTCCAGCACAAGAATGTGATACAAGTGGTGTTGGGAATGAAAGGACGCAATGTTATAAGGCCAGTGATTGGATATTACTTCCAAAGGAAAGACATGAGGGGGAGACCTCGAGAATGATCGAGAGGGATCTGGAAAGGGCAAGGGAGGGCAAAAGAGGGAGCTTATTGGAAAGAGTGTATGAGAGTGTTTGCGAGAAATATATATATCGCTCCATCATTGCAAGACTGTCGTAACTCAAAAATTTCAAGTATAGAGTTACAATGGTTTATAAGGACGCCGAATAATTCTGCGTCTTTTGGTAATAAAGTCGTAAGTCTAAGTGGAGTCCTATTTACCTAATCAAGATGGTAAGTTTTATTGCTTAGGGTAAAATTATTAAAGTTATAGGATTTAGATACTTTAAAATGCTTCTCCTGAAAAATCACGAAATTTGAGTTACGACAGTCTTGCAATGATGGAGCGATATATATATATATATATATATATATATATATATATATAATTAGGAGAGATGATGGTTCATGAGTGTCACAGGACTTTTCATCTTCGTGGCATGACGCAGAGTGCCCCGAATAGTTTCAAATGTCCGCACATGTTTTCCTGGATGTTAATATTTGGCATATGGTTTCTTATCAAAACTACCTCCAGACATTTCAGTTTTCTTTTATCGTTGGTCTTTGAAATTATGACTGTTTTCGTTTAGTTGGTCTCGTGATATGATAGTGTTGTGTGTTTTTGTGATGTGATTTTCTATAGCACCGTTTTGCATGTGAAATGTCATGAACCATCATCTCTCCTAGTATTCCATCTTTTGTAACATATATATATATATATATATAATATATATATATATGTGTGTGTGTGTGTGTGTGTGTGTGTGTGTGTGTGTGTGTGTGTGTGTATTAGGCCTTTCTCGAATTCTATATGTGTCTTTACCTCTATTTCGCAGTCAAATAGTCATATTAAGGTTTAAAACAAGACCTATTCATGACCATTCCTTAACAGAACATACAAGAGAATAAGGTATAACGATGACAAGAAAAAAATGAAAGAAGAAAATCGAGGACAAAGAAGCATTTCTAAAGTCTAGGCATTGCATGGCATTTGATAAATCTACTAAAGATTAAGGAATCAAATCTCTTTGCTCTTACGTCAGTGCCAACCCGTGTCCTGATTGGCTGACCCCCCTAGTCGTACACTTGCCAGATGTACGACAAACTGCGAAATTTTACTTCTTGTATATACTGGTTATTTGCTTTAGGTGATTTAGCGATTGTCTAACACGCAAAGATTGACTTTTGTATACCTGTGCATGTGTACATACACACACACACACACACACACACACACACACACACACACACACACACACACACATATATATATATATATATATATATATATATGTATATCTACATATATATTTATATGTATATATATATATATATATATATATATATATATGATATATATATAATATATATATGATATATAATATATATACATGCATATACCAAAGACTTTCTTCCCCCTTACACGGGAGGTAGCCGTAAAACAAAGGCATAGAAACCACTCCCACCCATTCCATCACCTACATACTCCACTCCCCTCTACCCTCTTCCATCCCTCTTATCTTGGCACCTCCTGGATGACGGGTCATCCCTGCATCTTGTCCACTACCCTAGGTCAGAAGTAGTGTCGCAAGACACAGCACATCCACAGCAATGCCGCTTCATTAAATCGGCGACTTCCTCCTCTCTGTCCCCTCACGTAGAAAAGGAGAAGACGGGGAGAAATCCCTTCGAGCTACGTCAATTCATTTCTCAATCTCCCTCACCCTCCATCCCCCACCCACTCCCCCTCATGCATCACAGCATCTTCCATACACAACCACTTTCCATTCACCCCTATCTTCTGTCCTCTCCCATCCTTCCTTAACAGACTTTCCCCTCTTTCCACAATGCCCCTTTTACCCCATCCATCCATCTCATCCTAGGTCACCCCCTCATATTCACTCCTTCCACCTCTGCCTTTCACCTCTGCTTTCCACACCTCTTTTACTAATCTTTCTTCATTCATTTTTTCTGTGTGTCCAAGCCATCCCAATACTCTTTCATCAATCCTATCTCCCAGCTCCCTTTCCACTCCTGTACTACTCCGCACCTCCTCATTTCTCACTCTATCTAGCCTCGTAA
>NC_134795.1:61263537-61271037 GCF_046742065.1 Oratosquilla oratoria
CCAGAAGCTCCTCTTCCACCAGAGGCTCCTCTTCCACCAGAGGCTCCTCTTCCACCAGAGGCTCCTCTTCCACCAGAGGCTCTTCTTCCACCAGAAGCTCCTCTTCCACCAGAAGCTCCTCTTCCACCAGAAGAAGCTCCTCTTCCACCAGAAGAAGCTCCTCTTCCACCAGAAGCTCCTCTTTCACCAGGAGCTCCACTTCTACCAGAGGCTCCTCTTCTACCAGAGGCTCCTCTTCCACCAGAGGCTCTTCCACCAGAGGCTCCTCTCCCACCAGAGGCTCCTCTTCCACCAGAGGCTCCTCTTCCACCAGAGGCTCCTCTTCCACCAGAGGCTCCTCTTCCACCAGAGGCTCCTCTTCCACCAGAGGCTCCTCTTCCACCAGAGGCTCCTCTTCCACCAGAGGCTCCTCTTCCACCAGAGGCTCCTCTTCCACCAGAGGCTCCTCTTCCACCAGAGGCTCCTCTTCCACCAGAGGCTCCTCTTCCACCAGAGGCTCCTCTTCCACCAGAGGCTCCTCTTCCACCAGAGGCTCCTCTTCCACCAGAGGCTCCTCTTCCACCAGAGGCTCCTCTTCCACCAGAGGCTCCTCTTCCACCAGAGGCTCCTCTTCCACCAGAGGCTCCTCTTCCACCAGAGGCTCCTCTTCCACCAGAGGCTCCTCTTCCACCAGAGGCTCCTCTTCCACCAGAGGCTCCTCTTCCACCAGAGGCTCCTCTTCCACCAGAGGCTCCTCTTCCACCAGAAGCTCCTCTTCCACCAGAAGCTCCTCCATAAGAAGCTCCTCCTCCACAAGAAGCTCCTTTTCCACTAGAGGTTTCTCTTCCACCAGAAGCTTCTCTTCCACCAGGAGCTTCTCTTCCACCAGGAGCTCCTCTTCCACCAGGAGCTCCTCTTCCACCAGAAGCTCCTCTTCCACCAGAGGCTCCTCTTCCACCAGAAGCTCCTGAGGTGTCGTCTCCCCGTCCGGGGTTTTCCGGACTCTTCGAGTAGCCAAAGACGCTTAGATTACCCTTCTTATCTGGGCTTCCACCGTTCAAGACCATTACCAGCAACTTTTATTTCCGCAATGTTTTCTCTTAATCTGTAGAATACGTCACGAGATTAGAAAGTTTTTGTGGTTCCTTTTTTTTTTTGTAAATTCTTTTCTTGGATTTTATATCTCTTTTAATGTATTCACCTGTCAATTCATATATTCATTTGTCTGTGTTCATGCTAGTGTTTGAATAGAAATTTATTATATTTTTTCCTTACCGGTTTTGTTATTTCTTTATAAGTTGGTAATTTATCTATTCATTATGTATCCATATTCATTTATACATTATAATCGTTTATTCATTTATTTTCATTTTTCATTTGTTGATTTATTTATTTTCTTTCATAGTAATTTTATTTATTTCTATTTCGTTATTTCATTCAATTTCATTTTATGTATTTTTATGTATTTTATGTAATTTAATATTGTTTTTTGCTCTTATTTTTATTTTGCACTCGTTTATCTTATATTTTATTATATATATATATACATTCTTCTAACTTCATTTCATTCTAAGTTTAACTTGTTTCATTTTCATTTTTTCGACCGTGTAATAAAATATATATAAAATACTCTGGACTGAAAAATTTTGTATGTGTGCGCGCTGGTGCGTGTGCGTGTGTGTGTGTGTGTGTGTGTGTGTGTGTGTGTGTGTGTGTACGTCCGCGTGTGTGTGCGTGCGCGCGCGTGCTAGTGTGTGTGCGTGTGTGCACGTGCTAGTGTTCGTGTGCATGTGTGTACGTAAATGTGTGTATGTACGTGTGTGTATGTACGTGTGTGTATGTATGTACGTATGTATATATGTATGTATGTATGGAGAGAAGGGTTTGGTGAGGTGAATTGCTTGTTCGGGTGCACCGTACCGTGACCGACACACAGGCTCTGACGTCACACGATGTACCACAATCTCGGACTTGTAGTTTCCTTAGGATTGTGTGGTTCAATGATTGAGGTAATGGGATATGAAGCTCCGTGTCTTGTTTGTCTTCCTCCTGTACAGTTATAATCACGAGTCGTTTTTGTTTCGGTTTTTTTTTTTTGTTTTCGGACATCTTTACTCCTCTCCGCCACTTCTTCCAAAGTTACCGACTTTGTTTTTTTCTGTCTCTTACACACCCTAACTCTATACATCTCTCTCGCATTCTCTAACTCTCCTTTTTTTCTCTTTCTTCCTCTCTCTCCCTCTCCCTGTCCCTCCCTGTCCCTCCCTGTCTCTCCCTGTCTCTCCCTGTCTCTCCCTCTCTCTCCCTCTCTCTCCCTCTCTCTCCCTCTCTCTCCCTCTCTCTCCCTCTCTCTCCCTCTCTCTCCCTCTCCCTCTCTCTCTCCCTGTCTCTCCTTCTCTCTCTCCCTGTCTCTCCCTCTCCCTCTCTCTCCCTGTCTCTCCTTCTCTCTCTCCCTGTCTCTCTCCCTCTTGCTCTAGCTCTCGCTCTCGCTCGCTCGCTCTCTCTCTCCTTATGTAATGTATACATAGGTCAATGTATGGGTGTATCAGTTTGAGTATGAATATGTGTATGTATATATGTATGTATATGTATATATGTATGCTTAGAGAATTTAATACAAGAGTTGTCATACAATTAATGGAAAAGTGCAAATATCATTGACAGAGAAATATCCATATAGTGGTTGTAATGAAATAAGATGTAGAAAAAGCATGACATACATACAACGATACAGCTCGATTTTGTTGTATAACTGGACTCGTTGCATAACGTGAATGATAACTGATAACGCAGATTAATCGTGGACGTTTCATACAGATTGCACACAGTGAAGCACAAAAAAAATTCAACCCTAACTTTGGCTAATGCACCATATATGTCAGTGATACAACATACGTAGAAAGATCTTATCACAGTAAGGGATGTACTGCCCCACCCTTTAGGGGCGTCGTATATGGATAAAACTTCCTATTCAGAGTCGGCACGAATATCTTTGGTCACTTGACTGGAGCTATAGAGATTTCAGTGATCGATAAAGGGCTTTCTTGCACGCGAGACATCTTCACGTCATCACAAATAACGGGATAGTGTTTAGTCATTGACTGGGGCTGGAGGCTAGCACCCAGAACTCGCACACAAATCATTTCATATACATATGTATAAATATATAAATATATATACATATATATATATATCACATATATAATATATATATTATATATATATACATACACATACATATGTATAAATATATATATACATATACATATATATATATATACATATATATATATATATACATATATATATATATATATACATATATACACATATATACACACACACACATATATATATATATATATATATATATACATATACATATATACATATATATACATATATATACATATATATACATATACATATATTATATATATATATATGTACATATATATTATATATATATATATATAAATAATAAATCACGAAGAACCCACAGTCGGAATAAAATGAAACTTTAGAAAAAAGTGTAGCTTCTATATTTCGACTAATAGCTATAGCTCTCTTCAGGAAAGTACAGATTACAAGAATTTGCAGAGACATAAGTACAATATTATTGTACTTATGTATCTGCAAATTCTTGTAATCTGTACTATCCTGAAGAGGGCTATAGCTACTAGCCGAAATATAGAAGTTACACTTTCTTCTAAAGTTTCCTTTTGGTCTGAATGTGGGTTCTTCGTGATTATTAATTACAAATGTACTACAACATTTTGTCTAAGTGATATATACATATGTATATATATATGTATATGTATATATGTATGTATATATATATAATGTATATGTATATATATATATATGTATATATATATATATATATATATCAATGGTGAGAAATGTGGTAACGCATTTGTAAATCACAAGTAACACCACAGTCGGACGAAAGAAAGAGTTAAGTAAGTGAAACTATATATTTTCGATTGCTAACTGCAATCCTATTCAGTAGTTAGGAATCGAAATATATAGTTTCGCTTACTCAACTCTCGTCCGAATGTGGCGTTAGTTGTGATGTGTATACACACACACACACACACACATATATATATATATATATATATATATATATAATATACACACACACACATTATATATATATATATATATATATATATATATATAATATGCAACAAAAAATCACTAAAACGTGTGAATGTAAGAATTCGCAGAAAACCACTTAGGAAATAAGACACTATGATCCGAACGTTGTCGTCCATTCAGACATTTTCAAGGAATACAGAATGATGAAAGGTGGAAACGAACGTACGTACAAAAAAGTGTGACCTCACATATTCCTGTCTTGTCTACTACTTTTTTGTATATACGTTCCCACCTTTTATCATTTTGTATTCCTTGAAAATGTCTGAATAGACGAAAACGTTCGGATCATAGTGTCTTATTTCCTAAGTAGTTTTCTGAGAAAATCTATATATATATATATATATATATATATATATATATATAATATAACGTATATATTCCCTCTCTCCTCTCTCCATCCATCATCCCATTCCTCCCTCTTCCCTCCATCCTCCCTCCATCATCCCTCCATCCTCCCTCCATCTTCCCTCCATCCTCCCTCCATCTTCCCTCCATCCTCCCTCCGTCTTCCCTCCATCCTCCCTCCGTCTTCCTTCTCCCTCTCTTAAACCCATGTCAGTAAAAAGGTTTCGCCACACATGGGCCCTCAAACAAGGACGGAAAATGCTTCTAGGGAGACTAAGGCCAGATAAATTTCTTGAAGAAATAAAAATCTGAAAATCCGGCAAAGATGATTCGAACCTACGGTCCTTAGGATCTGAACCCAGCACTAAAGCCGCCAGTCCACGACGTTAAGGAGGTAAAGAAGGAGGGTGAGGTAAGGAGGGAAGGGTTTATGGAAATTGGGAGGTAAGGAGGGATTGTGGGAGTTAAGCAGAAAGGAGAAAAATGAGGGAGGTAAGGAGCGAGGGAGGGAGGGATTGTGGGAGTTAAGCAGAAAAGGAGGAGATAAAGAGGGAGGGAAGGAGGGAGGGATTGTGGGAGTTAAGCAGAAAGGGAGATAAAGAGGGAGGTAAGGAGGGAGAGAGGGATTGAGGGAGTTGAGAAAATAAAGGAGATAAAGAGGGAGGTAAGGAGGGAGGGAGGAATTATGGGAGTTAAGCAGAAAAGGATATAAAGTGGGAGGTAAGCAATGGCTGTTTGTGAAAGTTTGTAATATTGCGTGGGAGAGGCGTGGGAGAGGTATTTGTCTGAGCATATGTATGCTCGTCTTTAACACTCCCTCATAAGCTGTACATTTGTTTTTATTCTTCATCGTCCCTTGTGTTATGCTGTCTCGCATGAAACACTAAAAATAATCTTTTGCGTGAATATGCACGTCAATTTACACTCTTGCATACTCGGCGTTTCTGTATTGTTTTACGAGTTTCTAAATTCTGACGCTAGTCTGACGGTATTGCTTAGTAACTGTTTCCGAGAGATATTCTTGTGTGGAAAGACTTGAAGCACTAACTACAGCCATGAATGTACTGCGTTTTTGTTTGTGTTTGTGCTCGTGTTTGTTTGTTTATGCTTGTTTGTGTTTTTGCTTTTGTTTGTGTTTGTGTGTGCGTTTTTTGTTTGTGCTTGTGTTTGTGTTGTGTTTGTGTTGTATTTGCGCTTGTTCGTGCTTGTACTTGTGTATGTGCTTTTGTTTGTTTTTGTTTGTGATTGTGTTTGGATTTGTGTTTTTGTTTGCAGTTTGTGCTTGTTATTGTTTGTTTGTGCTTGTGCTTGTGCTTGTGCTTGTTTGTGCTTGTGTATGTGCTTATGTTTATACTTGTGTTTGTGTTTTTTTAGGGTGTGTGCGTCTTCGAGTTTGACTAAAGTGCCGACACCCTAAAGACCATCAAACTCGAAAAAAAAAAAAAAAAAACTGAAGTCTGACCTTGAACCCATAGACGGACGATGAACTGGAAGCTTGCCAGGAAACCAGGATGGACTGGCTTTGGATGTCCTGGATGGCCACTCGAAGAATCAGAGGTTTCGGGCAGAGTTGTGACGCCGAGAGCATCAGGAGAGACTCTTCCTTCAGGGTCTGTGGAGGAAAAAGGTCGTTCTTGTGGTTATTTGAGATCATTAATGAGAACAGAAATATGAGATAATGAGAACTATTACTGCATCACCAGAAGACATTTTTTCCCTCGTTCTTGTGATTATTTGAAATTGGCATTGATGAGAATAGAAATAAGAGATAATGAGAAATATTACTGCACATGTACCAAAAGGTATTTTCTCCCTTACAAGGGGTTAGATTATTTTATGAATATGGATAACAGGTGGTAAAGGACATGGAACTGCCTAATATAGATGAGTGACCTAATGTATAGGTATTCATATTTTTGTGTGTGTGTGTGTATGTATGTGTGCGTGCATGCATGTGTGTGTGTGTGTGTGTGTGTACGTGTATGTGCGTGTGTGTGATTCACCATGGTTCACCATAGTCTTGGATCACGTGCTGGACTCGTAATCAACAGCTATTTCACCCCCGCAAGAGAACTCAGAACTCGTATATTATGACCGATCCATGGTTAATGCTATGACCTTACTTGCACACACACACACACACACCCAACTCCCCGCCCACGAGAGTTGGAGTAACGACTCGGAGCGCAGCGATACTGAAATTATTTCAGCACTGAGCAGGATTCGAACCCGGACCGCCGTAGTGACAGTCGGAGACTCTACCAACCATGCCATCGAATTGTGTGTGTGTGTGTGTGTGTGTGTGTGTGTGTGTGTGTGTGTGTGTGTGTGTGTGTGTGTGTGTGTGCGTGCGTGCGCGCGCGCGTGTGTGAATGTAGTTATGCATGTATGCATAAACGGTCATGTATATAAACGGATAGGAACGTAAAGATACGTTTCGATAAAGTCCTGAAATTTCTATGTAACTTAAGAAGAACCCTGACAGTGACGTATTGCATTGACAACTATACGATAACCGTAGTTTACCCATAGTCATTAATCACCGTGATCAAATAACTGACTGATGGATTGATAAATTGATGTATAGTTGAACAGTTGATCAATGGGATATTTGTAGAGACGCTCACGGAACAAGTTTTGGCAATTACTAGGCAGTTGTAATGGGTAATAGAGGCAATTAAGTCCCTAGCAGTAGTAGTAGCTGGAGCAATACATTTCACGTGAAGGTAATTGCCAGGACGCCATTAAGAGAGACAATTACAGACTCTGCCGAAGAGGGCTGAGGGAAAAGACCAATTTGGGACGGAACTAGGTCAGGCACGAGTGATGATGATGATGATGATGATGATCTGATGATGATGATGATCTGATGATGATCTGATGATGATGATGATCTGATGATGATGATGATCTGATGATATGATGATGATCTGATGATATGATGATGATCTGATGATATGATGATGATCTGATATGATGATGATCTGATGATATGATGATGATCTGATGATA
>NC_134795.1:61281037-61291037 GCF_046742065.1 Oratosquilla oratoria
TGTGTGTGTGTGTTCGTGTGTGTGTGTGCATTTGTGTTTGTATCTATATATATATATATATATATATATATATATATATATATATATATATATATGTATATACACATGAAGAGGAAAACCAAAACTAAAGGTGTATATATATCATTTCCAACACTTCACGTATATATGAACATATATATATATTCCTTCAAGCTTCTGTGTCTTTATCTTCCTTTCTGAAATTTGCAAGAATCTTCTGCAGCTGTTCCAAAACACGTTTTCTTCATATTTTCTTTTTAGTAGCTCTCCTGTTCTGGGACCCCTCCCTTCTCGAAAAAGAAAAGAATTTTTTTTTTTTAAAGAGCAAAGTGGAGGAGGGAGAAAATTTCGGGAGTTGGATGAAGGAAAAAGAGAAAGAGAGAGAGAGAGAGAGAGAGAGAGAGAACTGGCAGAAAATACAGTAATACATGTCATATATATTACTGAACATCTACTACAATCTTAATCTGCTTCTTTGCTTTAATATATTTACGACGAAGAAACACGTGCAATTTTTCAATGTTAAAATGAAAACCACATATTCAAGTTCAACATTTGCAGCAAAAATAACGTCTTTCTCGTATGTATTGGCGATGGAGTAAAATAAAAATAAGTTACTGGAGGCAGCGTTTACAAACGTTATGACGTAATAGACGTTTCCGCCACGTGATTGGCTGACTATTAGAGTAAGTCTTTGCGAGCGCTATGACGTCAGAGGATTCCGCCACGTAATTGGTTGACTGGTAGAGAGACCATTTGCAAGTTTTACGACGTCATAGAGGTTTCCGTCAATCTATTGGTTCCCGAGTAGAGGAAGCGTTTACACGCGTTATGACGTCATAGAGGATTCCGCCACGTGATAGGTTCATTATCAAAAGGAAGTGTTTACAAACGTTATGACGTCATATAGGCTCCGTCAATCTATTGGTTGCCTAGTAGAAGTGTTTACACGCGTTATGACGTCAAACAGGATTCCGGCACGCGATAGGTTGACTATTAGAGGAAATATTTACAAACTTTACAACGTCGTAGCAGATTCCACCACGCAATTGGCAGACATACCCAGACATTCGTAGAACGCGCAACTGTTGCACAAATTGTAAAATATTCTTGTGATTTAAATGTCGTAGTTTATCATTTATTTGACTCGTGTGTGTGACCTTACTGTCTGACTATTCTCTTTTAGTCACAAAATCCAGTCTTTGTGTTTTTATTTTCGTTTGTTTTATTTGAACGACGTTGGTTGTCATGGCGACCTGTTTCAATCTATTTCGCATTTTCTAGTCAAATTCGGAATCAAACCTAATTTATTTGTTCAATAATTCATATACAGTACTTTAAATAGAGATGTTCTTTTAACATATAAATGATAAAACTAGAAAAGAATCTATAGACTATCAGCTTTCTTTAATATCGAAGAAAATGTAAATGTAACTGTGGACGGTCTATAGACCTACAGCAGAGCAGTAGATGAATTAAAATACAATCATAATATCGCTCCCTACCACAGAGATAGTTGTAATTATTTAATCAAACCCGGTACGAAAGTGGTTAACCGATGTAAGCTATTACCAACAAACAGAAGGAAATGGTTTGTTGTTAATTAGAATGAAAATCTTGAAGACACAAAAAATATAGTGAGTGCAAGATGGACATATATATCCACCACGATTAAAATTTTTATTATCAATAAAAACACTGGGAACGCGTGTTTTATAAATGCAAGGTAACCACTTTAGAAAATAAACAACACTGAAGATGTAATATACGAAAGCGCTTTGCTCCGTTTGTTTATTTTCTAAAGTGGTTATTGTACATACTGTATTAGATATGATACAGTGGCTATGAATTGACTGTTCGCGTAATAGCAATATAATTGTAGCTGTCACTCTACATGAGAACGTCATTGCAAACCATGACAAAACGACATGATGGTAGCTAGCACCCCACTTCCCCCCACAACACCCTCCAGTTTGAGTGATTGGGGGGAGGGGGGAGCCGATGTTGGGGGGGGGAAGTGGGGGAGGGAGGAAGAAGGGGAGGAAAGTAGATCAAACGCCCACGGGCTCTATCAAACGCTCAATAAATTGAGCTCCCCTTTTTAACCCTTGCCGAACACGAATTCCTACAGCTCTACTTTTTTTACTCTCTGTATCTCTCTCTCTCTCTCTCTCTCTCTCTACCTTTTTCTTTCCCTCTTTCTCTCTCTACTTCTCTTTCTATTTCTCTCTACCTGTCTGTCTTTCAACACTCTTCCCGTATGTATATATATATATTATATATATATATATATATATATATATATATATATATATATATATATATACATCTCACTCTCTCCCCCTATCCACATCTCCCTCCCTCCCTCTCCATCCCTTTCCCCAATAACCCTCTACAATCTACAGCAATGCACCTCCGGACCGCCGTTTTCAGAGAGAGAGAGAGAGAGAGAGAGAGAGAGAGAGAGGGGGGGGGGGCTTTGTTGACTTTTACCGTCAGAAGCTCCGCGGGCGCTCGTCGGGCGCCCCTTCATGACGAAATCGCAATGGGCGTGAAACGCGAGTTCCCGTTGTAGAGTGTTTTGGGACACAGTGGTTGTTTGTGTTTGTTCTCCCTCCTCCTCCTCCTCTTCTTTTTCTGTTTGCTTTTTTGTGACACTAGCTTCACTTCAAAAGCATCTCCGGCTCTTCGGTATTGTAGATCTTGTTTTTTTTTTATGATTTGTCTCCGCTATCGATAAAGGTTTGTTTTATGTGCCGGTCTTAATCTCTCTCTCTACCTCCCTCTCTCTTTCTGTGTGTGTGTGTGTGTGTGTGTGTGTGTGTGTATGTGTGAATGTATATATCATATATAATATATATATATATTATATTTTATATATATATATATATATATTATATATATATATTATATATATATATATATATATATATATATATATATATATATATATATATATACCTCGCAGTGGATGTAACTGCTGCAATAAAATCAAACAAGTTTGATAAATCTATAATTAATGAAACACGCAAATTAGATAAACAGAAATAAACAAAACAATAAATAAACGAATAAACCGATAAATGAAGCTGCTACGCGTAAGGTTACTGCTTGATACAGTTCATACGGCAAACAGTGTTACGGTAATGCAGTTATGATTTCACGTTGCATTGTGTTACAGAAGCGTTGGAATGGTGTTGATCAAGATATATTTGCCAAAATTTGCGAAACTTTGCACAAAGGAAGTAGTGTGAACTTAGTATAGGTTTCGTGTTCATTGAAATGTAATACAATGAAATTCTATAGCAAAATATAATATTGTACATGATTAGGCTATATATATATATATATATATATATATATATATATACATATATATATTCAACAAGAACCTACTGTGTTGGATAAGAAGAAATGAAATAGATGATATCCATATATTTCGATCACGGACTGTGATCCTCTTCAGTGGAATTTCTTCTTATCCAACACAGTGGGTTCTCGTTGAATTTTACGAATGTGTTACGACATTACTTTGTAGTTATATATATATATATATATATATATAATGTGTGTTTGTGTGTGTGTGTGTGTGTGTGTGTGTGTGTGTGCGTGCGTGCGTGTGCGCATGTGTGTGTATACATGTCACATCCTGTAGTTCATCACAGCGTAACACGCGAGTGAGCTGAACTACAATTGATATTTCACGTGTCCGTTTTGTTCAAAACGTGTCTCAAGTTCAAAGCACATTGTTCAACATTCGTCCAAGTCCGGTATGCGATAGGAAAGCCAGTTGGCAGTTCAGTCTTTCGAAGACAAAAGATGGCTGACACAGTTTCGAAATTAATTTTGAAATCGACATCAATATGGCTCCATCTCTTCTGGAGGTCTGATGTCTTATTGAATAAGATTGCCAAGAAGACTTCCGGTCAATAGAAACTCAAATTCAGTTTGTGTTTCTGGAATTGGGAACTCCTGATCTTCGAAACTGAAAATTTCGGTATCTAGAGAAAATTGGAATACCAGAGGTTCTGGTGATATTTTATATTTATTATTACTATCATATTTTTCATTCCGAATAATATTGTTCCAAACTCTGATCTTCGAAACTCAAAATTTTGATATCTAAAGAAACTCCGAAAACCAAAAGTTCTGGTGATAGTTTTTATTTTTTATTTCACTCCGAATAGTATTGTCCCAAAAGAAATTATAAATATTTACCAAAAACGGATCACACAGAAATGAACATTGATCCACCTTTCTCTTTTAGTGACGCAACAACTTTATTGGAGTCGGCAGGTGATTCTATTAGGTTGGCAGAAGCTCCCCCCCCCCCCCATGAACCCCAACCTAAGCAACAAGACCTCGCTGGAAGGTTAGACTATCAGCTGAATAAAATTTCGCGGCTTCCGTCAGATCAAGATGCATACATACCAAAGCCTCTTTTCCCCCTTACACGAGATGTAGCCAAAAGACCAAGGCATAGAAACCACTCCCACCCATTCCATCCCCTATATACTCCACTCCCCTCCACCCTCTTCACTCTCTCTTATCTTGGCACCTCCTGGATGACGGGTCATCCCTGCATCTTGTCAACTGTCCTGGGTCAGAAGCAGTGTCGCAAGACACAGCACATCCACAGCAAGGCCACTTCATTAATTCGGCGACCCCCCCTCCCCTCCGTCCTCTCACGCAGAAAAGACGGGGAGAATTCCCTTCGGGCTACGTCAATTTACTAAGGAGAACAAGATATAGTGTTGGAATTGGTTTCCTCGTTTTTAAGATTACTGTCTTTGAGCAAAGATCGCAAAAAAAAAAAAGAGAGAGAGAGAGAGAGAGAGAGAAGGGAGGAAGGTCGAGGACCGAAACTGAGTACCGAAACCGAAACCGAGAACTGAGGACAGAGAACCTGGGACCTTGGACCGGGGACCGAGAACCGAGGACCCACAACCGAGGGCCGAGACCCGAGGATTTAGGACCGAGGACAGACACCCGAGGACGGAGACCGAGGATTTAGGGCCGAGGGCCGAGACCGAGGACTGAGACCGAGGACTGAGACCGAGGACTGAGACCGAGGACTGAGACCGAGGACTTAGGACCGAGGACTGAGACCGAGGACTTAGGACCGAGGACTTAGGACCGAGGACTTAGGACCGAGGACATAGGACCGAGGACATAGGACCGAGGACTTAGGACCGAGGATTTAGGACCGAGGACTTAGGACCGAGGACATAGGACCGAGGACATAGGACCGAGGACATAGGACCGAGGACTTAGGACCGAGGACCGAGGACTTAGGACCGAGGACCGAGGACTTAGGACTGAGGACTTAGGACCGAGGACTTAGGACCGAGGACTTAGGACCGAGGACTTAGGACCGAGGACTTAGGACCGAGGACTTAGGACCGAGGACTTAGGACCGAGGACTTAGGACCGAGGACTTAGGACCGAGGACATAGGACCGAGGACATAGGACCGAGGACATAGGACCGAGGACATAGGACCGAGGACTTAGGACCGAGGACTTAGGACCGAGGACTTAGGACCGAGGACTTAGGACCGAGGATTGAGGACCGAGGACTTAGGACCGAAGACTGAGACCGAGGACCCGGACCAATATAGAGACGACCGTGATCGATGCCGAAGCAGACCGAGAACCGAGAACCGAAAACCGAAAACCGAGGACCGAGAACCGAGGACCGAGGACCGAGAACCGAGGAACGAGGACCGAGAACCGAGGACCGAGGAACGAGGAACGAGAACCGAGGACCTACGTCTTCCTGCCATGCACAGCCTCACCTCTAAGGATAACCTTGACCCGAACGTCTGCTGCGATTGAAGGAAGTTAGCGGAGCAAGAAACCTGATGAGCGAGCAAGCAAGCAAAGAATTAAAAAAAAAAAAAAAAAATCATCGGTCAGGCGTACTTCAGATTCTGAATGAAAGAGATGCCTTTTTTTCGGGCGCTAGCATGAAGTTGCGATTGTTGTTAATGATCTTCTTTTCTTCTTCTTCCTCTTCTGTTTCTTCTTCTTCCTCTTTTTCTTCCTCTTTTTCTTCTTCCTCTTCTTCCTCTTCTTCCTCTTCCTCCTCTTCCTCTTTTTCTTACTCTTCTTCCTCTTCCTCCTCTTCCTCTTTTTCTTATTCTTCCTCTTCTTCCTCTTCTCCTTTTCCTTGTCCTCGTCCTCCATCTGTTTAATCATTTGAACCCGCCTCGAGTTTCCGATCCCTAGCAAACCTAATCAGTTCGTTTCAGGAACCAAAACCCTGAAATGACCTGAACCGTTTGTCGAAATGCTGAACAAAATTAATGACGAACTGAAGCTGACCATCTCCTATACTCCGCCTCTGCATCGAGTATTCACTGCATAAGCTATATTTAGCCAATACTAGGCAACCAGGACACCCTATCACCAGAACACCCTATCACCAAAACACCCTATCACCAAAACACCCTATCACCAAAACACCCTATCACCAAAACACCCTATCACCAAAACACCCTATCACCAAAACACCCTATCACCAAAACACCCTATCACCAGGACACCCTATCACCAGGACACCCTACCACCAGAACACCCTATCACCAGAACACCCTCCCACCAGGACACCCTATCACCAGGACACCCTATCACCAGAACACCCTATCACCAGGACACCCTATCACCAGGCCACCCTATCACCAGAACACCCTATCACCAGGACACCCTATCAACAGAACACCCTATCACCAGGACACCCTATCACCAAGACACTCTATCACCAGGACACCCTATCACCAGGACACTCTATCACCAGGACACCCTATCACCAGGACACCCTATCACCAGGACACCCTATCACCAGGACACCCTATCACCAGGACACCCTATCACCAAGACACCCTATCACCAGGACACCCTATCACCAGGACACCCTATCAGCAGGACACCCTATCAGCAGGACGCCCTATCAGCAGGACGCCCTATCACCAGGACACCCTATCACCAGAACACCCTATCACCAGAACACCCTATCACCAAGGCACCCTACCACCAGGAAACCCTACCACCAGGACACCCTATCACCAGGTCACCCTATCACCAGGTCACCCTATCACCAGGAAGCCCCATCACCAGGACATCCTATCACCAGGAAACCCTACCACCAGGACACCCTACCACCAGGACACCCTACCACCAGGACACCCTACCACCAGGTCACCCTATCACCAGGACACCCTATCACCAGGACACCCTATCAACAGGACACCCTATCACCAGAACACCCTATCACCAGGACACCCTATCACCAGGACACCCTATCACCAGGACACCCTATCACTAGGACACCCTATCACCAGGACACCCTATCACCAAGACACCCTAGCCCCAGAACACCCTATCACAAGCACACCCTAGCCTCAGAACCATCCAACCCCACAGCAGATACACCATTACCGCGCGTTAATACGGGCAAAAATACCAAAGACCTACAATAAAAAACGGAGGCGGAATGCAGTTACAGAACCAAGGGAGAGGCGAAACAAAGAACTACGTAAACGATGAAAAAGGGAGGAATGGGAGGAGGAGGAGGAAGAAGAGGAGGAGGGAGGAGGAGGAGGGAGGAGGAGGAGGGAGGAGGAGGGAGAAGGAGGGAGAAGGAGGAGGAAGAAGAAGGAGGAGGAAGAAGAAGGAGGAGGGAGGGGGAGGAGGAGGAGGGAGGAGGAGGAGGGAGGAGGAGGAGGAGGGCGAAGGAGAGGAAGAGGAGGAGGAAGAGGACATTGAAGATCTGCTATGTCTGAAGAATTACGACGCGTTAGTAAACACGAAGGCAGTCTTCGAGTCGCCCACGATATGACGTCATGTCGCCTGACCAGAAGGTGAACTTGAGGTCGCATCCACGCAGGCAGAAATAATGTGGACGTGATTGTGAATGCACCAAAAGGCAGACATAAAGCTTCTGCTAATTCTCGCTATATTGTTTTTCCGTTTCCTTTCCATCTTCTTTTCATCGTCTAATGAGAAATTAATATGATTAGTTTATTGTCAGTGAATACATATATATGCACGTATAATGGTTTTCGCGAATTTTGTGCTTATTATATCATTTGTAATACTTCTTTGAAGATCGGATGATAAATAATTCCGTGATGTTTGCAGCTATCAATAGTAACCTACCGCAATCACACTCAAACACACACACACACACACACACACACACACACACACACACACACACACACACACACACACACACACACACACACTCTCTCTCTCTCTCTCTCTCTCACTCTCTCTCTCTCTCTCTCTCTCTCTCTCTCTCTCTCTCTCTCTCTCTCTCTCTCTCTCTCTCTCTCTCTCTCTCAGGTAGATATGAATACGTACATAGATACCAGGAGATCTGTAAATTAACTAGTATTTATGTGCAGAATCTAGGCAGAATACATGATTGTGGAAGGTCTTATGCAAAGACGCGTACAATGAAACAAACATGTAACCAAAAGAAGATGAAAAAGCTAAAAATAATTTAGATTTTTTTTTATCGAGGCTGGAGCGTAGTTTAGAGAATCTGTATGTCGGCGGGCGATTTTATTCAGCTCGAGTGTGACGATATCAGTCACAGTAAGGAGCGTTCGTAGTGTTTTTTCCTATGATTTAGTAGTGATGTGCCAGAACCAAAATTTTTACCGATACCGATATTTTTTTTAGCATCTTATCGATACCGATACCGATACCGATACAGGAATTTAATGGGTTACCGATACCGATACCGATACCGATACCGATATTTTGCGCATTGCTCACAATGCCTTGTACTTTATTGTGCACTTTTTCATAAAGCTCTGGGATAGTTGTGTTAGAGATGTATTTCCTGCTTGGGATCTTATAGTTTGGTTTTAAGTGATTAAGGAGCCTAGCAAATCCCAGATCTTCTACAATAGATATAGGTTGACAATCTATTGTGATCATTTCAGCAATATATTTGTGTACCTCTTTTGCTGGAGCACTGTTGATGTCCCAAATCTTTTTGTACTGGAGAGTAGCTTCAAGAGTTGGCTGTTGAGATAACTGTTTTGCACTTGAACAGCCTGTTTGACTTTGACTAGAAGTTGAAGTTGAAATTTTTAGCTTTTTGGTAGGTGGAACATTTAAGAATGAGGCAAGTGTTGGGTTTGATTCAGCTGCTTTTTTCTGCTCCAATTCGGCATTTCCAAACTCATCAGGATGTTTATGTTGAAGATGCTTTCTAATATTTGTTGTTGTTTGGGTTTGCCTGTTTATTCCTCCTCTGCTTAATATTGTAATACAGAAATTACAGGATACTTTTGAAGAATCATCTTTGCATACTGTCACTAGATTCCATATAACACTTTGCTTTGACTTGGGCATTATTGCTAATTCTGGCAATTCTAATTGGTAAAATTTAATAAATTTATCACAATATTGACTATCTGAAAAATGCAAGTTCAAATATTAAATATAAATAAATAATTACAATAAATGAATATTAAGAATGAGATCGAAAAGGGTAATAGGATAATAGCCATCAGCTAGCTCTCTTCTCTTCTTACATAAGATGCAAATGATTCCACAACCACATGGCGTGAAAGACACCCTTTACTTTATATATTTATATAATTATTTATTTGTTTCATGAATGAAAGTAATTTAACTTAAATTTTCTCTCAAGGTATCGGTATCGGTATCGGTATTGAAAAATAAATACCGATACCGATATACCGATACCTTCTATTTTACCGATACCGATATATACCGATACCGATAGCTTGAAAATAAACCGATATTTACCGATACCGATACCGATACCGAAGCTTCGGTACATCACTAGATTTTAGTGATTATTGACGTGATTCGCACACTGTGTACATAGGTATACACGTACTTGTGTATACCTGTGTGATATTATCCACGCACGCACTCGCGTACACGTGCATATATGGGCTCTTTTGATGTACACATAGTCATGTACACACAGTTACG
>NC_134795.1:61296037-61308537 GCF_046742065.1 Oratosquilla oratoria
CATGAAATCGCCTGACCTTTGCTTGAACAAAAGCAGTGAAGTGCGCCACTGTATTCAGGGTGATATGTGATATGTGTCTTTACATAGAAAACGGAACGTGTAGTGCGATAACGAGAAGAAAATGTGATGCCCAAAAGCAAATGTAAAGTAATAATAGTAATAATAAAGATAAATGAATAAACTAGTAGATGAATGAAATAATGAATAAATAAACTATTGAAATAAATGAATAAATAAGTGGAATGAAAATATGAAATAGAATAATAAGATAGAATATAAATGATGAGTATACATTAGTTGGAACCATTTAACGTTAATCTGTCATGAAAACCGAGAACACTTTCTTTATCTTTTGACCACAGTTTCACAGGGATAGAAACGAATCATAATAGTAGTAATAGTGAAAATAGTCAGGTAACGGTAGTAGTTGTAGTAGTTATAGTGATGATAGCGGAATAAAGTAGAATTATGAGAGTATGACTAAAACATACATCCACGGTCAAGGAGGACTAGGCAGCCATCTGGCTTCCATGGAGTGTTTTTTTATTACACATTACGAACGTTTGAAGCTCCAATAAACGTTGGAGAAACGTTGCAGATGCAAGGGACTGGCGGTAAACGTAGTAACTGCTTAATTAGTCTGATTGTACCTCGTGGCCACTTGAGAGGATTTATGCTGGTGTCCGTTGTGGGGTTTCATTCAACTGAAGTTTATATCTAATTTCATTTTACCTGTTTATCTTTTTAGTAAATATGTACATTTCATAAGAATATATCGCTGCATCATTGCAAGACTGTCGTAACTCAAATTTCGTGATTTTTCAGGAGAAGCATTTTAAAGTATCTAAGTCCTATAACTTTAATCATTTTACCCTAGGCAACAAAACTTACCATCTTTATTAGGTAAATAGGGCTCCACTTGACTTACGACTTTATTACCAAAAGACGCAGAATTATTCGGCATTCTTATAAACCATTGTAACTCTAAACTTGAAATTTTTGAGTTACGACAGTCTTGCAATGATACAGCGATATATGGTCGCATGAGCTCCCTTAGTGGATCCTATTTATTCATTGATTTATTTGATTTATTTCGTTTTACTTTATCTTATTTAATTTAATTTCATTTATTTATTTTCTTAGTAAATATGTACATTTCATAAGACTATATATGGTCGCATGAGCTCCCCTAGTGGATCCTATTTATTCATTGATTTATTTGATTTATTTCATTTTACTTTATTTTATTTTATTTTATTTCATTTATTTATTTTCTTAGTAAATATGTACATTTCATAAGAATATATATGGTCGCGTGAGCTCCCTTAGTGGATCCTATTTATTCATTGATTTATTTGATTTATTTCGTTTCACTTGATTTTATTTCATTAAATTTTATTTATTTTCTTTGCAAATATGTACATTTCATAAGAATATATATGGTCGCATGAGCTCCCTTAGTGGATCCTATTTATTTTATTTATTTATCTTATTTATTTATTTTATTTATTTCGTTTTACTTTATTTTATTTTATTTGTGTGGGCAAATTTTGAGGCAGCCCGAAGGGATTTCTCCCCGTCTTCTCCTTTATGCATGGGGGGACGGAGAGGGGGGTCGCCGATTTAATGAAGCGGCCTTGCTGTGGATGTGCTGTGTCTTGCGACACTGCTTCTGACCCAGGGCAGTGGACAAGGTGCAGGGATGACCCGTCATCCAGGAGGTGCTAAGATGAGAGGGAGGGTGCAGGGGTGTGGAGTATATTCAGGGATGGAATGGGTGGGAATGATTTTATGCCTTTTCCTTTTTTGGCTACCTCCCTTGTAAGGGGGAAAAGGCCTTAGTATATGTATGTATGTATGTATGTATTTAATTTTATTTATTTATTTTCTTAGTAAATATGTACATTTCATAAGAAAATATATAGTTGCATGAGCTTACATTTCTCCCCCAATGGATCTACTTCAGTGGTTCTCAATACGTTTTTTTCGTATATTCATCACTTTATGTAATGCTGTTCTTCAGCCTCCATGAAACTACTTCATCACTAAAGTTAATCGCTTTGCATCCACTAAAAACCACTAGTCTCCTTCTTGTGGACCCCACTTTTGAAAGTCTCTGGCCTTCCAAAGGGTCACGGACCCCTAGAGGAAGAAAAAGAAGAAAAAAAAAGACGATAATGATTTAATTGAGAATGACTTTTGCGAGATATGTTGTACTCACCATACTTCTCCAGCCTCAGTAGTGATTAAAGATTCATGAATTTTAGAAGATCCATTAGAAATAATTACCTCTGTCGACGAAATCTTGAAATATGTGTCGTATTTGAAAGGTTTCATCTTGATCTAGTTAATTAATGCGAGACTTTTTATCTATATATTTGTTTTTGAAACTGCTTTGAAAATAGTTCCCACTTAGAAAATGTAAAATTTTCAGTCTCGATTTCAAAACAGAAGGTTAACTGTTGATACTAATTATATGTAGAAGAGTAAATATATATATGATATATATATATATATATATATATATATATACATATATATATATATACATATATATATAAATCTTTCTTACCAAAGTCGACGAGTGTAATCATACCAATTGAAAGAGATTCTTTTGATGTAATAACTATAAAACTATACCAGCAGCTATAAACGCAGCAGTATCTATAACAGCAATTGCAGTTATATTACTATAACGAGAAATTAATTGTTGTTGGAGCCCATAACATCGTGCAAGGAATACAATAGTTTCTGCAAAATTGCAACCGAGGCCGATTTTTTTTTATACAATTGCTAAACTAGTCTTACTACATTTGTATATTAGAATTACTGGTGAGAAAGAAACTTATCTATTTTTCAACTACCGTCTTTACGATTCAAGCTTGTCTAAAAAGAAGCGTTGGTAAATTAAAGTTAAAAAGAAATTACGTGACCCAGAAAACTGCCCGCAGTGAACGTATAGCAACAGCTACACTACCTAGCCTCAATATTCTTTCTGAAGAGTACGATAGTGAAAACTTCAGATAAGTTAATCTCCTGTGCTTTATTTTGAGCAATCTTGTTCAGCTGAGGAAGACATCCCCCCCCCATCCCCATTTCTCAAGAAAGGCTTCCTCAATAAACCCCCAAAGGGAGTTAGCCACTCTTATGTATTGTCTCTAACGGCCGCCGAGCTGTCTTATTCAGTTTTAATTGGTTTTATTTAGTTTTATTCCGTTTTATTCCGTTTTATTCAGTTTTATTCAGTTTTAGTAAGTTTTAGTAAGTTTTTCAGTTTTATTCAGTTTTATTCAGTTTTATTCAGTTTTATCCAGTTTTATTCAGTTTTATTCAGTTTTATTCAGTTTTATCCAGTTTTATTCAGTTTTATTCAGTTTTATCCAGTTTCATTCATTTTTATTCAATTTTATTCAATTTTATTCAGTTTTATTCAGTTTTATTCAATTTCATTCAGTTTTAATAAGTTTTATTCTGTTTCAGTTTTAATAAGTTTTATTCAGTTTTATTCAGCTGTAATCAATTTCCAGATTAAGTTGAATAGCAAAGAAACTAAAGAAGGAAGATAAAATAGATGAATAATAAGAGATGGAAGAAGGAAGGAACAAGAGTATACAGAAGAAATGAGAAAGGGAGGAGGAGGAGGAGGAGAAGCAGGAAACAGCAAAAAACAGGAAGAGGAAGTTGGGAAAATAAACTATAGATTAAAGGAAAGAGAAGGAAATGAACAGGAATGAATAAAAAAAGGTCGAGCAATCTAAATGATTACGGAAAACGTAATATGAGAGGGAGGAAAAGGTAGAAAGGGAGTGAGAGAGAGAGAGAGAGAGAGAGAGAGAGAGAGAGAGAGAGAGAGAAAGAGAGAGAGAGAGAAAGAGAGAAAAAAGAGACGGGGTGAAAGAGGCGGAGGAATGGAAAGAGTCAGTTCCAGGAAAGTGATAACGAGAAGAAAAGGAGAACGAGGAATGTGGAGGAAAATTGTCTGAAGAAAATGATTAAGGATAAGGAGGACGAATCTAAGAAGAGGAATCCTAGAAAGAAAAAAAAAAAAAAAGGAACAGGAGAGGAGGAGGTGGTAGAGAGAAGAGAAGGAGGTAGAGGGATGAGGAGGAGGAGGTAGAGGGATGAGGAGGAGGAGGTAGAGGGATGAGGAGGAGGAGGTAGAGGGATGAGGAGGAGGAGGTAGAGGGATGAGGAGGAGGAGGTAGCGGGAGAGGAGGAGGAGGTAGAGGGATGAGGAGGAGGAGGTAGCGGGATGAGGAGGAGGTGGTAGAGGGAGGAGGAGGTAGAGGGAGGAGGAGGAGGAGGGGAGGAGGAGGAGGAGGGAGGAGGAGGAGGTAGAGGGAGGAGGGGAGGAGGTAGAGGGAGGAGGGGAGGAGGTAGAGGGAGGAGGGGAGGAGGTAGCGGGAGAAGGAGGTAGAGGGAGGAGGAGGAGGAGGAGAAGGAAACAATTATGTGAAGGCCAAGGTCTGCAGTCACCGCATCCGGAGGGGAGGAGATGGAGGGGGAGGAGGAGGAGGAGGAGGAGATGGAGTAGAAAGAACAAGGGGAGGAGAAGGAAAATGGGTAAAAATGAGAAAATAGAATGCAGGGAAAAAGAAGAGGAGGAGGAGAAGAAAGAAGAGGAGGAGGAGAAGAAGGAAGAGCAGTAGGAGGAGAAAGAAGAGGAGGAGGAGAAGAAAGAAGAGGAGGAGGAGAAGAAAGAAGAGGAGGAGGAGAAGAAGGAAGAGCAGTAGGAGGAGGAACGCCACAAAAATGATGAGAAAGAAAGACTAGGAGGAGCAGGAAAAAGAGGAATAGAGAAGAAAAGGGAGGAGGAGGAAGAAGAAGGCAGGAAGAGGAAGATGGGAGGAGGTGGGAGATGGAAGGAACACAAAGGAAGAACAAACAACAGCAGGCCTACTGGCCCTAACGAGGCTGTTTGTGTTAACTAAACTACACTACAGTTAAGGAAACAGGGCAACTAGGCGATAGAAGATGAACTAACACTACTGCTATCACTATCCTATCCAATTAATCCAAGGAGTAGGAGGAAGAGGAGTAGGAGTAGAAGGACGAGGAGGAGGAAGAGGAAAATAAGGTCAAATGAAGGAGGAGGACAGGGAAGAACAAGAGGAAGAGGAGGAGAGGGAAGAAGAAGAGGAGGAGGAGGAAGAAGAGGAGGAGAGGTAGAAAAATGAAAAGGAATAGAGGGAGGAGGAGGAGGAAGATGATTGAGTACATAAAAGATTCTATATGGACGTCAAAACCAAGATACACTATATTCTATTTAGTCTGATCAATTCTAAGGACCTGGCGGTATTCTGAAACTTTACTTGAGTATTCACGGAAGTATGAATGCTTGCTTAAGAGATTTGTAGTAGAATTATTTTGTTTTATTGTAATGTTCCTGGGTTTGGTTGCTTAATTCGTAATTTCATTTATTTATACATTTATCTACACGTTAATAAATCTATTTACTTATTAATTTGTTTGTGTATTTATTAACTATTTAATTCGTTTGTCTGTTCTTTTTTATTAATTTATTTATCTATTGTATTCATTTATAGTAATATTTCTGAACGATTTCAGTAAGTTGAGATGTGTTTTGAATTTTAGATCTTTATGCAAACCGTGTACAAAGAATAACAGAAAGAAACGAAATAAAATTCAAAGAAGTTTAAGAACACCACAGATGGTTTCCAGAAAGGCGAAGAAGTGGAGACAAAAAGAGAGAGAGAGAGAGAGAGAGAGAGAGAGAGAGAGAGAGCGCAGAGAAGCGGAGCAAAAAGGAGGAGGAGGAGGGGGAGGAGGAAGCGTATTAGCGGCTTGCGAGGAGGAAGAGAGAAGGGAGAAGACGAGTGGGAGGAAGAAGAAGAGGAGGAGGAAGGAGAGGGAGGAAGAGGAAAAGGAGAGAATGAGGAAAGAAAAGGAGTTTGAAGGTGTGGCGGCCGAAGAAGAGAGGAAGTAGGTGAAAATAGAAAGAGAAAATAGATCAGAATAGAAATAGAAAATAGATGAGAATAGAAGTAGAAAATAAATGAGAATTGAAAGAGAAAATAGATGAGAATAGAAGTAGAAAATAAATGAGAATTGAAAGAGAAAATAGATCAGAATAGAAATAGAAAATAGATCGGCTTGGCTGTGGGGAAGGAACTCGGGAAGGGGCAAAGGCGGTGATGCGGAGGTAGTGGTCGACAGAAAGGGAAAAGAGAAAGAGAGAAAGAGAGAGAAGGGAGGGAGGGAAAGAGAAAGAGAAAGAGAGGGAAGGGAGGAAGAGAGAGGGAAATAGAGGAAGGAAGGGAGGGAGGAAGAGAGGGAGGGAGGGGAAGTGAGGGAGGAAGGGAGGGAGACAAAGGAAGAGAGGGCGGGGGAGAGGGAGGGAAGGAGGGAGGTGAGAGAGGAATAGAGAGGGAGAGGAAGAGAGGGAGAGAAAGAGAGGGAGGGAGGGAGGGAGGGGGAGGGTGGGGAGAGGAAGGGAGAGACGGGAAGAGAGAGGGGGAGAGAGGGAGGGGATAGCAAGGGAGAGGGAGTGGGATAGCAAGGGAGTGGGAGGGGGAGAGGAAGGGAGAGGGAGATTGAGAGGGGAGCAAGGAGGGCAAAGGGAGAACGGGGAACAAAGAGAGAGTGGAGAAAAGGTCGGTAGGGAGAGATACACAGGGAAAGAAGAGATATCAGGGGAGAGAGAGAGAGAGAGAGAGAGAGAGAGTGAGAGAGGAAGAGAGAGAGAGGAAGAGAGAAAGAGAGAGAGAGGAAGAGAGAAAGAGAGAGAGAGGGAGAAAGGAATAGAGAGAGAAAGAGAGAGAGGAAGAGAGAGAGAAGAGAGAGAAAGAGGAAGAGAGAGAGAGAGGAAGAGAGAGAGAAAGAGGAAGAGAGAGAGAGAGAGAGGAAGAGAGAGAGAGAGAGAGGAAGAGAGAGAGGAAGAGAGAGAGAGAGAGAGAGGAAGAGAGAGAGAGAGAGAGGAAGAGAGAGAGAGAGAGAGAGGAAGAGAGAGAGGGGGAGAGAAAGAGAGAGAGAGAGAGGAAGAGAGAGAGAGAGAGAGAGGAAGAGAGAGAGAGAGAGAGAGGAAAAGAGAGAGAGAGAGGAAGAGAGAGAGAGAGGGAGAGAGAGAGAGAGAGAGAGAGAGAGGAAGAGAGAAAGAGGAGAGAGGAAGAGAGAAAGAGGAGAGAGAGGAAGAGAGAAAGAGGAAGAGAGAGAGAGAGAGAGAGAGAGAGAGAGAGAGAGAGAGAGAGAGAGAGGAGAGATAGAAGAGAGAGAGAGAGAGGAGAGAGAGAGAGAGAGAGGGAGAAAGAGAGAAAGAGAGAGGGGGGAAAGAGAGAGTGGGGGAAAGAGCGAGATAGGGAGAGAGAGATATATAGGGAGAAAGAGAGAGATAGGGAGAAAGAGAGAGAGAGAGAGAGAGAGAGAGAGAGAGAGAGAGAGAGAGAGAGAGAGAGAGAAACGAGACTGGAAGAGCTAAGACCTGAACAGGAGGAGACGAAGAAGAGGAATGTGGGTTCCAGTCCGCATTCCAGGAGGCCAAGAGAAGAATGCACAAATGTGGGAAAAACGTAAATATTCTCCAAGAGGAGAGAAAAGGACTCAAAGAAGGAGAGATAACGAGATAAAAGACGAGAGAAAGAATCGAGAGAAGGAGAAAAGGAGGAGGAGAAAATGGTGTACAAAGATCGAGATGAAGAGGAAGAGATATGAAAGGAGATAAGAACAAAGGTGAAGGAGAATATAGGAAGAAAGGAGAATATAGGAAGATAGGAGCAGGAAGGAATTTGAAGAAAGAAGAAAGAATGTACGAGGGAAGAAGGAGTTGTTCGTCTGTCTGTTTGTCTACGTGTGTGTGTGTGTGTGTGTGTGTGTGTGTGTGTGTGTGTGTGTCTGTCTGTCTGTCTATATGTCTGTCTGTCTCTGCCAATGTCTCTGTCTCTGTATCTGTTTGTCTGTCTATATGTCTGTGTCTGTATATCTGTCTCTGTGTCTCTCTGTCTGTCTATGTCTGTCACTGTTTTTGCCTGTCTCTGTCTCTCTCTGTATCTGTCTATATCTGTATCTGTCTGTCTGTCTGTTTATCTGTCTATATCTTTATCTGTCTGCCTCCGCCTGTCTGTCTATATTCCTCTGTCTGTATGTCTCTGTGTGTTTTTGTATATCTGCCTGTCAATCTGCCTCTCCCTGCCTCTCCCTGCCTCTCCCTGCCTGCCTGCATTCCTGTCTCTCTCTCTGTCTGCCTATCTGTCAGTCTTTGTCCGTCTAAAGACCTCACGTTCGTGCGTATGACTCCACGAATGCGTGTGTGACTGAGCTTGTGCAAATGTATAACTGCGTGAAGGCACGCGTGACGTGCGTGCGCGCGCGCGCTCGCGCTCACGTAACGACTGAGGTCGTGCAGGAGGTGCCGAAGAAGTACATAGGAATCTGTGTAACGCGTGATTGGATGGGCTGGAGGTGGAGGAAGACAAGGTAGAAGAGGAGGAGGAGGAGGAGGAGAAAGAAGAGAAGCAAGAGGACAAAGAAAAGAGAGGAGCTGGAGGAAGACAAGGTAGAAGAGGAAGAGGAGGAGGAAGACGGGGTAGAAGAGAAGGGTGAGGAGGAGGTAGAAGAGGAGGAGGAGGAAGACGGGGTAGAAGGGGAGGGTGAGGAGGAGGTAGAAGAGGAAGAGTAGGAGGTAGAAGAGGAGGGGAGAGGAGAAAAGGAGGAAAATTAAGAAAATGAACAAGAGGACAAAAAAATAGGAGGAAGAGAAACAGGATGAGGAGGAGAAGGAAGAGTGGAGGGGGAGGAGGTTAAGGAGGAAGAGGAGGAGGAAAGGAAAGAGGAAGAAGAGGAAAGTCCCTCCCCCTTCCTCCGTTTTCTTCTCCCCTTCCTCCGTTTTCTTCTCCCCTGTCTCCGTTTTCGTCTCCCTTTCCTCCGTTTTCTTCCCCCTTCGTTTTCTTCCTTCCATTTTCTTCCCCCTTCCTCTGTTTTCTTCCTTCCATTTTCTTCCCCCTTCCTCTGTTTTCTTCCCCCTTCCTCCGTTTTCTTCCCCTCTATTTTCTTCCCCCTTCCTCCGTTTTCTTCCCCCTCCTCCGTTTTCTTCCCCCTCCGTTTTCTTCCCCCTCAGTTTTCTTCCCCCTTCCGTTTTCTTCCCCCCTAATTCCGTTTTCTTCCTTCCGTTTTCTTCCCCCCTTCCTCCGTTTTCTTCCCCTCCGCCGTTTTCTTCCCCTCCGCCGTTTTCTTCCCCCTTCCGTTTTCTTCCCTAATTCCGTTTTCTTCGTTTTCTTTCCCCTCCATTCGTTTTCTTCCCCTTTCCTCCGTTTTCTTCCCCCTTCATCCATTTTCTTCCCCCTTCCTCAGTTTTCTCCCCCTTCCGTTTTCCTCCCCCTTCCTCTGTTTTCCTCCCCCTTTCTTCACCTTCCCCCTTTCTTCACCTTCCCCCTTTCTTCATCTTCCCCCTTCCCCCTTTCTTCACCTTCCCCCTTTCTTCACCTTCCCCCTTTCTTCATCTTCCTCATTCCTCCCACTTGCTCCCTTACTTACATCCTCCCATCCTCCCATCCTACTATCTCCCCATCCTCCAATCCTCCCATCCTCCCATCTCTCCATCTCCCCATCCTCCAATCCTCCCATTCTCCCATCCTCCCCGTCCTCCTGCCTTAGGGTGTCTCTCGAACAACACCAAATTACCAATATATTCGACTCTGAGAGCATTTGGAATAAAACCCAACAAAGGAAGCCCATGATCGTAAACATACAAAACAGATAAACAAAAGCAAAGAAGAGAACGAAGAGAACGACAGGATGGAGGAGTAGAGAGGGAGACGAGAAGAGGAGCCAAAGAAATACAGAGATGATGAAGAGAAGAGGAGAGGAAATGAAGTTAGAAGAGAAGAAGGAAGACCAGCAGGAGGAGGAGGAAGAGGAGGAGGAATGGTGTGCCTACCTCTTCAATACGCGAGTCAAAATCTCGCCTGCTGCATCGGAGGCCTGAGGTACGATGATTGAAGCATCACAATACTCGCGTTATAAAATATAAAGACACTGTTGTATAACTTATTCTCTTTCAGTGAGTAATAATTAACACAGAAAACGTGATCAAGCCAGTTCACAGAATTCGGGTGTCAATCGGCTACAGCTTTTGGGAGCTGTCAAGAGTTTTTATGAGAGTAGTAGAGCTTGTGTCAGGATTAGTAATGGAGAGAGTGAGTGGTTTGAAGTAAAGGTGGGACTTCGTCAAGGATGCGTTATGTCGCCCTGGCTGTTCAACTTATACATGGATGGGGTGGTGCGAGAGGTGAATGCTAGGGTGGTGGGTCGGGGATTGGAGATGGTTAAAGGAAATGGAGAAAAGTGGGAGGTGAGCCAGCTGTTGTTTGCGGACGACACTGCGCTTGTGGCAGGGTCAGAGGAGGGATTGAGGAAGCTGGTGGCAGAGTTTGGGAGAGTATGTGATAGAAGAAAGCTAAAGATAAATGTGGGTAAAAGTAAGGTGATGAGATGTACAAGGGGTGAAAGTGGCAGTAGACTGGAAGTGAACATTAAGGGAGAGCGACTGGAGGAAGTGGATAGTTTTAGATACTAGGGTGAAAGTGTAGCAGGAAAAGGTGGACAAAAGGTGGAGGTAGAATGTAGATTGAGAGAAGCGAGTAAATGCCTTGGTGGATTAAAGAGTGTAATGAGGAATAGACATTTAGGAATGGATGCGAAGAGGAGACTGTATGAAGGAGTGATTGTGCCAACAGCACTGTATGGGGCAGAAACGTGGAACATAAGAGAAGAAGAGAGAAGGAGTTTGAATGTGTTTGAGATGAGGTGTCTGAGAAGTATGGTGGGGGTTACTAGGCTGGATAGAGTGAGAAATGAGGAGGTGAGGAGGAGAACAGGGGTGAAAAAGGATTTGGGAGATAGGGTTGATGAAAGAATATTAGGATGGTTTGGACACATGGAAAGAATGAGTGAAGAAAGACTAGTAAAAGAGGTATGGAAGGCAGATGTGGAGGGAGTGAACATGAGGGGACGTCCTAGGATGAGGTGGATGGATGGGGTGAAGGGGGCTTTGGGGAAGAGGGGAATGTCTGTTTAGGAAGGAAGGGAGAGCACGGAAGACAGAGGTGAGTGGAGAATGGTTGTATATGGATGATGTTGTGATTGCATGAGGAGGAATGGGCGGGGGGTGGGGGTGAGGTAGTATGTGTGAGTAAATTTTGACGCAGCCCGAAGGGATTTCTCCCCGTCCTCTCCTTATATGCAAGGGGGGACGGAGAGGGGGGGTCGCCGATTAAATGAAGCGGCCTTGCTGTGGATGTGCTGTGTCTTGCGACACTGCTTCTGACCCAGGGCGGTGGGCAAGGTGTAGGGATGACCCGTCATCCAGGAGGTGCTCAGATGAGAGGGAGGGTGGGAGGGGTGTGGAGTGTATTTAGGGATGAAATGGGTGGGAGTGTTTTTATGCCTTTCCCTTTTTGGCTACCTCCCTTGAAAGGGGGAAAAAGCCTTGGTATATGTATGTATGTATGTATTTATTTATGTATTATTTATTTATTCATTTATTTATTATTTATTTATTTATTATTTATTTATTTATCTATATTTATTCATTTATTTATTGTTTATTTATTTATTCATTTTGCTCCTCATGACGCCTACGTAGTCATCGTATGGAAGATTTTTTTTTTTCTGCATCCTCGGGAGTATGTCTACACTGAGTAAAAGCGTCTAATGCTAGTAAGAACAAGCTATCATTAGCAGTTATGTCATATTAATCAAAACATATGCTTTAAATCGATGACTAAAAATAATATAAGACAAGAACTAAGGGTCTAAGCATTAAAGAGCAGAAGAGAATTATAAAGAGGATGATGAAAAGGTGAATGATTATACACACAAGTATAAAAAAGGAAAGTCTTAAAGAAACAATCACAGGAAAATAGAATGAGGTAGAATAATCTGGCAAGAAGTGAGGAAGATTGTGAAGATCAAGAATAAGGACGAGCAAAGGGAAAGAGGGAAGTGTGGAAGGAGAGAAAAAGTGTGCTAGAGAGAGAGAGAGAGAGAGAGACGGAGAGAAACACAGAAAAGCAGATACACACACACACACACACACACACACACACACACACACACACACACACACACACACACACACACACACACACACGCACACATATATGAGGGATACGAAAGAGTGAGAGGCTGAGTGGGTGAGAGGATGAGAGGGTAAGAGGGTGATAGTGTGTGTGTGTGTGTGTGTGTGAGAGAGAGAGAGAGAGAGAGAGAGAGAGAGAGAGAGAGAGAGAGAGAGAAGGACAGCAACGAGAGGAAAGATGGACAGTCGGCATGCAGATGGCAGAACATCTGTCTCTCGCGGTGAAGGCCAAGTTGAGGCAAAGGAGAAAAGAGGAGATGAAAAGAGGAAGAGAAGAGGAGAAAGAGGAAGAGGGGAGAAAGTTGCGAGAAAGGAATTGAAGGGGAGGACCACAAAGACAAGATAGAAAAGAGTCCAGATATAGAAGAAAAGATATGGCAGGTGGAGAAGAGGAAATGGTAACATGACT
>NC_134795.1:61313537-61316037 GCF_046742065.1 Oratosquilla oratoria
ACACACACACACACACACTCACACTCACGCTCACACACTACTGTCACAGCAGTCCGGGTTCGAATCCCGGACAGGGATGAAATAACTTCAGTATCGCTGCACTGCGAGTCGTTACTCCAACTCTCGTGGGCAGGGAGTTGGGTGTTTGTGTGTGTGTAAGGTCGGAGTATTACCCATAGATCGGTCATACGAGCTCTGAGCTCTCTTCTGGGAGGTTAATGGCTGTCGATCACAAGTCGAACATGTGATCCAAGACCATGATGAATCACACACACACACACACACACACACACACACACACACACACACACACACACACACACACACACACACGCACAAGCGAGCAAGCGCGTACATGCACATGTAAACATGCACACATTATACACGCGCACACACGCACAAAATATTCACGAGACACATGTACGTAGACACATGCATTCGTAAGTATGCATGTACACTTATGTACACGAACGCATGTATACATACAGACATACACCAGTGGAGTTTGTGTGTAAAACAGACTAGGATCCTTTTTACTTAAAGAACTGCATACATACATACATATACCAAAGGCTTTTTCCCCCTACACGGGGGGTAGCCGGTGAACAGAGAAATCCTTTTCCAGAGCAAATAGGCTTAGCAAAGTTACATTTTACAGGAAACAAAATCAGGAAAATTACTTGAACAAGTTGTTCAGGAAAATTACATTTCAGGACAAGATTCAAGAAAATGATGTTTCAGGACAACGAAGTTCAGGAAAATTTCATTTCAGGACAAATGGGTTTAGGGAAAATCACGTCAAAAAAGGTCAGACACGAGTTGCAAGCGAGGTCAACTGAGGTCGGTGGGTATGTGGATATTGTGACGTCATGTCGCTTTTTATGTTTGATGACGTCATCTGGATTGAATTGGACTGGAATGAGTCACAGTTGTTAAAGTGAACCAAATTTCAATTATGTTTTTCTTTTTTTATTGGTTTTATTATTAATGAATTATTTTTAATTATTAACAAGCAATCAAGGCAGACTCTTTAGTGTACAGATGTTGATGTTAATATGATTTGACGTCACAAATTCTCCCCCTACCAGGAGGCTAAGACGGTGCCCCTTACAGAGAACTTTGTAGCGTGAAATTTAATAAACCATTCCCTTGGTTCGAGTTCACCGGTGACAGGGTTCGAGCCTCCACCCTTGGTTCGACTTCGCCGGTAGCAAGGTTCGAACCTCCACCCTTGGTTCGACTTCGGTGCCAGGGTTCGAGCCTCCACCCTTGGTTCGACTTCGCCGGTAGCAAGGTTCGAACCTCCACCCTTGGTTCGACTTCGCCGGTGCCAGGGTTCGAGCCTCCACCCTTGGTTCGACTTCGCCGGTAGGGTTCGAGCCTCCACCCTTGGTTCGACTTCGCCGGTAGCAGGGTTCGAGCCTCCACCCTTGGTTCGACTTCGCCGGTAGCAGGGTTTGAACCTTCACCCTTGGTTCGACTTCGCCGGTAGCAGGGTTCGAACCTCCACCCTTGGTTCGACTTCGCCGGTAGCAGGGTTCAAACCTTCACCCTTGGTTCGACTTCGCCGGTAGCAGGGTTCGAACCTCCACCGTTGGACTTTCGCCCTTACCCGTAGGGATGTAAATAATAGTAATAAAAACAAATCACACAATATATATAGATATATATATTGATATATATATATATTTATATATATATATATACACACACACACACACACACACACACACACACACACACACACACACACACACACACACACACACACACACACACACACACACACACACACACAAATGAATAAATGAATAAAAAGCTTTAGCCGGAGATATTCTTACTGCCGAGCTGATACAAATCCACCCCAATAATGCCATGTTATTGCCACAGCATTTCGCCAAGAATACCAGCTAGGATCATTTCAAATGTCAACGTCTTGGCACCGAAATGCCAAGCTGACGCAGAACATTAAATAACGATACATTTCGATCTCTCCCGTCTACCACAAACTCAGTTTTTTCTGTTTTTCGTTTTGTTTCGCTTATGACTTCTAATGATTGAGGAATCTTGCATTTCCACCCGGCCAGGTTAGGATATAGGTGATGGGAATAGCTAAAGTGTTGGATCACGTGCTGGACTCGTGATTGATAGCTATTGTCCCTTCGGTTGAGAGTTCAGCGTATGGGATGTGAGCTCTCTCTCTCTCTCTCTCTCTCTCTCTCTCTCTCTCTCTCTCTCTCTCTCTCTCTCTCACACACACACACACACACACGTGCGCGTACACACACACACACACACACACACACACACACACACGAACACACACACACACACACACACGAACACACACACACACACGAACACACACACACACATACACACGAACAAACACACATACACACGATCACGCACACACACACACACACACACACACACACACACACACACACACACACACACACTGCATTAAGCAAAATATTACAACTAATTACACTGTGTG
>NC_134795.1:61321037-61353537 GCF_046742065.1 Oratosquilla oratoria
ACCTGCCCGGCGTTTTGTCGCCTCCACGCCCCTGTGGCTATCATGAAGACGGGCCAGGATGCGGCGGCGAAGGGCGTTAGGAACCACAATTCTCATGCCGTAGAGGACGAGGTCACCATCGGCATGGAGGTTATCCCGAATTTTCCAGTATGGGAGCAAGGGCCTAGGAAGGGCATAGCGGTCCGAGGGGAATCCGGACGTCACACAGCGATGCAATTGGACGTAGTCTGGGTCAGTCCTAGCTGAGTCACGTAACTCCTCCAGAGTCCTATCTTCATCTACGTGGGACTCTGTCACAGCTCTCACCGTGGCTATCGTATGTAGAGATGCAATGGAGTCGGTGCAGAGTGTGTGGTCTTCCGGCGCTGGGTAGCTCACTGGGGCACGGGATAGGGCGTCCGGGATGCGAAGATCCTTTCCGGCACGCCATACCGCTGTGAAGATGTATGGGGACACCTTCTCCTTCAGGCGCTGGAGACGTGGGTTCTCCACTGCGTCCAAAGTGTAGCTGTTCAGGATGGGAACCAGGGGGCGATGGTCGGTCATCAACGTAAAATTCTGAAGTCCCATCAAGTAATATTTGCATTTGAACATCGCCCAGACGGCGGCGAGTAATTCTAACTCGATGGTGGCATATCTAGTCTCCGCCTCCGTCAAGAAACGGGAACCGCATTGGATTAGGCGTAGGCGTCCGCTGCCGTGGTCCTGTAGTAATGCAAAACCAATGCCGTTAAGCCGAGATGCATCCGTCTGGAGGATAGTTGGCAGGGTTGGATCGAATGAGGCGAGAATTGGGGGGTCGATGAGGGCGGCTTTCACCCGTCGGAATGCCTCGTCATGATCCGGTGTCCAGAGAAATTGTCTCTTAGGGCTCATCAGGGGCCGGAGAGGTTGGGCAGCTGCGGATATCTCCGGGGTGAATTCAGCCAACTGGTTAACGAGACCCATAAAGGACCTAAGGTCTGTTAAATTTGCAGGAGTTGGAAAGTCCCTGATAGCAATCACTTTGTCTTGGTCAGCAGCGATACCTGCCACTGACAATGTGAATCCGCAGAAATCCACCTTAGGCGCGGCGACCTTAAATTTGTCCTTATTAATGGTGATGCCAAATTCACGACATCTGGTGAGGACTTGGTGGATGCGGGTAAGGTGAGTGGTGTAGTCGGCATCGTAAAGGAGGATGTCGTCCACCACTTTGACGCAATTCTTGACACCTTGCAGTGCAATGTCACCTCGTAGGCAGTAGGCATCGCCTGTTGCTGCAAATCCCATTGGTCCTCTGCAATATTGGAATCTACCATGTGGAGTTATAAAGGTGGTAAGGTGTCTGTCCTCTTCGGCGAGTTCGATCTGCCAGTAGCCGCAGAGAGCGTCCATGGTCGTGAAGTAACGAGCTGAGGTCGGTACGCTACGTACAGCATCAAAGGGTGTGGGCGACGGATGGGGTGGGCGAGCCACCTGGGCGTTAAGTTTGGACAGATCCGTCGTGATCCTCACACCTCCATTTGGTTTAGCTACGGCGACAAGTGGGTGGCACCATTCTGAAGGTTCGTCGCCAGCCGGTCGAATAATCCCTTGAGAGACCATGGACTCGAGCTCGTCCTTGACGTGGTCTTTGAAAGCCAGGGGAATTTGCCGGGGTGTATGGATTGCAAAAGGCACAGCATTATCCTTCAGGTGGATTCGCATTGGTGATCCCACCATGGGCTTAAGTGGTGTGGACTGAAGAGCTGCTTTAGCCACCAGAACGTCCTTAAACTCCTTTAAGAAGTACTCCTTCACGTCTGAGGGTGGTGTGGAGGCAGAGAATGGGAGTTCCACACACTTCTTAACGTGCTTCACCTCCAATATTGGCTTAGGGAATTCCTTGGGAATGATGGCCAATGCCTTGCAGTGGCTGAAGGAGAGGAGTGGGGTCTGGATGTCCTTGTGTACTCGGATCTGAGCAGAGCACGACCGCTTACCTAAAGTAAGGGTAGCCGAGAGCGTGCCAAGGGCAGGAGTCATTTCAGATCCGTCGGCTGTGAGTGTGGTGGTCTGCGGGGAAGCGTGTAGTGTCCTTGTTGAAATGGAAAGGTTTCTCAAGTGCTGTGGTCCTATCACAGTGATATCCGCACCGGTGTCTGGGATCATCTGCAAGTATGACGATTTACCACCGTGTGTGATAAGGACGCTGACGTGTTGAGGCACCGCAGGGCTGGGGCTAGGAGACATCACTCGACGGCAGGACGGCTGTGGGGTTGGCGGGTGTTCCGAAACATGTCCACCGCCAGAGACTGAAACACCTCGCTTGTGTTTCTGACGAGTCTCCTGCTTGCAATAAGTGTCGAAGTGACCGATACGGGAACAGAGGCGGCACTGGGTCTTGCTAGCGGGACATTTGATCGTGGAAGGAAAGTGTCCCTGCCGACCACAGTTGCGGCAGGTAGCCTGAGCCGCAGGGCATGCTCCTGGCTCATGGTGCCTAGCACAGCACTGGCATGGGTCCGTTGCCTTCGATATCGGTTGCTTAGGGGTTTGCCTGAGGAAACTTTTCTGCTTCTTCCTTCTTTGGTGGTGGGTCAATGCTCTTACTTGTGCAGGTTGGGCACGAATATCAGACGTAGCACACCTGGCTGCTTCATAGGAGCGGCATGTATTGACCATGTCCTGCAGTGAGCACTTGTCGTCCAAGGATATGAGTCGCTGAATCAACTCATCATCCCGAACGCCCATAATAATCACCGACTTCAACTGAGTCTCTTCGCAAATTGGCGATTTACCAGGGCATATGTCGATCTCCTCGGCACTGCGACGCAACCTTACGTAGAAATCTGCAAATGTTTCGCCTTCCATCTGCCTGCAGCTAAGCAATCCCCTCCTGCGTATTGCCTCGTTCCGCAAGCCCTTGATGTGTACTTCCAGAGCAGCGACCACCTCATCGACGGTCTTGTCTGTAGAGGGAGGTATTTGCAGGGTATGCTCTAGGACACGTTGTGTTTCAAGGGTGAGACACATACGTAATTGTATGAGCTGCTTCTCATGGGGTAAGCTATACAGGTCGACCATGGTAGCGTAATCTTGCCAACGTCGCTTCCATTCGCGGAACAATTGGTAGGTGGCATCTGGTTTAAGTGGAGGTGGCGTCTGAGCAGTGGCCTTTTGAGTGGGTGGAGGAAGCGGGGGCTGACGATGACGGCTGTCATCGGAGGCCGCAAGGTGCTCTGGGGGAGAGTGAGCGGGTTGCCGTTGCGGGTTTATTAATTTGAGCAGGGCGTCAAATCTAGCCTGGTCTTCTCGTCGTCTGCGTTCGTCTTCTGCTAACCTCGTCTCTTCAATCCATTTCACGAGGGAAAGCATGTCTGTCGGTGTGGTCGGTGGGAAGGATGCGGCCTGTTGCTCATCGGAAAGATCTGACTGCATCTCTTCCTCCTCTCGCTCGATTGCTCCTGAACGAGTATTAGGCATTTCGCTAGAATAAAGCTAATAGTGTGGGCCCGTAATGCGCGGATGAGTACCCGTAATGAGCGGGTGAGTACGTAAGCTGGCGGGTACCTGGGGCCCAGTAGGCCTGCGGGCGTGTAAGCGAGGGGAAGTATCGCGCACACGTCCTGCCAATGTTCAAATACAAGCGTCTCTCCGACAAAGAGGCAGCAAGATTTTTACAAATACCACTCACAATGCACTGCGACACTATACGGGGAGGCACTATAAACCACACGTGTAAGCACTAGACACTATACGAGAAGGCTCCAAGCATATACGCAGAATGCATGAAGTAGATGAGCGCAATATGGCGTCGGAGCACTGCCAGTCACTAACGAACACTTGCATATGCCGGTTTTTCGTTTAAAACACTTATGTTGTACGTGCGAGCGTGTAACTCTGTCACTGGGACTGCACACGTTCGTGAGCCCTTGTCGCACACAATTACGATATGTGGGTCACAGTACACCAAAATAATGCAGGACACGGTACACCAGAATAATGCATGTATAGGCTGAGTTCATTGCGTTGCACTGCCCTGTATGCGCTGTCAATGTTGTATATCTCACTGCGCCATGTGTGTGTTGGTCGAGGGCTAATAATACACACTGTAGGTTCTTAAGTACATTCAGCCTTAAACACTAACACAGTTACAAGAAGATACAATATAATAACAGAGTCAAAGCTAGCGCCCATGCGTGACTCCGCGTCCCCTCTAGTCTCTCACTCAAGCACTGTTGCTAAGCACCTATGCATGCCTACCCCGGGCATGCGAGTTGCCACATGTCGCCAGACGGGGATATCAATAACCCACAGTTGTAACGTACGTTGTATAGGTTATGCTGGGTGGGAAGTAGTGTGTGTGGTATATAGACGCCTATGCCAATTTTACAATGGTTTTGCATTGTCAACTTGAAGGAGATTTTCTTGTCCTTGTTGTAGTTTTAGGTTGTTGTATTATACATTCATTAGTTAGCCAGTTGTATAGGTTATGTTGGGTGGGAAGTAGTGTGTGTGGTATATAGACGCCTATGCAAATTTTACAATGGTTTTGCACTGTCAACTTGAATGAGATTTTCTTGTCCTTGTTGTAGTTTTAGGTTGTTGTATTATACATTCAGTAGTTATGCTGGGTGGGTAAGTAGTGTGTATAGACGCCTATGCCAATTTTACAGTGGTTTTTCATTGTCAATCTGAAGGAGATTTTCTTGTCCTTGTTGTAGTTTTAGGTTGTTGTAATATACATTCAGTAGTTAGCCTGTTGTATAGATTATGCTGGATGGGTAAGTAGTGTGTGTGGAATATAGACGCCTATTCCAATTTTACAATGTTTTTGCATTGTCAATTTGAGGAACACTTTCTTGTCCTTGTTGTAGTTTTAGGTTGTTGTAACATACATTCAGTAGTTAGCCTGTTGTATAGGTTATGTTGGGTGGGTAAGTAGTGTGTGTGGTATATAGACGCCTATGCCAATTTTACGATGGTTTTGCATTGTCAACTTAAAGATTTTCTTGTCTTTGTTGTAATTTTAGGTTGTATTATACATTCAGTAGTTAGCCTGTTGTATAGGTTATGCTAGGTGGGAAGTAGTGTGTATTGATTATAGACTCCTATGCTAAATTTACGATGTTTTTGTATTGTCAATTTGAAGGAGATTTTCTTGTCCTTTTATTACAGTGACGTTCCATAAACCAGTTGTTCTAGTTCTAGGTTGTTGTATCATACATTCAGTAGTTAGCCTGTTGTATAGGTTATGCGGGGTGGGTAAGTAGTGTGTGTGGAATATAGACGCCTATGCCAATTTTACAATGTTTTTGTATTGTCAACTTAAGGGAGATTTTCTTGTCCTTTTTATTGCAATGTCGTTTCAGAAACTTTATTAAATACTCCAAATTAACCAGTAACCTTCCATGGGTTAAATAAAATCATCCAGATTAACCAGAAGACAATAAATGAAGTTTAGAAACTAAGTTCTTTGAAAAATCGTTGTTTTTAACAATAAGTTTATTTCAATCGGGAATGAAACAACAAACTGGTTTGTTTACATTTGTGTCAAGGTTTGTTTGTGAGTTGCTCTCTTTGATATATTTTCTGCAACTCGAAGCAATGGTATAGGGCAACAAAGTCGAGGAATTTGTTTTCATAAATGTAAGTCACAATACCAAAATGGTTATTGCCTTAGTTGAATTATTATATTCCCCCATTGTTCTGTTTGCAGATCATACAGTGTGTGTGTGTATATATATATATATATATATATATATATATATATATATATACATATATATATATAATATATAAATGGGTGCGTGTGTATGCATGCGGAGAACCACAAATAAAAAAAAACTATGAAACGAGCGATTTCGTTTATTCAGACATCTTCAGTGTGTCAGGGTGCCATCCTGAAGACGTCTGAATAGACGAAAGTGCTCGGGCTACGTATTATAATTTTTATTTCTGGTTTCCCACATACTTGAAATTACGAGTCTGTGATTTCTCCTACATATATACATATGTATATGTACAATGTATATATATATATGTGTGTGTGCGTGTGTGTGTATGTATGGGTGAAGCAGGGTCATAAAAAGGTTAGGAAAGCCCTCGTTGGGCAGAATGTGTAACGTAATACTATTAAAGATGTGCGAACTTTGGCGTGAGCCATGTGTACATACAACACAACCTTTGATATATAACATTAGATAACTTTTTGTGTTTATGGTACCATTTGTTTGTGTGTGTGTGTGTGTGTGTGTGTGTGTGTGTGTGTGTGTGTGTGTGTGTGTGTGTGTGCATTTGTTTGTGAGCAAACTTTTGTAAATGTTTGTGTGTGTTAGCGCGAGTGCAATTGCGTGCGCACGCGCGTGTGTGTGTGTTTAAAGGCGTCTTTGTGTGTGTGTGTGTGTGTGTGTGTGTGTGTAAGTGTGTGTGTGTGTGTGTGCGCGTGTGTAAGTGTGCGTGTGCGTGTGTGTGTATGTGTGTATGTGTAGATGTATGTGTGTAGGTGTGTGTGTGCGTGCGTGTGTGTGTATGTGAAATTGTGTGTAGATATGTGTGTTGTAAAAATATATTTATCCTCGAGATTAAGAGGATAAAACTCGTCATAAACTTAGACTCTCTTTGTATCATAATTGCGTCTATTTTCACTGACGCCAGACAATTTTATTCAGTCGAGGGCAGGAAGGCGTTGTCTTCTTGTTTTCCCCAGTCGCCGCTGGTAATCGCATTGCAAGAGCCAATCCAGCATGGAATCGAACCTTCCCGTTTGTGGAAGAGGCCAATTTCGAGTGGTAATTAGCATTCGAATAGCGTAGTTTCCTCATCGAGCAACCTGTTCTATCCCAGCTTTTAGATAGGGTCGGATCAATTCAGGTCAGGTCAGGTCAGGTCAGGTCAGGGCAGGTCAGGTCGAGGTCGGTATCAGATCGTCTCGACAGGTGCTAACCTCATTCCTCCTAGACTATATTGAAAAATCTATGATTTGGCAACCCCACTCCATTTCTACATTCACCATAGGAAAGACATCTACATTAAGTATATATTGGGAAGGTCGCCAATTAATGAAGATGTGGGGGTAAACCGGTCTCGGCTGTGATGTTCTGCTGTGTAAAATTATGTCTTGCTGCATTGCTTCTGACCCAGGCGATATATCGCCCATACACGATATATCGCCCATACACGGTCAATTTAATTGTCAATTCAGAGTATTGACAATGAAAGTGCGCAATATAATTGATCGTGTATGGGCAGCTTAAGACAGTTTTTCCCCATCCTGGGGATCTAGAATCCCCAACTGATACGGAAATGAATTCTAGGGCGCGCTAGGAAGCGATGTATACATACACTTTCCTTTATCCTTCTAGTAATAAGATATTAGAGGGTGCTAGACTGCTTAGACCAGACTACAGGGGGTAGTAGGGTCGGAAAAGGTTAGGAAACGCTGAACTAAGATGATATGATGATATGGTTTAATGTCACAAACTCCCCCCTTATCGGGAGGCTAGGATGGTGCCCCTCACAGAGGGCTTTGTAGCGTGGAATTTAATTAACCATGCCCTTGCTTCAACTTCGCCTGTGGCAGGATTCGAACCGCCATCCCCTCGGCCTTCGCCGCAAGTAACGACGCCTTAACCCGTTCAGCCAGCTAATTTAAGTGTAATGTCTGTTCTTATCAGCTTGATATCTGAAGTAAGATAAAGGAAAATAAATGGGGTGGGATAGGTGAAGGATGGATGTATGCCTGGCCACCTTATAAAAGAGAAAAGGACCTTTTGATATATGTATGTATATATGTATTGCGTTTAATCTCCTTTTCCTCCTTTCAAAAGTTAAGCTCTTTTGTCACTACAAGAACGTCATTCAGAAAGGGTTAATGTTCTATAAATTGAAAGAATTGTCTATTGTTAATTAGAATAGAATATGTAAAGTACTATTTCGCAGCGTCAAATGACCTATATGCATACAAAACGAAACGCCAATGCGGTGATTTAACATATTAATGAACAGTGGCTATCCTCCACTACAATTTACATTTTTCAAAATGCAAAATGTTTATTCTGTTGTTAACTTAATCCATGGCACATAAAAGAGTTATTTCTTGAAGTTATGTAGATTGTAAAATCTGTAGGACTGTAGTTTGCAAATAGCTCGGTATTCAATAAGTTGAGTCCGAAAATCTGTGGTCTCAATGTCTATCCCCTCCTTAAAAAAAAAAAATAATAATAATAATAATAATAATAATAGTGGAACCCCCTCCTTTTCCTCCCCCTGGTTCAAGGGCCCTTGTGTTATTACAAGTAATCACTACGACTACTGCCTGTCGATTTTATTCAGCAAAGGGACGTCCGTCCTTGTTCAGTATTAGCGTGGGTCACCTTTGTATGGAACATGCATTATGTATAACCCGACTCGACTGAATACAGAATGACGTGTTAATGCGGCGATTGACGTATTAACACGTCATAGGGCAGTTCAATATGGACGCCAATAACGTGTTAAAAGTGTCATTACTTGGATATTGGCAACACGATTAAAGGAAATCGTTTTATGACCCGAGGGCGGTCGACATCAAAAGCAAAACAAAAGATTATCCTAAATGTCGGAGATGAGGTTCATTAGGCTCGCCAGCTCGCGGCTGTTATGGTTACTTGAACAAGACAAATTCAGAACGAAAAAGGATAATTTGGTCTTACGAAAGAGGAAGTTGGAGTGGTAAAAGAGTACAGAGGACATCGTGATTAAGTCCTCGGGAGGGTTCTTGCAACGGGAGAGATCGGAGCGTGAGTGGAGCGTGAGCGTGAGTAGAGTGGTCCAGACCACCCGCTTTCACGGAATCGGTTGTCGAGTTGTCGAGAGAAATCACAAGTGTCCCAACATACTTAAACATTGAGGCACGTGTATTCTTGTCATCCGAACATTGTTGCGTGGAGCAGTGATGGCCCATAATACAGGGAGCTAAAACGAGATGAACATTGAACTAATTTTTAGGATAAATGTGGGATGGGTGAAAGGTGGGTATGTGCTTTGATTCGACTACACCCCTTATAGAGGGAAAAGACCTTTTTGGTATATACGTGTGTGTGTGTGTGTGTGTGTGTGTGTGTGTGTGTGTGTGTGTGTGTGTGTGTGTGTATGTGTGTGTGTCTGTCTGTCTGTCTGTCTGTACACACCAAAACTAGATGATTATAAAGTTTTTCGAAGCGATCGTGTATATTTCGTCCTCAGTGTTCCTTGTATAATAGCAGTGGGTAACTTTTAAGTGGTACCAACGGGATTGCATTTGTAATTACATGACAGGGAATTTTATTTCACCACACTGGGGAAAAAATATAATGAACAAATACAATGATCTAAAGGTTCTAAGCGGATATATAACTTTTCCTTTTTTTTCAGACTCGTGTAAAGGTTAGAAAAATATTAATGCGGATTACCTCTTACCAATGTAGGTTTATGGAAATGGAAATTATATCATGCTTAAAATTCTTTCACAGCAACATAAATGTTAATACAAATAATGAATGGCTTTAGAGTTTCTAATAGCCCTTTGAAGAGAAATTATTTCTTTTTTTTATCGCGTGTTGAATGAGTTGTGGAGTACATCTAAGTTCCATTGATAACTCATATACGGCCTGATCATTGGGTAATTATATAATTTTCTCTTTCTCTCTCTCCTCTCTCTCTCTCTCTCTCTCTCTCTCTCTCTCTCTCTCTCTCTCTCTCTCTCTCTCTCTCTCTCTCACACACACACACACACACACACACACACACACACACACACACACACACACAGATACACACACACACACACAGATACACACACACACACACGCACTCGGTAGCGAAGTTGGTAGAGCGCTGGACTGGGAAGTACGATGGTGCTCACAGTACCCAGTTCGAATCCTGCACAGGGCCGAAATTATTTCGGTATCGCTGTGCATCGGGTCGTTACTCTGACTCTCGTGGGCGGGGAGTTGGGTGTTTGTGTGTGTGTGAAAGGTCATAGCATTACCCATAGATCGGTCATACGAGCTCTGAGCTCTCTTCCGGGAGGGAAATAGCTGTCGATCACGAGTCCAACACGTGATCCAAAGACCAAGGTGAATACACACACGAACAAACTAGATGTTGCAAGATACAAAGACGGGTCACAACGAGCATAGCTCCCTTTCCCGTATAATACAACTAGGTAAACACACACACACACACACACACACACACACACACACACACACACACACACACACACACACACACACACACACACACACACACACACACACACACACACACACACACACACACACACACACACACACACACACACACACACACACACACACACACACACACACACACACAACACACACACACACACACACACACACACACACACACACACACACACACACACACACACACACACACACACACACACACACACGATACCTATTTGTCAAGAGACCAACACGTGATCCAAGACCAGGGAGAACACAAGTACACGCTTATTCGAGAACTTCCTTAAACCGCTTCAAAGTTAAACTATGTTACTGTAGGGTCCGATGTAAGATATGCCACGTGTTTAACTTAGTTTCATCATTCTGGTGTTTGACACCACGTCGCCTGGAGGTGACGTACGATCAACGTGTTTCCTAAGCACCAATGTGTGGGATTTACCACCATGGTCTTGGATCACGTGTCGGACTCGTGATCGACAGTTGTTTCCCTCTCGGAAGAGAGCTCAGAGCTCGTATATAACTGATCTATGGGTAATGCTGTGAACTTAGACGCACACACACACACACCCAACTCCCCGTCCACGAGTGTTGAAGTATCGACTCACAGCGCAGTGATACTGAAAAATTTTCAGCCCTGGGCGGGATTCAAACCCTGACCGCTGTAGTGGCAGCCCTGAACTCTACTAACTGCGCCACCGAGAGAGAGAGAGAGAGAGAGAGAGAGAGAGAGAGAGAGTGAGTGAGTGAGTGAGTGAGTGAGTGAGTGAGTGAGTGAGTGTGTGTGTGTGTGTGAGTGAGTGAGTGAGTGAGTGAGTGAGTGTGTGAGTGTGTGTGTGTGCTTGATTGATTACATAGCTCAACAAAAATTTTGCATTGATATCAACCATTAGTATTATCTATCTTAAATGTATTGATTTGTTTATTCATTTATTTATTTATCTATTTTTGAGAAAGAGAGAGAGAGAGACCCAAATCACGCACAAAGTCATTCAGCTCTGGCTGGCTCAATTGCTAAGTTGATGGATCTGCCAGTATTTCTTGAGTTATATCGTCAGTCTCACTCATTTCGTCGCTACCCTCTTCTTCAGATGGAGACAACCCATTAAAAACTGGAATTGGTAGCTCATCAGAGTGCAGAGTAGGTCGAATTGCTGATGGTATACGAAAAAGTGATTTCATTTTTTTTTTTTTTTTCCAAAAGCCTTTTCGGATACGATTTTTTTTTTCTTCTTTTTTTTTGCGCCAGAGTCTTTCGTACTGATCAGATGAAAATAACAATCAGTTGTGTGGTCCTTCGGTCTCCTGTGAGGTCATGGGAATTCCTTAACGTAATTCCTTACGTTTCCCTTCCGTCCAGTCATGCAGCATTTATGCGTAGTTATGACGCACAGAACGTGGGGCCCATTTCTTGTCTTGGTCACCAAGAGCAAGTCACAAGTACGCTTTATAGGCTCGCTTCATAAACGATGTTATATTACACCTCTGAAGAATAAGCATAGCCACAAATATGTAAGGCGAAGAGGTGCGAGGCGAAGAGACGCGAGGCGAAGAGACGCGAGGCGAAGAGACGCGAGGCGAAGAGAGACGCGAGGCGAAGAGAGACGCGAGGCGAAGAGAGACGCGAGGCGAAGAGATGCGAGGCGAAGAGACGCGAGGCGAAGAGACGCGAGGCGAAGAGAGACGCGAGGCGAAGAGAGACGCGAGGCGAAGAGAGACGCGAGGCGAAGAGATGCGAGGCGGAGCAGGCGGAGGGATGCGAGGCGAAGAGAAGCGAGGCGAGGATGGCTGAATAGCAGAAGCTTTGTTGCATTATTACATGTGTACTGTGCTCACGGGAGCGTGGAACTGTTTCCTCTCATCCCTCCTCTTCCGCTCCTCTCCCCTCCTCTCCCCTCCTCTCCCCTTCCTCTACTCTCCTCTCTCCCTCCCTTCTTCCCCCATCTCCCTTCCTTTCCCCCTCCTTTCCCCTCCTCTTCCTCTCTTCTCCCCCTCCTCTCCCCTCCTCTCCCCCTCCTCTCCCCCTCCTCTCCCCTCCTCTCTCCCTCCTCTCCCCTCCTCTCTCCCTCCTCTCCCCTTCCTCTATTCTCCTCTCTCCCTCCCTTCTTCCCCCCTCTCTCTTCCTTTCCCCCTCCTTTCCCCCTCCTCTTCCCCTCCTCTCCCCCTCCTCTCCCCCTCCTCTTCCCCTCCTCTCCCCCTCCTCTCCCCTCCTCTCTCCCTCCTCTTCCCCTCCTCTACCCCTCTCTCCCTCCTCTCCCCCTCCTCTCCCCCACACCCTCTCCCCCACACCCTCTCCCCCACACCCTCTCCCCCACACTCCCCCACATTCTCTCCCCCACACTCCCCCACACACTCTCCCCCACACTCTCCCCCCCACACTCTCCCCCAACACTACCCCACACACTCTCCCCCACACTCTCCCCCCCACACTCTCCCCCCCACACTCTCCCCACACACTCCCCACACACACTCTCCCCACACACTCTCCCCTCCTCCTCTACTTTCCCCTTCTCCACTCCCCTCCCTCTTTCCCTCGCCTCAACTTTGTCGTGGCTTTAGAGCAAGTTCCTATTACCCAGAGAGTGAAGCTCCCACCCTCCCACTCTCCCTCCCTCGCTCCCCCTCCTACCCTCCCTTGCTCCCCCTCCCACCCTCCCTTGCTCCCCCTCCCACCCTCCCTTGCTCCCCCTCCCACCCTCCCTTGCTCCCCCTCCCACCCTCCCTTGCTCCCCCTCCCACCCTCCTTCGCTTCCCCTCCCACCCTCCCTCGCTCCCCCTCCCACACACCCACCCTCCCTCGCTCCCCCTCCCACACACCCACCCTCCCTCGCTCACCCTCCCACACACCCACCCTCCCTCGCTCCCCCTCCCACACACCCACCCTCCCTCGCTCCCCCTCCCCACACACCCACCCTCCCTCGCTCCCCCTCCCACACACACACCCTCCCTCGCTCCCCCTCCCACACACACACACCCTCCCTCGCTCCCACCCTCCCTCCCACCCTCCCTCGCTCCCATCCTCCCTCCCTCCCCCTCCCATCCTCCCTCCCTCCCGCTCCCATCCTCCCTCCCTCCCCCTCCCATCCTCCCTCCCTCCCCCTCCCATCCTCCCTCCCACTCCCATCCTCCCTCCCTCACCCACCCATCCTCTCTCCCTCCCCCTCCCATCCTCCCACTCTCCCCTCCCATCCTCCCCCTCTCCCCTCCCATCCTCCCCCTCTCCCCTCCCACCCTCCCCCTCTCCCCTCCCATCCTCCCCCTCTCCCCTCCCATCCTCCCCCTCTCCCTTCCCATCCTCCCCCTCTCCCTTCCCATCCTCCCCCTCTCCCTTCCCATCCTCCCTCCCTCCCATCCTCCTTCCCGTCCTCCTCCCCATCCTTCCTCCCTCCCTCATTCCCTCCCACCCAACCCTCCCTCCCGCCCACCGTTGGCGTTGCTTGCTGAGCCAGCCGCCCACCACGCCCACTTCCCAAGGATGAAGAATCATCAACTGGCGATCAATCTCCTTTTTCAATCAATTTCATTTTATCTCGTATTGTTCTGTTTTATCTTGTTTTATTTCATTCTACTTAAAAAAAATTATTTGTATTTTATCTTTCATTGTTTTGTTTTTATTTGTTTATTTGTATATTTATACATTTATCTGTTTATTCAATTATTTATCTATATGTTCATTCAGTTATTATTATTAATTATTCATTTACTTACTCATTTATTAATTTCTTTGTATGCTTATTTGTGTGTGTATTGATTTTGATCGTATTCACATTGTTCATTAGTTTGTTCCAATCATTCAGTCAGTCAGTCAGTCAGTCAATTACTCGTTTATTATATCCATTCATTCATTCATTTATTCAATTACTCGTTCATTCACCCGTTCATTCACTTATTCATTTATTTATTAATTCATTCATTCGTTTTCTTGTTCACTCGTTCATTTATTCGTTCATTCATTTATTCATTCTCTTATTCGTTCATCCACTCGTTCATTCACTCATTCACTCGTTCATTCACTCCTTCATTCACTCGTTCATTCACTCGTTCATTCACTTATACATTCATTCATTCATTCATTCAACTCATTTGTTTCCCTTGCAGGAGCCCCCGACATAATGGTTAGCAAGTAAGTCACCCCTAATTCTCTTGTCCAAAGCACATTTTTATTCCCTTGACATATTTCTTTGGCCAAGATAAATTTCTTTTCTGTGCCTTACGGAACTCGTAAAGCAAAAAAGCCTCGGGTCCTGCCTCCTGCCCGCTGTCAGTGGCTTCCTACAACCCCCCCCCCCATCCCACTCCTACCCACTCCCACCCCAAGCGCCAAATGCTGGCGCTGCCTCAAGGGTCATAAAGTCGTAGAGATGACAAGGAAAACTAAGCCTTATGGATAATGCAGGCATAAGCGAAATTGAACCATCTCTAATTTGGGTCATGGAAGTTTTGCTCGGGATAATGTTTTCTATCCTTTTTCTTCTTTTTCTTCTTCTTCTTCCTTCTTTTCTTCTTTATTTTTTTTCTCATTTTCTTTTTTGAGAATTTTTTAAAGATATTTTTCTTAGTCACTCATTCCTTCTCCCTCTCATTTGACAATTTTATCCAGTGTGTGCAAAACTTATATCAAGACAAGATTATCAAAAATATTTCAACTTAGGACATTTACATAATCATGCTGGCTAGCTACCACTTAGCAATCATATTTAGTGGTAGAGACAACCCTCTATAGTTAACACTAAAGAAGCAAGGAGGCAATGAAAAACACTTAAAGTTTCCCGTCCCCATACTAATAAGCCAACATTCTATTTACCAGGTGGTTCTTCTAGTCTGATTAAAATCTCCAGACCATTACAAGATTAATCAATCTAGTTTGATCTAGATCTTCCTTCAACTGCTTAGAAGCTCCTCTTAAACTGGGTAATATATATATATATATATATATATATATATATATATATATATTATACATATATATATATATATTATACATATATATATATATGATATATATGTATGAGAAAGGTATCGGGTCTTAATCCGATTATCGAGTTTATTCCTGACCGGTTTCGCTTTACAGAGGCTTCTTCTGAAGTTAATGTAAAGAAGCTACTTTAAAGCGAAACCGGTCAGGAATAAACTCGATAATCGGATCAAGATCCGTGTTTCCCCCCTCTTCCACCTTTCTCATAATTGTCCCAAAGTCTCAATATATGTATATATATATATATATATATATATATATATATATATGTATATATATATATATACATATATATATACATATAATATATACTTTGCTGGAGGCCAAAATAGAGCAGTTGAAATTGCCAAATTGGTCCTTTTGGTTGATTAAAGGTTAGCGCGAGTGGCCAGAGATTAACAAAGGCATGAAGGCGATAAGCATGTGTTGGATTTTTCGTGGCCAATAGGCGGATCTCGAGGCTAACGATGCCATTATGGTAAGACGTCGTAATGGGCGTGAAAGACCAGCCGGAGTTCATTGGACTTTAATGGAAGGTATTTTGCAAAAGCAAATCCCGTGAAACGACAGCTTCCTGAGATCAAATTGCGATAACAAAAGTCAACTTTTATTTCATTTTTTTTTTTCGTTTTTTTTCGTGTTGTGTTAGTTTGTGTGTTTGTGTGTTTGTTTATTTGCTTTATTTTACTTTATTCTGTTTATTTGTTTTGTATTTTGCCAAAACAAATCCAATGAAACGACAGCTTCCCGAGATCAAATTGCGATAACGAAAGTCAACTTTTATTCTATTTTGTTTCGTTTTGTTGTATTTGTTTGTTCGTGTTAGTTATTTGTTAGTTTGTGTATTTGTATGTTTATTTGTTTTATTTTTACTTTATTCTGCTTATTTATTTAATCATTCTATTATATTATATTTTCATTTGTTTATTCATTTATCATTATTAAAAAAAAAAATTCGCGTCCGACCTAGTTATGGACAAAAGATCCCTGTCGACATGCTCCGCCTTTGTAATCCTTTTTCTTTTTATTTTGTCTTATTTCATGCATTTCTTTTTATTATATTGATCGGTTGTTTGATTGATCGATTGATTTTTACTTTTTTATTTTTTCATTTCTTTATTCATTTTCATTATTTATATAAGAGGAAAGCCAAACCGGCCATACTGCCAACAAACAGTAGGAAACCACACGTTAAATTTATCTTTCACAGTAAGTGTTGCAATATATAGTGTGTCACACTTAGAAAAAAAAAATGGAAGAGCCCTCAAAGGTCTCAAAAAAGACAAAAGCTGTAGAAGTTCCCAAGAGGACGGACATCTGATAGTACACGTCTGCTTCGAATTTTCATTTTTATAAGTTTGATAGCCACCACAGTATGGACAGATCGAGGTCAGGGAAGAAAATTTTTAGTGTCTTAGGTGGGCCATATATATATAATGTGTGTGTGTGTGTGTATATATATATATATATATATACATATACATGTATCATATATATATACATATATATGCTGGAAATAGACTCATCCACTGGGATTCGAACCCTTGCCTAGGCGGCTTACGTCTTATAAGACAAAGACCTTACTGACCATGCTATCTAAGGTCTTTGCCTTATAAGACGTAAGCCGCCTAGGGTTCGAATCCCAGTGGATGAGTCTATTTCCAAAAATTTTCAAATGATAAAAACAATATATATATGTATATATATGTATAAATATATATATATATATGTATATATACATATATATATATATATATATATATAACATACAGACAGACTGTGGTTGAGTTTGTGTTGTTTTTCCTCAAAGATCCCCAGAGACAACCTAGGAAATTTACCAAATGTTTATGAGGAACACCTTACACTTGAAGGAAATCACCCAACGGAAGACACAAAACAGTGTCTTAAACGGCTCTTCATTCAGACCACTCGTCGTTCTGCAAAGATTAACATGGGTCACACTGGTGATCGTGTCCGGGTTACTTGGGGACGCGGGTTTCTTGAAAGAGGTCTGAATATACATACTGATAGTCTGGAAACTGTCAGTCGTACTGGCAGCTGACAAGAGGTAATCGCATTAAAAGCAAAACCTTCACATTAGTGTCTGACGATGCACGGTAAGACACTTCAAATGGGAGAAAAAGAATCTGTGGACACTAAATACCAATCTACGTTACTTGAAAAGACCTTTCCCTGCGTTTCCGAAAGGATTTTTTTTCCTAAGAAAAAAATATGTTCTTTAAAAAAAATGCGACCGTCTAGGCTCTCCGAGTAATTAACCACTGACAAACCGCACTAATGGGATTCAACGAAGAGCTGAATTCCAGCTGGCGGTCCACAGACTGGAGGAGGAAAAGTAAAGAGAAGAGAAGAGAAGAGAGAAGGAGAGAAGAGATGAAAGTAGTGGGAAAGCGAAGTGTACGAAAGGTTAAAAAAAAAAAAAAAAAAAAAAAAGGTAAAGGGAAATGAACGGAAAGGGAAGAAGAGGAAAGGGACATTTGGAAAGGAAAGGGTAGAGAAAGGAAAAGGAAGAAACGGTTATTGGAAAGGGAGGGAAACAGAAATTGGATGGAAAAGGAGGAAAAGGGAAAGAAAGGAAAAAGTGAGGATGGAAAAAAAAGGTATGTGTGCCTCCTCGAGATCCTCGACGTTGATGGTTTAGAGTTAAAGAGAAGGGGGGAAAAGGAAAGGGAAGGTGTAACAGAGAGGATAAGAACAAAGAAGCAAGTCAGTACAGTGAAAGAAGAATATAGGAAGATTAGTTACAAAAAGGTAGAAAAGGGAAGGTAAAGAATAAAGAGAGAGAAGAAGAGAAAGGTAGAGAGGAAAGGAGAAAGAGAGGCATATAAAGGCATGGAAACAAAGGAGAAACATAAAGAAAAGGAAAGGCGGAGACAGAAAAACTCAGGAAAAAACTTGTGTAAAAAAAAAGAAAAAAAAAGTCACAGTAGCAACCTAATAGGGAAAAGGGATATAGACAGAAAGACAGACAGACATAGAACTAGCCAGCCAGCCAGAGACAGTCATAAATAGACGGAAATAGAGGGGGACAGAGACATAGAGAGACCGGCAGAAACAAACATGCATATCAATACAAAGACATAGGTAGACAGATACAAACAGATACAGACAGATAAAGATATAGACAGAGATAAACAGACAGATGAACAGAGAGGCGGATAGATAGTATGACATGGAGTAACAGAGACTGAGGCAGACATAGATAAGAACAGACAAAAAGATTGACGAACGGATGGACAGATGCTCAGATGGACGAACGAATAGACAAATTGAAGACACGAAGAAGAAGCGGTGAGGCATAGAATCAGCGAGAAAGAAAGAAAAAAAAGAGCAACAACAGCGAGTCGAAATAAAAAAAAAAGTCAAGAAACTGAAGGATAGTAAAGAACTAGAAGAAAAACCAAGAAGATCTGTGTTCTCAAACAAAAATGGACGTAAGGAGGAACCAAAAAAGAGAAAAAGTAAAGAATATTGAAGAAGAACGAAGAAGGAGTTCGACACTTAAGTTGATTATGAAATGGAAAAAGAAAAGAACAACGGCAAGTCAGAAGGAGAAAAAGTTCCAGAAGAGAAAAAAAAAGGAGAAAAAGAATTCAAGAATACGAAGGCGACGAAAGGAAAGATCTTAATGGAAAAGCAAAACGTTAGGAGGAGACAGAAATAGGGAGAGACAGAGAGACCGGGAAACAGGGAGGGACAGATAGAGACAGTGAGACTAGAAGAGACGGAGAGAGACAGGTATACAGGCAGACAGACAGACGGAGATATGAAGGGATGGAGAGACAGACAGACGGACAGACGGATGGGCAGACAGACAGACAAACAGACGGACAGACGGATGGGCAGACAGACAGACAGACAGACGGACAGACGGATGGGCAGACAGACAGACAGACGGATGGACAGACAGACAGACAGACGGATGGACAGACAGACAGACAGACAGACAGATGGACAGACGGATGGGCAGACAGACAGACAGACGGATGGACAGACAGACAGACGGCCAGACGGATGGACAGACAGGCAGAATGACAAACAGAAAGGTAGGAAGGAATGGAGACAGGAAAGGATACAGGAAGTCAGACAGGAAGAAAACCTCCATGTTCTCTTAAGACATTTGGTTTCAAAGCTGCCGAGACACCACAGTGGAAATAAGTCTTTTGATTTTGTGCCATCCTCGGATATACAATTGTATTTACTATGCATAATATGAGTCTTACATGTATTGTATTTCATTGTATATATGATTGAATCCGAATAGAATAGAATAAAATAAAATCAAACAGGAGGTACAAGCAATTCGAAATTTTGCACCTTTGGTCTTCCTGGATAAACATCGACCATTATATATATATTCCAGTTGATCGAGCCCTTGGCACCATGGAACATACCAATCCATTGAAAAGCTTCCTGGAATGACCCACCACTGTTGTGCATTATACTGTCGAGGACCTAAATGCCCTCACTACATGCCTTAACAGACCTTTTCTTTTCACATAAACCCCAAAATGTCTAGACCTTTGTATTGGTTCATGATTAATGAAATCCTTGTGGCCTTGTCTCCCTGTGCAGTGACTCGAAAGCTGGGCAATAAAGTATTTAACGGCTGATGAATATATTAAATTGAAATTTGAATTTTGAAATGAAGGCGTTCGAACTAAACTGACTGACCACGTCAAACCAGTGGGTGTAAAGCCAAAATACAGACATTTGTACTACATGGGATAAATACCATCTGTCATAAGCCAGTCAGCAAGCAGTTAGATTTCATTTCATTTCAACTTCTACTTCCATATAAATGTTTTTGAAAGAAGGACGGAGGGATGAAAATAATAATATTATTATTACTTTTTTTTTTCTTAGGAGGGTTGAAAAATACGACTTATCCTGACCTGACGTGAACCGACTTGACTTGACCTTATCCGATAGTGTTTTGTAAATTTTATTTGCAGTTTTCAGGACGGTCTAACCCCTACCATGTAAAAAAAAAAAAATCGAATGACAGATTCTTGTATGTGAACGTTTGACTTCCTTTGATGCCGACCGTGAGTGATCAATGTGTCGATTTTGCCGTCGAGAGCGATGGCAGTGTTGTCAGTCATCAGTCGGAGTCTCGTTTCGCATGGATGGAAACACTGGGACAAAAAGTTGGTATCCCAAAGACTTCTATTCGCCTTCAGCAACTGGATCGGCAAAAAATGCAGGTGGTAGGTAGACCAATCTTGATTTCTGGACACACATACCAAGCGATGAGTTGGTTGTACTTGTACATCACTTGCTACCGAGGGAGATAGAGAGAATAGCTTGCTGGCAGCCAAGGTGGGAAATTGTCCCCTGTTGCTAATGGTGTCATTCAAGGTATGAGTTGGTTGTACTTGTACATCACTCGCTACCGAGGGAGATAGAGAGAATAGCTTGCTGGCAGCCAAGGTGGGAAATTGTCCCCTGTTGCTAATGGTGTCATTCAAGGTATGTAATGACCTCCTCGTTGCAGGGAGGTCGTTACAGATATCAATAGAATAGCCTAATGGTATCAGTGACAAAAATAACACTTGCTACGGAAATTGTAATGTTATAACACATTTGTAAATGTGCACTTTAAACCCACTATCGGAGAAATAATATCAGAAGTAGAGGAAAACTGTATATTTCGACTATCTGCTATGAGGATAGCAGTCAATAGATTAATGTCAAGAGCGGTCGGACAAAATACCATAAACTGTCCATGACCCAACCACATCAAGAGCATGTTACCTGAGTCCCCCTCATTTTTCCCCGTCCCCTTTTCTGTACTCCTCACTACCTCATTTACAGCTGTAATCTATCTTGTAACCATTCTGCTGAAGAGGACTACAGATAGTAGTCGAAATATACAGTTTTCCTGTACTTCTATTATTTCCCCGATAGTGGGTTTAAAGTGCACTTGCTACGGAAATAAGCTTGACAAGTCGATAAGCAAAAAAAGAAAGAAAGTCTTACCTGGAGAGCCTGTGCGTCGTTGGGCAGCTGGTCCAGCTTCTTGAGGTTATTGTTCGTAAGATTAAGGTGGGTAAGCGCTGTGAGACCGCGGAGTCTCTCACGCGGGAAGATGACCAACCCATTAAAGCTGAGATCAAGATGGGTCAGTGAGGTCAAGTTTCGGAATGCGCTGGGTGAGATCTTCGTGATCTTGTTGGAGGATAAGTCGAGGATCTTAAGGTTCGGGATGAGGTTGAGATCCCGGCTGGTGACAACACTGAGATTGGTGTGAGTGACCACTAGTTCCCTCAGAGACACCAGAGGTTTCCTCACAATAAGCATGTTGTTACTCACTAGGTGTTTGAGAGGGTTCCCAGATATATTCAGGAGCTTCAAAGACGGTAACTCGTCCAAGAAGACAGAGTCGGGGATCTGAATCATGGCGTTGCAACTGAGCTGGAGTTCGGTGAGAGAGGTGGAGTTCGCCAATGTACCTAGAGGGATATCGTTGATCTTGTTCCCCGACAGATCAAGTATAGAGAGGCGATTAAGTCCCAGCACCATCGTCCGACGAATCTTCTTTAGTTTCAAATTCGAGGCATAAAGCTCCCTTAGATCCTTCAACCTTGTGAGCTCCGCGTTCATTCTGTCAATAGGATTCTCATAGATATGTAAGATCTCGAGTGCTTCGAGACCCTCAATGGATCTGAGCGCTTCGTGGGACAAGTTGTTCATCGATAAATCCAACTCTTTTAGATTTGTGACCTTATCAAAAACGCGCGACGGGAGAGATGAGAGCCTGTTCTTGGCCAGACTTAGGTGACGCAGTCTCAAGTTCTCGGTGAACAATTCCAGCGGGATCGTCCTGAGTTCACAGTCGTCCAGATCCAAATACTCGAGATCTCGTAGCTCACGAAGAGCATCTGTTTGAAGTTTACCAAACCCGTTTAAACCAATTTTTAGTTTCCTTAGTGTTGGGATATTAAGATAGTCTTTAGATAGATCTGGAAGTAGATTGTGCCTTAAATTTAACTCCTCTAGTTCCTTCAGATCGTAAAAAGCATCTCTCTCGATCTCGCTGATCATCGAGCTTTCCAGATTTAGGTTACGTAAAGGAATGGGACCTTCAAACATAAATCTTCGAATTGCAAATATTTGGTTATAAGACAGATCAAGGGTCTGCAAGTTTGTGAGCTTCAAGAAGGTTTGTGGTTCAATATCCATTATTCTGTTATTATCTAAGAGGAGCTCTTCTAGGTTTTCCATGTTGTCGAAGAGATAGGAAGTCATAAGTTGCTGATGATTATGGGAAAGTCCAAGATATTGAAGTTTCCTCAGGTTTGAAAATGATTTATTTTCTATGCGTAAAATTTGATTCCTCTCCAAGTGAAGTTGCCTTAAGGAAGTTAAGTCGCTAAACATTTCTTGAGTTATCAAAGACACGTTATTATCGTTCAACCATAGAATCTCAAGTTTGCTCTGCCCTCGAAAAGCGTCTACATTAATTGTTTTTAATTGGTTCTTGGAGGCCCGTAAGCTTATTAAACTTGCTGGATACCTGCTTAAAGCATCCGGCAACTCGAGGAGTCTATTACCATCTAGGTTCAGGTGCTGAAGCCCTTCTAAGCTGGAAAAGGCCTCTTTTGCAATATGCTCAATCCTGTTGTCTTGAAGATGCAGCTCAGCTAGTTTAGCAAGAGGAGAAAAAACATTTCTCTCAATCCGAGAAATAGCATTCTTCTGAAGTCGAAGTTCCCTGAGGTCTGGAAGGTTCTCGAAAGTGCCTTCTTCTAACGCTGCGATACGGTTGTTGTCCAGGCTTAGTGAGCTCAGGGCTCGAGTGTTCTCGAACAACAGCGGATGAATAACAGCGATATTGTTTGAACTCAGCTGCAGGTTGAAGAGAACATCCATGTTCAAGAATGCTCCACTCTCGATCGAGTGAATCGCGTTGTTCTGGAGGTACAAGACTGAGATCTTCGTAGCATTGACAAAGGTGTCGTTGGTGATCTTAAGAATGTTGTTGTTGGCAAGGAACAGTTCTTGTAGTTCGACAAGATTAGCAAAGACACCGTTGTCTATCGAATGGAGATGGTTGTAACCCAGATCGATGACCCGGATAGATGGAGTATACGAAAAAGTCTCTGCCTCCAAGCTCATGATGTCATTATGACTGAGGTAGAGCGTCTGAAGGTCTTTGTTCGTCTGGAAAGTGTCTTTGTCTACGGACATAATATTGTTCAGGTACATAGATAGGGATACGAGTGCCGGCATGGCTGAAAGAGTTGAACTGCCAAGTTGGGTAAATTTGTTACTGCTCAGGTCGAGAACTTCTAAGGAAAGGAGTGCTGAGTGATGATCACTGACGACATCGGAGATGTGGTTCCAAGTAACTTTTAGGGTCCTCAACTTGTTCAAGCGACGGAGTGCTGACAACGGAAGCTGTTTGAGTTGGTTATTCATCAAGTTGAGTTCTATAAGTGTATCCTCAAGTCCATCAAAAGCATATTCAGATATCAACCGGATACCGTTGCTCTTCAGATTTAACGTTGCCAAGTTCATCCTGAAGAAACTATAGCTCTGGATCTCGGTGATATTATTCGACTCCAACTCTAATGACGTTAATCTCGTCAAAGGTTGAATTGCTGTCTGAGGTACAGACTGGAGCTGGCTGTGCACAATGGTCAGACTCTCTAGAGAATTTTCCAGCCCAAAGAATCCCTTATCTGCTACGTGCTGTATATTGGAATGGGAAATTTGAAGACTATGAATGGTGCTTTGGTTGAAGATGTGCGCTGGAAGGACTGAGGTGTTACTGGAAAGATCGTAAATGCTGAAGGACTTGATCGGCCGCTGAATGAGCCGAAGAACATCCCCAACGGCCTTCAGGGACACGTTAGGACATTCGAGGAACACGCCGTCGTCGAAGTGGTAGCAAGGGCAGTTAGGGTTCTGCTCCCATGGGGGGCAGGCGCTGCCCCCGTCGACGTCCTGACCTTGAACGACCCATGAGGCGATCAAGGCCGTCATGAAAACGACGCACGTAGATTGGCGCTGGTCCATGACGAGATCATACGGGCTGCATCCTAGACCTGAAATGAGGAGAGATGCCAAGTAAATACCAGGTGGTTAAGATTTTGCTTACGATTATTTCATCTAGCACACCATACACATTGATCCTTCGGGTATGACTTGTAAGATGGTTGTTATTGTACTAAAAAGAATAGTAATTACCCCGAGTTTCACTGACTGAAAACTCTCATACCTACAGCAAATGACAACAGTCCACTACCCTCCAGTAGATCTCTTTAGGAAGAAACGTTAGATTGTTACACATGATGTATCAATGTGGGGGCGTTTCTATACGTCACTGATTTGTAATTATAGGACGGGAGTCGCTGGTTGTCAGATCTTGGGAGGAAAAGTCGAGAATATATAACCAAATCTGAGGGGAAAAAATCCTAGGCCAGGACTAAAGACAACGTCAGCACCTGGTGAATGTCCCTAAAGATAAAGATGAGGCTGTTGACTGGTTTTGAAGACACGTGATAGGTACACGAGTCTAGAGCAAGTCTCGTAGGATCACCGCTTCCAGGCACCCGTCGTCAGTCCCAACTAAATATATGAAGATAATAAGCTTGCAATTTGTCTATTCTCCATTTAAATGTGATATGAAAAATAGAAGAAAAAAAAGATGAAAAAAGTTTTGCTAATTTTTTAGTCAACAAATATTTGATTGTATGACTGTATGTAACACATATTAGTCCTACATTTCCTGGACAACCAACGAACAAGCGAAATGTGAGGACTGAAGACCATGATACTGAAACGAATTCAGGTTCCATCTCGGACCCTATATACCCAAGCCCAAACATCGGGATGGGCAACCCAACTACGAGATGTTGTATGGAGAAACGACTCATCAGTAGCTAACCAACCCTCGTTCTTAGGTATGAATATGATATATTCCTGAATACGGACATTCGTTACCTGCCGTTCAGAACATTCAGAGAACTCGTATGTATGTTCGTATGCATTTATGTTTGTATGTATGTGAATATGTATGTATGTGTGTATGTAAGCATGCATGCATGTATGTATATATGTTTGATATCAGACCACTGCTGCAGTGTGCAGCCTGCAATGTTGAAGCGTCTAATTATGGCTTCAGGTTCAACAAAAACTTTTGGCAACGTCGGACTGGGCCGGCGACCAGGGGACCCTAGCCCACTTGTCTACCAACCGCGGTTCCCGGCCGCGTCAAGCGACCCCAAGTACGTGCGCTACTAACTCTTAACACCATGTAGATGTCTGAAACTCGCTCAGTCCGGTGGTGCTCGCCCCGCCTGCTGACCACCCGCAGCCGAAATCATCCTCGTCCTCCCATCGTCGTCGGTCCTCCTGCGCGCCGCTTACCGTCCATCCTGCCGTATTCTCAGTCGTAGCACTTCTTAGTTCGCGTTTGATGTGTTCATGTCCGAGAACTATCTAAAATATCCTTCATATCTTTCACTGCGTTCGCTCGTGGGGTTGGGGTAGAATTGATGGTCGGATCGTAGTTATGTATGAGCTTGTCAGCTTTTTTATTCTTTGTGGGCAAGTTGGTAAGAGGTTCAACTCCGGGATTAACATCCAATAGCTTTTAATATAGCATCACTATACGAGAGCTATTCGCATCATACTTTTCTAAAAATTCATTTGATATAAGGTAAATTATTATAATACATGATACATATATAAAAAACGTATAATATATATCATGATGTATAATTCAACGTATAAGAGTTAATACATATCAGATCATACAATATGATGTAATATGATGTGGCATAATGTAATATATAACATACGTAATAACATGAAATAGGAATCATCTATCACAGTAATAGAAATTACATCGGATGTCGTATGGATTGTCAAGTGGAATCTAGTTTGGCTTACATTTATATAATCATCCAATTTATATTTTCAAAGTATAGTAAAAGACAATCTTTGAAACCAAAACTGTCTACTAGCTTTGGAAGCATCATCAACGTTGGACAATAGAGGAGGATGTCATCGAGGCTTAATGGGGCAAACAATGCGAATTTCGCTAACCAATCACCCTGAACAATCTCTCTTTCTCTCTCTCTCTCTCTCTCTCTCTCTCTCTCTCTCTCTCTCTCTCTCTCTCTCTCTCTCTCTCTCTCTCTCTCTCTCTCACTATCTACTCCCTATCTACCTATCTATCTATTTCTGTCGCTGTATCTCTCTCTCTCTCTCTCTCTCTCTCTCTCTCTCTCTCTCTCTCTCTCTCTCTCTCTCTCTCTCTCTCTCTCTCTCCGTCTCTGTTTTTCTCTCCCCCCGTCTCTCTGTCTCCCTATCTCTCTCTCTCTCTTTCTCTATCTCTCTATCTCTCTATCTATCTATCTATTTATCTATCTATCTCTTTCACACACACGCACACACGCGCGCGCGCATACACCCTCGCACAAAAATATTATTTACTTGTTCATTTACTGATTCATCTACGTATCCATTCACTTATCTATTTTCTTCTTCATTTGCTCATTCAATCATCTATCTGCCTATTAATAATCAATTTATGGTGAAATTGTTGCTGAAGGGCTCAGTGGAGATTGAAAACCACGGCTGTATATGTTACGAAATGGAATAGACATAGGGTGTTGCTTGTGGAACAAGATTGAGGAGGGATTGATGTGATCGATGACGGGGGATCGTGTTCCAGAGTACAGTCGATCACAATGTAGGAAAACAAAAGTAAAAGAGGAATGCGAGGAGCACCATTCATTCCACAACGAGGGTGAAACGGTAAATTTGTAAACAAGTAAATGAATAAATAAATACGAGTGAATGAGTAAATGAATAAGGAATGACTTTACGAAAATCATTGAGTAAATATATTATACAACAAATGAACTTTTTTTTTTTTGTTAGAATACTGCCTTGTTCAATTTTTCTCTTTTTTTTCTATCTTGGCTCGGTTATCTTGCTCGATTCAGTTTTTGTCATTATTATATATAAATATTCTTTTTCATTTTTTCTTCGGTTTTCTGTGTTCACTTTTTCCCTCTGTTTTATTCTTCTGATTGATTGCCCTCCTGTTTGCCAGTTTTCTTCCTCGGGTCCATTCTCTCTCTCTTTCTCTCTCTCTCTCTCTCTCTCTCTCTCTCTCTCTCTCTCTCTCTCTCTCTCTCTCTCTCTCTCTCTCTCTCTCTCTCTCTCTCTCTCTCTCTCTCTCTCACTCTCTCTCCCTCTCTCTCTCTCTCTCTCTCTCTCTCTCTCTCTCTCTCTCTCTCTCTCTCTCTCTCTCTCTCTCTCTCTCTCTCTCTCTCTCTCTCTCTCTCTCTCTCTCTCTCTCTCTCTCTCTCTCTCTCCCTCTCTCTCTCTCTCTCTCTCTCTCTCTCTCTCTCTCTCTCTCCTCTCTCTCTCTCTCTCTCTCTCTCCCTCCCTCCCCTCTCCCTCTCTCTCCCTCCCTCCCTCTCTCTCCCCCCCACTCCCTCACTCTCTCCCTCTCTCTCCCCCTCTCTCCCTCCCTCTCTCTCCCCCTCCCTCTCTCTCCACCTCTCCCCCTCTCTCCCACCCTCTCTCGATCTGTCTCTCCCTCTCCCTCCCTCCCTCTCCCTCCCTCCCTCTCCCTCCCTCCCTCTACCTCCCTCTCTCTCCCTCTCTCTCTCTCCCTCTCCCTCTCCCTCTCTCTCTCCCTCTCCCTCTCTCTCTCTCTCTCTCTCTCTCTCTCTCTCTGTCTCTCTCTCTCTCCCCCCCTCCCTCTCTCCTCTATCTCTCTCTCTTGCACTCTCTCTCTCCTCTTTTTCTCTTTATTTTCTTTCCCTTTTTTCTCTTTTCTTTTTTCTTCCTTTTTCTCTTCTTCCTTCTTCCCAATTTGATTTTCTTTCTCATTTTTTTTTTCTATTCTTCAGACCAATTTTCTTATATACAGAGACATGTCCTTTTCACCCAGGAAAACTCCTTCACTATTACTCCAGAGGACCATCGTTAAGTTAATAGAAGTTAATAAAGACGGATTGTTATGTCCTTGGCCACAAGAGCTACTAATGAGGTAAAAGGAAGTTAAGCTTCGTTTGTCTTGTGGTCAACCTCTCGGTTTGAAAGTAAATAATGTTTTGATCATTTGTGCTTTACCATGTGTTGTTTTATCATTTTCAGTTGAGTGTATGTGTATGTGTGTGTGTGTGTGTGTGTGTGTGTGTGTGTGTGTGTGTGTTCTGTGAGTTAGTTTTTGAGTTGTTTATGCACTCTTTTTGTGTTGTGTTGATTTGTTTATTTTATGTATTATGCCGTGATTATGTGATATGTACTTATATATGATTTTGTTATCGGTAGTGTTGTTATCTGTCTACTTAAATGTTTATTCTAAACATTTCATAAATATAAATAAACAAACAGAAATTAATTGACAAGTAAATAACTGAAGATAATCCGTTTCATGAAACACAAATGTACAAATGGTCAAAGAGTTTCCTGTTGCACGTCAGCAGATGTATTACTTCCGTCCTCTCACTGGGAAATGTAAGAAAGGGGAATAATTGCAACAACCGGTCACATGATTCCTCAGTCCTTCGAAGATATTTCAGCTGTTTGCCCTCATTCTACTTTTAATAGTATACGCGCGCACGCACACACACACACACACACACACACACACACACACACACACACACACACACACACACACACACACACACACACACACACACACACACACATGCACACACACACACACACACATGCGCACACACATACACATACACATACACATGCACATACACACACACACATGCACATACACACACACACACACACACACACACACACACACACACACACACACACACACACACACACACACACACACACACACACACACACACACGACTCGATGGCGCAGTGGTTTATATTACCCGGCTGCCACTATGCGGGTCGGGTTCGAATCCTGCCCAAGGCTGAAGTAATTTCAGTATCGCTGCGCTGTGGGTTGTTACGGGATAGATGGATGGACGGATGGATAGATAGATAGCCCTGGCCTAGCAACAACTGTGCCCAACGAGTCAACCTTGGGCTGTGGTCTTAGTTGAAATTGAAGGAGGTCGTCAATTCTTTGCGGTCTTGCCTTGTACAGTCAAGTTCACAAGTTCGTGCCTCCATTACGTTCTGTTCATGGATGCGGCCTTAACCTCTGCGTGACTCGGGTCCGACACGGAACCAAATAAACGCGTTTGACGCTAACCGCAACGGAATGTGTGAAAGGCATCACCCGGCCGAAGGGATCATAACGTGTGATTCACCACCATGGTCATGGATCACGTGCCGGACTCGTGGTCGTCAGATAGTTCCCTTTCCCTCAGAGCTCATATATGACCGATCTATGGGTAAAGCTGTGACTTTACACACACACACACACACACACACACACACACACACACACACACACACACACACACACACACACACACACACACACACACACACAAGTCCCCGCCCACGAGATTAGGAGTAACGACCCGCAGCGCAGCGATACTAATAACATTTCAGCCCTGGGCGAGATTCAAACCCGGACCTCCGTAGTGGCTATCGTGTGTGTGTGTGTGTGTGTGTGTGTGTGTGTGTGTGTGTGTGTGTGTGTGTGTGTGTGTGTGTGTGTGTGTGTGTGTGTCCGTGTCCGTGTCCGTGTCCGTTTGTGTGCTTGTGAACTGTAAAAAACCTACTGGTTGTAATATAAAGGTTACTGTTTCACGAAGTAGATTCGTTGACAGTGGGTTTTTAAGAGTACATTTCACCGATATGTTACAACAGGTACTACTCCAGAATTGTGTAAATATATACATACGTATATTATATATATATATATATATATATATATGTATATATATAATTATATATATATATATATTATGTATATATATAATATATACGTGTGCATGTATGTGTATATATACATGTATATATATATATATATATGTATATATATGTATATATATATATGTATATATATATAATATATATATATATGTATATATATAACGAGCTCACCACGGTTGACAATTTCGTTGCTGCGTTATTACTTCATCTACTTAATCTATCTGTCGCCAGACGATTTTATTCAGTGTGTGGAATGTTTTCTGTCTGCCTGTCCTTCCCTCATTCTGTTTTTCTGTGTGTCTGTCTGTTATTTTCTGTGTCTGTCTAATCTTCCATCGTTCTGTTTTTCTTTCTGTCTGTCTTTCTGTCTGCGTGGCTGGCTGTATGTTGTCTGTCTGTGTTTCTGTCTGTGCTTTTCTGTACTTTCCTTGTTCTGTCTTTATGCGCTTGTCTGTACTTCCCTCGTTCAGTCTTTCTGTCTGTCTGTCTGTATGTATGTCTGTCTCTATCTCTATTTCTTATTCTCTCTCTCTCTCTCTCTCTCTCTCTCTCTCTCTCTCTCTCTCTCTCTCTCTCTGTATCTATCTGTATCTCTATTTCTCTGTATCTCTCACTCTGTGTCTCTCTCTATATCCCTCTGTATCACTGTATCTCTCTGTATCTCTCTTTCTCTCTCTCTCTCTCTCTCTCTCTCTCTCTCTCTCTCTCTCTCTCTCTCTCTCTCTCTCTCTCTCTCTCTCTCTCTCTCTCTCTCTCCCCTTTCCCTCTCCTTCTCTCTCCTTATTCTCCTCCCTCTCACTCCCCCTCCTCCTTTGTCCCTCCCTCTTCCTTCTCTCTTTTTCTTCCCTCCCCCCACCGAGTCAATCCAAGGGCGTTCGATGGCATGTTTGGTGATGCATAAGCTCATCCATTTTTCAGAGCGAGACTTCGGATCCTTGAGATCCGATTCATGATAGATTCGACTTTGGTCTTGGGTACTCTCACGCTCTGCCTGGCGGCGTTCACCATGAGACGCTTAGTGTTACTGTGATTGTGGAGGGTAAAGGGAGGCTCCCTGTAAGCTGAATAAAATTGACCGGTGTTGTCAGTCGGGAGAAATGTTTTGGTGGTTTTTGTGATCTAGATGCTTGTAGGGTTGATTGGTTTATTGTAGGGTCTTACTTGTCGTCAAATACGTTGTCATTATATCTCGGACCTAGTCTACTTTAGCTGTCTTTTTTATGTTCCTAATTATTCTTGATCAGGTCTTACTATATAATTCTTCAAAGTTCCTTATGTTCGTTTTTTTGTGTCAAATCCCATTTTCATTATAAGGTAGACTTGGATCTGGGTTGGACCTCGGGTTTTAAGACCTTGTACGCTTTCCTCCGCTATTTGTAAGTTCGAGTTGCCTTCCCCTTATCTAGTCTTCTCCGGAAACTCTTTTCTCGCTCGGTGATCCAATGAGATTCCTCCGTTATTCTTTAATTGAATGATTTTGTTTAGCGTCACAAGATTCTGATCCTCACGGAGATGCTTAGTGTTAACATCTATGTATTCAACGTATGCAATACTTCGATATTAGCGTGCACACGCACGCACGCACGCGTCATATGCTACAATATGTGGTTTCAACGACAAGACTCCCGTCTCCCAAGAGACTTCTGTTGTGACCAAGCCAACCGATCCTTCTTGACAACGCCCCTTTGATAAAAAATTCTCGGCGCTCAGGTCAAGAGCCTCTACTTGAACAATAGCCCAGATGGGTCTCAGGTCAGCCACCTGCATCAGCTGACGCCTTAACCGAGGCGAGCCAACTTCCAAATATTTTTCATATGGCAACAACCTCCTTTTCCATAATTGGCAACCTTTGTAAACTGTAAATATGTATAATATATGTCTGGCAACCCTCTGAGCTTTCCTGAGGGCTTGCCGTGTATGTAGTAGTTAGAACAGAACTGAACCAAGAGAAAGCCTTCCTTCACCACCAATTCCAAATATAGAGTAACACAACCTACATTAGGAAGAAGTCTGTTAATTAAGGACTTTTTGAAATATATGACTTTGATGTCTCCTCTCACTATGAACTCCTTGCCACCAGAGAGGACTCGAACTACCGACACCCCGCTCCGCCACAAGCAGCGACGCTCTAATACGCTCGGTCAGGGAGGTTCACCCTTCATTTTTTTTTTTTTTTTTTTTTTTTTTTTTTTTTGACACGACCAGATGTTGGATTTCGTTGACCACTAACCAGTGTCGACGCCCCCCTTCGAAGTTTCAATTGCTATCTGCAACAACAAAAAATTCAAGAAGGAAAAAAGGCGCTCCACGAAACTTGAAGACTTCTTCTAGTCCACCCACCAATTTCAATGAAGGTCTGTCGTTTCTGTTGATAACAGGATGAGGACCACACAGCCACCGAAGAACTCCAAAAAAACAGAGTCTCACTTGAGGAAAACTGATAACTAATATCACCTGAACTGAGACA
>NC_134795.1:61361037-61363537 GCF_046742065.1 Oratosquilla oratoria
AGATTATAAAGAAGATAATTGTGTTAACGTGTGTTGGTGGTGTCAATATAAGCCAGTGGTGTTAGTGTGGACAATTGGTGTCCGTGAATATATCTGGTGCCACTTACTTTTGGTAAAAGTAATTGTACAATTGGAATTTATTGGCAAAGAGAGTAATAAGCATATTGCCTAGTCCTCTTGAGTTGACTAAGTCTTGTGGATTTAGTAATAATGTACACAAACAATTCTGTTCATCTGCGGGTCATGTTTTCATTATCTGTACATGTGTGTATATATATATATATATATATATATATATATATATATATATATATATATATATATATATATATATATATATATGATGTAACATATTAATGACGTATATCACAGACACAATGTTTACAATATGTCTTGTGCCGGTGACGAATAGCAATACTTGTGACAGTGACGTTAATTTAGGTACGTGTTGCTATGTATTAACCTCTGGACAGTAATCGCGATAACAAAACATCACTGATATCTTCACAAGCTACACTGATAACACTTCTGGAGATGATAGTGGTGATATATCCAGGTAATCACCAGTAGTTTCGTGATGTTGATAATACAGACGGTCCTTGTACCACTGATAATAACTTCGGCGCTGCTTGTTAGCTGTAGTTAGGTTTGGTGCTCTGAACTACAGACTCTCACGCAAGCCGACAACGATAATTAGGGATCGCAGGTGGGCAACATCGATTTCAGGCAATGATGCCACGCTTTGGTTTTTACTTTAAATGCAATTTCTGTCACTCTCCTGTCGAGCAGTGCCCAGCCTTGATTTAGGGGGTGGTGGAGGTTGATTGGGGATGTAGGAGTGGTGGTAGTGGAGGTTGATTGAGGGTGTGGGAGTGGTGGTAGTGGAGGTTGATTGATGGTGTGGGAGTGGTGGTTGATTGAGGGTGTGGGAGTGGTGGTGGTGGTGGAGGTTGATTGGGGATGTGGGAGTGGTGGTGATGGTGATGGTGGAGGTTGATTGAGGGTGTGGGAGTGGTGGTGGAGGTTGATTGAGGGTGTGGGAGTGGTGGTGGTGGTGGAGGTTGATTGAGGGTGTGGGAGTGGTGGTAGTGGTGGTGGAGGTTGATTGAGGGTGTGGGAGTGGTGGTGATGGTGGAGGTTGATTGAGGGTGTTGTCGTGGTGGCAGTGGTGGAGGTTGATTGAGGGTGTGGGAGTGGTGGTGGAGGTTGATTGGGGTGTGGGAGTGGTGGTGATGGTGGTGGTGGAGGTTGATTGAGGGTGTGGGAGTGGTGGTGGTGGTGGAGGTTGATTGGGGATGTGGGAATGTAGTAGTGGAGGTTGATTGAGGGTGTGGGAGTGGTGGCAGTGGAGGTTGATTTAGGGTGTGGGAGTGGTCGTAGTGGTGGAGGTTGATTGAGGGAGTGGTCGTAGTGTTGGAGGTTGATTGAGGATGTGGCAGTGGTCGTAGTGGTGGAGGTTGATTGAGGGAGTGGTCGTAGTGTTGGAGGTTGATTGAGGATGTGGCAGTGGTGGTGGAGGTTGATTTGGGGATGGAGTGGTGGTGGTGGTGGTGGAGGTTGATTGGGGATGTGGGAGTGGTGAAATTTGATTAGGGATGTGGTAGTGGTTTTGGTGGTGGAGGTTGATTGAGGGTGTGGGAGTGGTGGTGGAGGTTGATTGGGGTGTGGGAGTGGTGGTGGGGGTGGAGGTTGATTGGGGATGTGGTTGTGGTGATGTGGTTGTGGTGATGGTGGTGGAGGTTGATTGGGGGTATGGGAGTGGAGGATGTGGTTGTTGGTGTGATGATGCTTGTTGTGGTGGGATGAAGATGGATTTGGTGATGGTAGTGGTGACTTGTTGGTGCTGGTGGTTGTGGTTGTGGTAGTGGTGGTGATGATGATGAAGATGGAAAGATAGAGAGGAGTAGTGTAGGCATAAAGAGAGAAGGGAAAGAGAGAGAGAGAGAAAGAGAGAGAGATAGGGAGAGAGAGGGACATTAACATGGACATGGACGATGAGGACAGACGGACAAACAGACAGATAGATGGACGTCATCGGACAATAATTACATCCAAGGCCCTCTTTTAGTCACTCAGATTGAGCGTGACAGAGAGGCATTGTGGGGGGTAAGGGGGGGTAAGGGGGGGGAGGGAACAAAACCGCCCACTTATTTGGTTCCAAGCGTGTTGACTAATTTGGATTAGGTTGTTTGCACGAAGGGTGAAATTCTAGGAAGAAACTGTGACACGATCACCTTTTAAGGCTCCACTATATGTGTTATGCAGTTAATATTCTAGGGGTTTTAGTGATACCCCTGTGGACCAGAGTCACTCATCATTATTCTGTGATTAGATATTCGTCTTAAAGTTAAAAAAAAAAAAAAAAAAAAAATCCTCCATTTTTCCAGCCATGTTTCCTTTGCTACCTCAATAACTCGACTTCTTAGGTGCGATGGTGCCTCTCCAAAGGATGGAAGCGCTGGATCTTTGCGACAAAATGTTTCTGCCATGAAGTCTCAGC
>NC_134795.1:61376037-61381037 GCF_046742065.1 Oratosquilla oratoria
AAGAGAATGGGGAAGATGAGGAGGAAGATGAGGAGGAAATGGAGGAGGAAGAGGAAGAGGAGGAGGAAGAGAACGAGGAAGAGGAGGAGGAAGAGGAGAAGGAAGAGGAGAAGGAGGAAGAAGAGGAGAAGGAGGAAGAAGAGAAGGAGGAAGAAGAGAAGGAGAAAGAGGAAGAGGAGGAGGAAGAGGAAAAGGAGGAGGAAGAGGAAAAGGAGGAAGAGCAAAAGGAGAAAGAGCAAAAGGAGGAAGAGCAAAAGGAGGAAGAGGAGAGGTAGGAAGAGGAGGAGGAAGAGGAAAAGGAGGAGGAAGAGGAAAAGGAGGAAGAAGAGGAGGAGGAAGAGAAGGAGAAAGAGGAGAAGAAGAAAGAGGAGGAAGAATAGGAGGAGGAGGTGGAGGAGGAACAGGAACAGGAGGAGGAGAACGGGGAGGGATTGATGGCCAAAGTACATTTCACAAATTGAACATAAATCTGAGTCAACACAGAATATAAACATATTTTGAAGGAAATTGTTGCAAGTATTGAGACAGCACAGAGTGCCTCGTAAGAATAGAGAACCAAAGATTATTTATTTTTTTGTAACAAGTGCAACAGTTATTACTTGACAGTGAGAGTTCTCAACTTGCTTCCTTATGTTATGCTGTTCTTTAACCATCTTTCCTCGTGTATTTCCTTATGTATTTCTTTATGAATAGAAGTGCAGAGGTAATTATTAAACTCTATCTAGAGATAGACCCATCCTTGACTATGCGGTACAGCTTTGGTCTCCGTCCTATAGAATGGACGTCAATTCACTAGAATCAGTACAGAGAAGAATGACCAAAATGATACATGGACTCGGAAATTTGCCTTACAAAGTGAGGCTTAGGCACCTTAACTTACACTCTCTGGAAAGACGCAGAGTGCGGGGTGATCTAATAGAGGTGTTCAAGTGGATCGACGGCTTTAACAAGGGTGATGCAAACAAGATCACCATATTAAAACAAGAGGGCAGAACTCGCAGTAATGGATTTAAACTGGACAAATTTAGATTTAACAAATAGGCAAAAATTGGTTTACTAACAGGGTGGTCAACAAATGGAATAGACTTAGTAACCATGTAGTGAACACTGAAACTATAAATTGTTTTAAGAAACGGACAACTTTATGGATGGGAATGATCACAGGCGTTGATGGATATGGAGCTGCCTAGTGTAGGCCTTATGGTCTTTTGCAGTCTCCTTCATTCTTATGTTTTTAACCACCTGAAGGACTAGTAGAAGAAACGTCAGGAATAAACGCGCTCCACTCCCAGTCCATGTTTCCTTTGCCGTGTAGCAACTTGTTCACATGGGTATTAATGAACACTATTCACTCTGAGAGCTGAGACAATTGTCATCACTGACCCTTGAAAGAAGTTTATAGTACCCAAGTGATGATAAGGCAAGGTTGTTGCCACATATATCACACAGCACAGACTTTGAAAAAAAAAAAAAAAGAGAGGAAAGGAAAGAGCGGTAAGATCCACAGATCAGACCCTAGCTTGTAAGAAAAAAGGAAGAGGCAACCAATCAACTAATTGACATATTCACTTAACAAGTTCAGTCTCAGATAAAGATAAATAAATAAATAAATCCGAAGCTTCAGAGGAATACATGTTTATCTTGGAAGATTTGCTGGTTTTCTATTTGACTTGCATGTGTTTACACCTATGTCTCTTAATGCAACACTCGCCATCCGCCACTTGTGCGGACGTTTGCGCCCAGGACATAAACCCACTTCGGGAATCGGTGGTGTTTTATGTCCTAGGACAATTCCCGAAGCAAATTTATGTCCTGGGCTCAAACGTCAGCACAGGTGGTGGTTGGCGAGTGTTGAATTAAGAGACATAGTTGTAAACACATGTTTGCAAAAAAGAAAAAAAAAAAAATCTTGCTGACGTATAAAAAACCGAGATAGAAAGAGAGAGAGAGAGAGAGAGAGAGAGAGAGAGAAATACATTAGGAATAACCCACCTATCCACCTCCATCCCCCATTGCAATCAGCTTCGTATCCCAAGTGTTCTTTGAGATGTAAAGAGGACCTCACAGGTCCTGTCAGAAGTAATTGGGTTCACACGAAGTACACGAGACTTGGTAAACACAAAGAGGTCCTCCGGTTCTTTTAAGAAATTAACTCTTTTCATTGTTCGACTGCTACATATACGTAATATTCGAATACGAATATTGATTAATTTACCTGTTCGTTCATTAGTTTATCTATTCGTTTGTTCATTTACTCGTTTAAATATGTTTATTTATTTATCAATATATGTATCCATTCATTCATTTATCTTTATTTAAATATTTACTTGTTTAATTACTTGTGTACTTTTGATTATTTTTTTATTCAATCTGTTCATCTATTCATTATCTATGTATCTACTTGTTTATCCGTTTGTTCGCCCATTTATTAGCTATATTTCAAATAATCTATCTAATTTTATCTTTTTTTAATATCTTATTTATTTTTTATTATTTTATTATGTGTTTTATTTGTCTATTTCTACCATGTTCTACTTATGAAATTCATTATGCTGAAGAACAGCATGGCAATAAAAATCTTCTCTAAATTTTCAGATTTCTTCAACGAGGGGTCTCTTATGTTTGTGATACCCGGTAAAGAAATGGCTAATTCTCTGTACATTATTTGTCTTCCAAAGGAAAGGAATTAATGTACACGGAAATGTTCCGTCCCCTTTCTGAGGCTAAAGTTATTTTTGCAAACACAAGCTCGAAAGGTGCTGTGGCAGTGATGCAATTGCAGACAAAAGGATAATAAATTACAAATGTAAATTCTATTGCAAATGGCTTGGTCTGTTTTGTACACAGTATTCGCCTCGCAATAAAACGAGATTCAGGAAACGTGGAAAAACAATAAACATATTTACCAGCAGACGATACATTTGCATAGTGAAAAATATCGGCTAGTTAAAGACTTTTGACATCGAATGTAGGTTGTCACGCTGGAGAGGAAGTGGGATGTGTTTCTGGTCACGCTGGGTTGACCCACTCCCCCTCAGACCCCCCCAGACCCCCACCCTCGCCCACCGACCGACCCACCCACCCCCACCCACCGAAGAACCATCCACGGTTCGACGAGAACAGAATGGACTGGGCGAGTTTAAACCAACATATGACACAAGCTTGTGCAATTTGGGTCGTTACTCTGAGTTCGTTCGTATTTATGCGTGGGAAGAGGGGACGAAGGAGGCAGTTGACGAAGCGAGTAGCAGGGGTGGGGGGGAGGGGGAGGGAAGGGGGGGGAGAGGGAGAGGCGGTGGAGTGCGGGGAGGGGATGGGAAAGAGGAGGTTGGACGGGAAAATGAAGACGAATGAAGAAGAATACCTGAGCCCCTGCATCATGCTGAATCACTTAATAGAGTATATTCTGGTCAACGACAGACATTTTTATTCAATTTAAGAGCGATTTAAGAAATAAAAGATAATGCTCCACAGATTTTTCAAAATGGAGACACAAACCCAAAGTCAGAAGTAGATGACGATTCTATTCAGTGTTGTAGTGGCCTTCTCTTGCAGGCTAAGAAACAACGGTACATAAACGCGCAAGTTGTGAAGGTTAACGTGACGGGAAAGGGAAGGAGATTCTACACAATAGTGAATATAGGGGATCAAGGTAAACACCCCAGAAACCCGGTTTCTATCGGGTTTCTATTTGTGGCGGACTAGAAACCTCCAAGAAACCTTTTAACCCTTATAGATTGGCACAGAAGCCTGTGGAATAAACAAATAATATATCTAATTTACTGTGGTGGAATTTTGTTGAAACATTTTGACCAGAAATTATTTTTGAGAGGTTTAAAGTTATGCAAGTGTGTTTTGGGTTCCTTGCCTTCTAAAATAAGATTCATGCATTCAAATTAATACATCATACACGAAATAGACGGCTCTTCCATCTAGTCCAGTGGTTCTTATGGTTCAGTGGTTCCTTGCACGCCATTGTGGTACACAAACAATATAATATATGGTTTAACGTCACAAACTCCCCCATACCGGAAGGCTAGGATGGTGCCCCTCACAGAGGGCTTGTAGCGTGAAATTTAATGAACCATGCCCTTGATTCAACTTCGCCGGTGGCAGGATTCGAACCGCCATCCCCTCGACCTTCGCCGCAAGTAACGACGCCCTAACCCGCTCAAACAGTACCACAAAAAAATATATATAGTGATAGTTAGTGGATGCACCAGGTTTCTATCCACTAGTGATTGGATTTTTAGGAAGCTAAAGAACAGCAATTCATAAGAAAAGAGGTTGAGAGCCCCTGATCGAGCCCAACGTGATCACATTTCATTATTATATTAATAATGGGTTGATACTATGGAAATACGAACATCGTACATATTGTCATATATTTATCATGTTTATGTAACCTAGACCTATAGGTTCTTTATAGGTGATACTTTTATTTAGCGGCTTCAACATATTTGAAATTATTCAGTTGGCGTGCCCAGAAGTAGGTCTAAATACGCCTATAAGTACGTCAATACGGTACACAAAAGCTGTTCACGACGAATGTTACCTGTATACAATTCAAGCGAGGAATCGAAAAAACGCTTGCATAACTTTAAACCACTCAAAAAATATTTTGTGTTCAAAATATTTCAACAAAATTCCACCACAGTAAATAAGATATAATATTTGTTTATTCTGCGGGTTTCTGTGCCAATCGAAAAGGGTTGAGAGGTTTCTGGGGTGTTTACCTTGTCACGTCAGACAACCTCAATCAGCTCCCACCGTAATGAGCAAGAGTTATTTGTTTACATTCTACTGATGATCAATAACTTTAATATATATAAACACAGATACATGGAAACAATGTTGAGAAACTTGTTACCCATACGATAGGACGATGCGGGCTGTAGCTTATCTATACAAGTCCATTGGCTTGTACACTATTCGCACATAGACCCTTCCCTTATGTAATGCTGTTTCTTCACCACCAGTGGGTCAGTCCAACATCTAAC
>NC_134795.1:61386037-61406037 GCF_046742065.1 Oratosquilla oratoria
AAATTGTAATAATGTATATAATAAATAAAATAAACAAGTCCATAGGTCTAGCTGAATAATAAACAAACAGGTAAATAGTAAATGATAAATTGACATAATTAATAATGAATATGATTCAAGTAAATAATAATAAACAGACAGACAAATGATAACAAAACAAAAATAATATATAATACATGACAGTCATCACAGCATCTTGCTTAGGCGTTTATCTAAATGGTTCTTACAGCTTCGAACTGAACTACATTGCACTGCCTCTGCAGGAAGTTTATTTCATTCATTATTTACACGGTTAGCGAAGTTGTTTTTACCCACTTCCATATTAAATCTATTTCGTGACAGTTTGAGATAATTTGTTCTCTGTCTGGTGACCTGAGGGATGATGTAGTCTTACGAACGCCCGATCCTGATCCATGATAACAAGATTGTACAGATACCTCATTTTTTATTGACCATTTGAAATGTTTATATATGTATCAGTGTTGTATCCTTGTAAGTACTGATCAAAGTCTGATGAATAATATAGATATCAGTGTCCAGCGCTATACATTCGAGAGAGAGGGATAGAAATAGGTCGAGAAGAATGGAGGTTGAAGGGTATAGGGAATGGATGGCTGGATAGATGGATAGAGGGAGGGAGTGAGGGAGAAATTGAGAAAAGGAATTTGAAAAAATAGATTTATGCATTCCATGTTTTGCCTGCTTATTTTGGTTCGGGATGGTTCCACAAATAGACCTAATCCTTTCCAGAGAAAAATTAATCAAAATAAAAGAATAAAACCAAAAATATCTGAATTCTTTTGTGACATATTTTGGCAGAAATATAAAATGGATAGAAAGCTATTTGCTAGTGTCCATTGATATAATCATCCTGATAGCTTCCAGTGTTTTCGTAATTCTGTTTGATAGAGAAAGACCCTCCACAGCGAGAGTGTGAACCTGAATAATTCATTTTCGACATGTCTGAAATATTATGACAAAATCATAATCCAAAAGATGTACTTCTTTACAATAAATGACGAGTTTCGATTGATCGAATAACACATACTGTGCCTGTTCATTTCTTTCATCTGGAGATACAGAATATACTTTATGAATTTTGTGTGTGTGTGTGTGTGTGTGTGTGTGTGTGTGTGTGTGTACATAATTATATGCAAGCAATCACATCACAGTGATAAGAAAATTAAAAATAACCACAGAAGGGAAACTTGTAGACAGCAAGTACTTTCGTATATTACATCTCCAGACTAAATGTCTACAAGTTTCCCTTCTCTTGTGGTAATTTTGTATATATATATATATATATATATATATATATATATATATATATATATATATATATATTATATATATATATGTGTGTGTGTGTGTGTGTATGCGTGTATGTATGCATTTATATATGGATGCTGGATAAAAAGAACGGAAGAATAATCCTTTCGGATCGTAGGCAAGAATTTAAGTTGTCTGTTTTCGTCGCCTAAACTTCATTAGTAGTTAATCCCCAAGTCTGATGAAAACATTTAACAGTTTGAATGTATTTTTCGCACTTTGTCGCCTACAAATAGCTATTATATCTTTGGGTACAATCTCGTCCCAAAAAGATGAAATATCGAACATGGTGAAATGTCTGAGGAAGGCGGTAGTTAAGGACGATTGTAGGTTGAGAGATGTTGTGTAAAAATAATAATAACTAATAATAATGAATAATGATATAATAATATAATTAATAATAATAAATAAATAAATAACATAAATAAATAGATAAATAAAAATTGGGTCAGTAGGGCTTTCGAAATTATTGACCCGAGACCTGACCTCGTTCGGAATCGAACCCGAACCACACATGTTAAGACGAAACGAGATACATAAACGCGTAAATCATGGAAACGAGGTTAATCGATGTAAAGTTGGTTATGAACCGAAATAGAATGTTACGGTCAGACGTTATTTGGATATATTACTGAGGAAAATCTCGGAATAAATATTTGTATTAAATTCATCTGTGTTAAGTTGCTGTTAATAGAGAAAGAGACCTAGCTCTCTCTGTCTCTCTTTCTCTTTCTTTGTCTCTCCCTGTCACTCTTTCTGCCCCTCTGTCTCTCTGTCTGCCTCTCTCTCCCTCCCTGTCCCCCTCTCTCCCCCTCTCTCCCCCCTCTCTCCCCCCTCTCCCCCTCTCCCCCTCTCCCCCTCTCTCTCCCTCTCCCTCTCCCCCTCTCTCTCCCTCTCCCCCTCCCCCTCTCCCCGTCTTCCCCCTCTCCCCCTCTCCCTCTCCCCCTCCCCCTCTCCCCCTCCCCCTCTCTCCCCTCTCTCCCCTCTCTTTCACTCCCCTCTCTTTCACTCTCTCTCCCCCCTCTTTCTCACCTCTCCCTCTCTCCCCTCCCTCTCCCCCTCTTTCTCACATCTCCCTCTCTCCCCTCCCTCTATCTCTCCCTCTCTCCCCTCCCTCTATCTCTCCCCTCTTTCTCTCCCCCCTCTCCCCACCCTCTCTCTCTCCCCTCTCTCACTCTCTCTCCCATCTCTCCCCACCCTCTCTCTCTCTCTCTCTCTCTCTCTCTCTCTCTCTCTCTCTCTCTCTCTCTCTCTCATTTTTCCTCTCCCTCAAATTCATTGAATTTTGAAAAACGTATATTGAAAGCCAATGTTTACCAGTATCTTATCAGTACTGAATTTGAAAAAAGGATTTTTTCACTTTTATCTATCTATTTATTTATTTTGGGGGTCCCGTAATAGACTCGAAAAGAACATAGAAAATGGGAAATTAAAGAAAACGGGGAGGGGGATTTGGGTGAAATTGTTGTGTAGAAAATAGAGCATGAGGGAAGTTGTTTATAAATTATGTAGAGTACCATTACTTGTTCTTATTTGTATTGTAGTTTTTCCAGTTGTTAGTGGTAGCATTGATAGTGTCTGTTTCAGAATACCGTCATCATCATCACTATCAATTTCATCAAGCACCATTACCATCATCCCCACCACCATCACAATCACCATCAGTAATAGGATTAGAGGGAAGAATATATGAAGTATTAGGAAGAGGAGGAACGGCCGCGCTGAAATTATGAATAAAGGAATCGAAAGAGAATAAGATAAAAACGAAGACAAGAGAGACAAACGGGGAAACGCTAGGAGATGGTAACAAGAAATATGAAATATACGAGAAGAGGAAGAGGAGAGATGGTGGAAATAGAAAAGGAATAGAGGAGGATGAAGATGGCTAAGTTTGAAAGAGAACAGGAAATGGCAGAGGAGGAGGAGGAGGAGTGGAAGGTGGAGGACGGAGGGCGAAAGAACGACACAAAAGATAGACCAAGAATACGAACAATGAAATGCAGAAGAAAGTTTGCATGTGGTGCCTTGGAAGTAAACGAAGATCGAGAAAGAGGGAGAAAAGAAATAGGGCAAAGGGGAAGGGGAGAGAGGAAGAATAAAGGAAAAAAGAAAAAGGAAAGCAAGAGGAAAAGGATAAAGGAAGTTATAAAGCAGGGATGCTTAAGCGTCCTGATTTCTTGGCCTTTTGGAAGAAGAGAAGAAAGACGAAAAAAGTAAAGAAATAGAAAATAAAGATAGATAAATAAAATGAAATGTATATCTTTTTGCCGTCTGGAGGCCACTTCATCACTGAATGGAATTGTCTGCAAACCGGGAACCCAAAATAGTTCGTGGGTGACAACCTGAAGTACTTCTTGGGTCTCGAGGGTTCCTAAGAAGCTTTTGAAAGAGTCTGCAAACCGGAAACTCGAAATAGTTCTTGGATGGCAGACTCTTCCAGAAGCTTCTTGGGTAACCTCGAGACCAAAGAAATACTTCAGGTTTTCGGCCACGAACTACTTTGGGTTTCCGGTTTGCAGACTCTTCCAGAAGCTTTTTGGGTAACCTCGAGACCCAAGAAGTACTTCAGGTTTTCGCCCACAAGCTACTTTGGGTTCCCGACTCATCCAGAAGCTTCTTGGGTAATCTCGAGACCCAAGAAGTACTTCACGTTTTCGCCCATAAACTACTTTAGGTTCCAGGTTTGCAGACTCTCCCAGAAGCTTCTTGGTTAACCTCGAGACCCAAGAAGTACTCCAGGTTTTCGCCAACGAACTACTATGGGTTCCCGGTTTGCAGACTCTTCCAGAAGCTTCTTGGGTTACCTCGAGACCCAAGAGGTACTCCAGGTTTTCGACCACGAACTACTTTGGGTTCCCGGTTTGCAGACTCTTTCAGAAGCTTCTGGGAATACCTTGAGACCCCAGAGCCTCTGGAGTAGAAGACATAGACCAAAGCAGAAGAAGAACGGACACAAAGCTGAACAAAGAGGAAGAGAGAGAATAAAGAAGAAAAGGAGGAAAGGCACAGAGAAAGACAAAGAAAAAACAGCAAAAATTGATAAAGTCGACAAGAGAGATGTCGCACACAGAGACGGACAGAATAGCAGGGGTAAGAGTAAGATGGATTGAAGAATAACGAAATGTTGAGATGATATCGAGAACAAGAAAGATCAACAGTAATCAGAGAAGTGTAAAACGACCAGAGAAGAGAAATTGCAGAAAGAGAAGGGAGTGATAGACCACAAATGAGGAAAGAATAAACAAAATTTCCAATCTGTAAAGAAAACGGAGAAAGAAGTACAAGAGAGACACAATGCAAAAGGAGGAACGAGAATAGGAAGAGAGAAGAAGAAAGGGAGAGGAAAGAGGAGAGGAAAGTAGAAGGCAAAAAAAAAGGAAAGAAGGGAAGAGGTGGAAAGGGGGAAAGGAAGGAAAAATGGAGAGGAGAGTAGATAGGATTGGAGGGAAGAGGAGGAGAAGCCTGGGAGGGAAGATGGGAAGGAAGGAGGGAGGGAGAGAACAAATGAGGCATAGAGAGGAGAGGAAGAAAAGGAAAAGACAAGGAAAGGAAGAAACATGGATGAAAAAGGAAAAGACAGGAAGGGAAAGGGCGAGACAGGGGGAAAGGAAATAGAGACAGGAAAATAGAGAGAGAGAGGAGGGAAAAAGGGAAAGGAAGAGAGAAGGGAAGGGAAGAAAACACGAGAGATGGAAAAGGGGAAAGGGAGATAGATGGAGAGGGGCAAAAACAGAAGTCGGGAATGGGCAGGGAAAGGCTGGGGAAGGGAGGAAAATGGAAAATGCAAGAAGAAACGAATAGGAAAGAAAATTGTGTGAGGGGAAGAGAAAGAGCGAGAATGAGAGAGTGAGAGTAAGAGAGTGAGTGACAGTGAGAGTGAGAGAGCGAGAGAGTGAGAGAAAGAATGAGAGTGAGAGAGAGTGAGAGAGTGTGAGAGAGAGAGTGTGAGAGTGTGAGAGTGAGAGAGAGAGTGTGAAAGTGAGAGAGAGAGAGTGAGAGAGAGAGAGTGTGAGAGTGAGAGAGAGTGTGTGAGAGTGAGAGAGAGAGAGAGAGAGTATGAGAGTGTGAGAGTGAGAGAGTGAGAGAGTGTGAGAGTGAGAGAGTGTGAGAGAGAGAGAGAGAGAGAGAGAGAGAGAGAGAGAGAGGGGGGGGAAGAAGGAGAGGGAGAGGGCAAGAAAGAGGATAGGGAGGAGGAGGAGGAGGAGGAAGAGGGTGGGGAGGGAACGTCAGTCCTACGCATACAAAACACTGATTCTTAAGCCTTTGCATTCGCTGCCTCTGCCTCCGGCAGCACTGGGCAGGTATTGAAATTTAGTGCTGAAGGGAAGGGAGGAAACGATTTCCCGTCCCTCTCTCTCTCTCTCGCTCTTGTTTATTCAATGTAGCAAAGGGCCGCAGGAGCTTGTCCGTCGCCTTCTTGCGGTCGTCGTTATGTCATAATTTGACCATTTCCCAGTCTTCTCGCTTTTGTCTCTCTATCCGTCTACCGAATTTGAGATGTAGAGGAGGAATTTTGCTTGACAGTTTTTGTCTGTTTGTTTGTGTGTTTGTTTTTAGTATTTTTGTGGACGCGAAACTATTTTTCTTTTTCTTTTTCTGTGTGTGTTCTTTATTTTTTTCCTTTTCCACAGGTACATGTCTTTATGAAATTTTGAATTGTTAGTTGGGAGAAAAGAATATGTGATCAGTCCGTCTCGTACGATGTATAATATAATTGTGTGTGTGTGTGTGTGTGTGTGTGTGTGTGTGTGTGTGTGTGTGTACGTGTATGTGCATGAGTGTGTGTGTTAAATAGTTATTTATGGATTTATCTATTTATTTATTTTTCTTATTATTTTATAGAAAATCTCCATGAATTAGTTTCTTACTACCACAGGGCCACAAACCATCTAAACATCTTTAGGTCCACAACGAGGCCAAAAATTCGCTTTGTTGATACTTTTAATTGGGAAACAATAAACACAAAGGATTACAAAGGCGGAGCATACCGTCAGGAGACCTTTTGGTCCATAACTAGGTCGAATGCGAAAAAATATATATAAATGAAAAAAAATTATAATAATATAAATAATAATAAATAAATAACACATAGGTATAGTTAAATGATAAACAAACAGATAAATAATAAATAGTAAATAATAAACTGACATAGAATTGGTTTCATGTGCTTCTCGAGTGAGTGCCAACAGCAGTGCATAAGAAAGCGTGCATGCTCGTTAAACCACACAGACATGTGTATATATATGTCCAACACTACAGGAACGTTAAGGGACAAATAAACAAACAAGAAGGGATCGCCTGAAATAGAGAAGCACACATGGGCTCGTGCTCGAATGCAAACACGAACATACATATAAACACTGTTTCCTCTCGCGTGAGAGTAAGAGTGAGAGTGAAAGTGAGCGAGAATGAGTGAGTGAGAGAGTGAGAGCGAGTGAGAGAGTGAGAGTGAGAAAGTGAGTGAGAGAGAGAAAGAGAGTTAGAGAGGGTGAGAGTAAGAGAGATTAAGAGTGAGAGAGAGTGAGAGTAAGAGTGAGAGAGAGTGAGAGTAAAAGGGAGAGAATGAGAGTGAGAGACTGAGAGTTAGTGAGAGAGACTGATAGTTAGTGAGAGAGACTGATAGTTAGTGAGAGAGACTGGGAGTTAGTGAGAGAGACTGGGAGTTAGTGAGAGAACTGGGAGTTAGTGAGAGAGACTGAGAGTTAGGGAGAGAGACTGATATAGTTAGTGAGAGAGACTGATAGTGAGAGAGCTTGGGAGTTAGTGAGAGAGACTGGGAGTTAGTGAGAGAGACTGGGAGTTAGTGAAAGCGACTGAGAGTTAGTGAGAGAGAGTGAGAGCTAGTGAGAGTGAGTTGGTGAAAGAGAGTGAGAGAGTAAGAATGAGTGAAAGAGAGTGAGAGTGAGTGACATGTGAGAGAGAGGTGTACGAGAGAGAGAAAATGAGAGGTGTGTGTGTGTGTGTGTGTGTGTGTGTGTGTGTGTGTGTGTGTGTGTGTGTGTGTGTGTGTGTGAGTGAGTGTGAGTGTGTAGGATGGATGGATGGATGGATGGATGGATGGAAGAGAAATTCAGGGATGGAGTGATGGAGTGAGAGGGTGAGTGAGTGAACGAGTAAATGGCGTAGGAAGGAAACATTGGGGAGAGCAAGAAATAAAGAGAAAAAGAGAGGAAGGGATTGGACTCAAAGAGAGCAAGGGGGCGGGGGAAGGGGGTGAGAGAAAGAAATGTTCGAAAAGGTTCGCGTCTTTTTCTTTTTCATTTCACTCCTTTTCAGAAGTAATGCGTTGTCCGGGTTAATTCCATTGTCTATTGAATGACATTTTTTTTTCTTCTTTTAGACTTTTTTTTCTCGAAAGAAGTAAAGATGCAAGGCAACCGTTCTCGTCAAAGATGCATGTCTTCCTTAGTTATCATGATTGGCTTCAAGTACAATGAAGGTTCTCTCTACGGGGATCTTGTTGTGGGACGTCGATAACGCGTTCAAAAAGTATCCGGCGGACACGGGTTCTACGGACACGAGTTCGAATCCTGGCCACGGCGTAGAGGTTAGCAATTATCCCCAAACACCAAAAAACAAAAGTTCTTCTGTCAGGCACCATACCCGGGACCGGAGCAAGGAAGTGCATGACGCAAAACCATAATTAAGTAGATAAAGAGATAATGGAAGATAATAGAAGATTTGTTTATTTTTTGTTATTATTTGTCTGTTTATTTATTATTTGCTTGATTTTCATTTAATATTATTTTTTTCTAAATCTATTATCATTTACTATTTACCTGTTTATTACTTAACTATACCTATGTATTTGTTTATTCTATTTATTATTATTTATATCATTTTTATTTTATTTTTTATCATTACTATATTTTTTTCGCATCCGACCTAGTTATGGACCAAAAGGTCTCCTGTCGGCATGCTCCGCCCTTGTAATCCTTTGTAATCCTTTGTAACATATAAAAATATGATGAAACAAAAAAAATATTCGATGTCTAAGGTTAACAATGAAATAAACAAGATGAAACTTGAATCAATAAAGAGAAAAAGAATAGAAATCCAATAGCTTAGATAGTAAAGTAGACTTTAGTTTCTTTGTTAAGAATGTGCCACTCGCGTGTTGTGCCGGTTTCCGTTTACCTGATTGTGGGGCATACACGATCGAAGCTATGCTCGTCTTCTTTATTTCTTTGGTTAAATTCAACTTTCAGGTATTTGTTTTTATGCGCATTTTGCGTGTGTGCATATATGATAAATTCGCGCGCACACACACACACACACACACACACACACACACACACACACACACACTCACACACACTCACACACACACACACACACACACACACATATATATATATATATATATATATATATATATAAACATAGATGTGTGTATATATATATATATATATACACCCAGTCTCTCAACCATTCATATATATACATATATATATATATATATATATATATATAATATATATATAATATATATATATTCTCGGAGATGGCGCGTGGTATCTATTATGCAAAGAAATCACAAAACACACGTGATAAACTATTTTTGCAGAAACCACCGGGAAATTGAAAAAACAGATACCGACCGTTTTCGTCTATATAGACATTTTCGTCTATTTGGACATTTTCAAAGGTACCTTTGAAGATGCCTTAATAGACGAAAACGATCGGTATCCGTTTTTTCAATTTCCCGATGGTATCTGAAAAAAAAAATATATATTATATATATATATATATATATAATATATATATATATATATAATATATATATATATAGAAATGTATAGAAAGTAGTAATAAGTGTTATTTCTCAGTAAACATTAAAGTGTGTGTGTGTGTGTGTGTGTGTGTGTGTGTGTGTGTGTGTGTGTGTGTGTTTGTCAATTTTTAAGTTTGTATAATCGCAATAAATCACGCTATCGTAGGAGTGACACGTGGAAGAACAAACGGTGGTATTCTTAAGAAATATATATTTTCCTTCCAAGGATTTAGATAATATTTATATAAGGAAAGATTTATATAAGGAAAGATTTTCTTTCTTTTTTTAAGAATACCGCCGTAAGATTCTTACGGTGTTATTCTTAAGAAAAAAAATCTTTCCTTTCCAAGGATTTATATAAGATTTATATAAGGAAAGAATTTTTTTAAGAATACCACCGTAATAACAAAAGTAAAACAAGTTAACCCTGACATGGGAAAGAAATATACCTGCAAAGTGAAAAACGCCTTTAGGGAAGCTTTCTAGTGTGAAGAAGTTTTCCATTTTTTTCTCTTTCTCTTTGTGAAAGGAAAGGGGAAGGAGAGTACGCCCCGAGTCCCTCAACCTGCAAAAGAAACAAAAGCCTCGGACTCAGCGGAGCGAAAGGCCGTTTAAGCGCCAGATATCCGCACACAGTTTCCCAACCCACTCGTAGTCCCCCGTTATTTCCCGCGGAACGAAACACGGACGCGGACAAGACAGCCCCGCGAAGACACTCGTGACAGAACACTCAGACAGACAGGTAGACACAGGCACACGAGACACGCAAGCAGACAGACCACACACGAACACAGATCACCGGGTCTGTTAGACCCCCAGCCACGCCCATACCTGCATTCAGACCATGCTGGCCGGTCGCTTGGACCTGGGAGACCGCGCGGATGGGTAGGAATGTCCGCAGTTGGGTAATAGTTTTGGGTTCTGTGTCTCTTTCATCTCGCGAACTGGAAGTGTTTCCTCTTCTCTTTTGTTTGCGTTTAAAAACGATTGTCCCTTCTCTGTGGCTATCTATATATACATACATATACATGGGTAGGCCAGTATCCTTGCAAAGAAATATGTATGTACACTAACACATATCCAGATACACACATACACGTACACACACACACACACACGGAGGTCCGGGTTCGAATCCCGCCCAGGGCTGAAAAAATTTCAGTATCGCTGCGCTGCGAGGCGTTACTCCAACTCTCGTGGGCGGGAAGTTAGGGTGTGGGTGTGGGTGTAAGGTCACAGCATTACCCATAGATCGGTCATATACGAGCTCTGAGCTCTCTTCCGGGAGGGAAATAGCTGTCGATCACGAGTCCAAAACGTGATCCAAAGACCATGGTGAATCTCGCGCGGGCACACACACACACACACACACACACACACACACACACACACACACACACGCACACACACACACACGCACACACGCACACACGCGCGCACACGCACACACACACACACACACATACACACTATATGTATGCGTAATTGTTTACGTGCAAATGTACAACCATATTTATAAGCCAACATATAATTAACAACGCACAGAAGAATCACATTCAAGTATAATATGATGGCAGTCACTTGCCCTTGCTGTCACAGTATACGAAGCAATGGCGATGGCTTCGGCTGCTAGATTTTATCCATAATTTGGGGTTTTGAAAAGCATATAGGAATATATACAAGTTTAGAATTTATTCATGAAAGTAAATAGGATTTACAAAACTTAAGAGAAAAGCAATCCCGTTATTTGTTAAGGTGCATCTTTGGGGTCGAATTTGTTAATTTTTGACACAAGGGATGAAAGGAAATGAAGCATTTGATAAAGAAATGAAAAACAATTAGGTAAAGGATTGGGTATATGAATAATCAATAATAAAAACGCTAACTACATAAATAAATAATTAAGTATAAGAAAATAGGTGAATAGATAAATAGATAAACAAATAGGCAAGGGATTGGATATATGAATAATCAATGATAAATACGTTAACGACATAAATAAACAATTATAATAGAATAGGTCAATACATGAATAGATACATGGATTAATAATTGAAGAGGCAAATGGATAAATAGACAAATATAAGATGAAAATTACGAAGAATTGAATACAAAGAGTGAATAGATGAGGAATTGTAAGTGCGAGTACTTATCAAGTGTCAGGAAAATGGATTATGCGATTGCGTAGGAATGAGGAAAATGAGGATGGAATAGAATTGGATGGAAATTCGTAAGAATTCCCGAATGAGAACACACACCACTATAGTCAATATCTATATGATACTTTGAACCACTCTTTTTCTCTCTTTCTCTTTTTCTCTTTTTCTCTTTTCCTCTTTCTTTTTTCTCTTTTCTCTTTTTCTCTTTTTCTCTTTTTCTCTTTTTCTATCTTTCTCGTTCCCATTCTTTCTCGTTCTCTCTCTCTCTCTCGTTCTCTCTCTCTCTCGTTCTCTCTCTCGTTCTCTCTCTCTCGTTCTCTCTCGTTCCCTCTATCTCTATCTCTCTCTCTCTCTCTCTCTCTCTCTCTCGTTCTCTCTCTCTCGTTCTCTCTCGTTCCCTCTATCTCTATCTCTCTCTCTCTCTCTCTCTCTCTTTCTCCACAAGTACTTTACTACATCGGTATTATTGCACAAATCCTGATTTCCATTATCTGTTGTTATTATTATTTGCATTTTATAGATCTGTTTGACGAATTAAGGCAATTTTGAGTTTATTCCACCTGACGTCAAATTATTCTATTTACCTGGAGGAGACTGAGGACGGAACTATCGAAACCTGTCTTGTATAGGGATTACCCCTAACGCCCCACCACTCCATCCCTAACCTCACACCCTATCCTCACACCCTATCCTCACACCCTATCCTCACACCCTATCCTCACACCCTATCCTCAGCCTCTATCCTCACACCCTATTCTCACCCCTATCTTCACTCTTACCCCCTATGCTCACCCATAACTTCACCCTTACCCCATATCCTCACCCCTATCTCCTATCCTCACCCCTATCTTCACCCTTACCCCCTATCCTCACCCCTACCTCCTATCCTCACCCCTATCTTCACCCTTACCCCCTATCCTCACCCCTATCTTCACCCTTACCCCCTATCGTCATCCCTATCCTCACCCCTACCCCCTATTCTCACCCCTATTTTCACCCTTACCCCCTATACTCACCCCTATTTTCACCCTTACCTCCTATCCTCACCCCTATCCTCACCCCTATCTTCACCCTTACTCCCTATCTTCACCCTCACCCCATATCCTCACCCCTATCTTCACCCTTACTCCCTATCCTCACCCCTACTCCCTATCCTCACCCCTATCTTCACCCTCACCCCCTATCCTCACCCCTATCTTCACCCTTACCCCCTATCCTCACCCCTATATTCACCGTTACCCCCTATCCTCACCCCTATCTTCACCCCTATCTTCACCCTTACTCAACACCACCTGAATAAAATCGTCTGACGGTCGACTGAAGAGAGTACTTCCATTACAGTAAGAGAAGGGGGACAGCAAAAAAGAGGGAGAGGGGGAAAGGAGGAGTGGGAGGGAGAAGGCGGGGGGAGGAAAGAAAAGAGTGGGAGGGAGGAGGCGGGAGAGGGGGAGGGGGGAAAGGAGGAGTGGGAGGGAGGAGGCGGGAGGAGGAGAGGGGGTAAGGAGGAGTGGGAGTGGGAGGGAGGGGGCGGGGGAGAGTGTCTGCAGTAGCCGCAACAGCTGATTCTCTCCCACAGAAAGCTTAAAGGCGAACAAGGCATTATACGACCCGGAGTAAACGACCATTTTGGCGAAACATGGATGGGAAGAGAGACGGAGTTTTGGCACGAGACTTCAACCCCGCCCCCACCCCTCCACCCCACCCCCCTTCGGCCTCGTGCTCCTCCTATCTCGGAACTGCGAGGGTGTGTCCGCACATAAACTGCCGGGACGTGACCAGTCCCATGGCCGAGGACCGAGAACCCGTCCCCGGGATCACGTCCGCCCGGGGAGGTCCTCCTCCCGTTTTGTCACAGCCTGGGAATTGATGTGGACGCGGGGCTAATATACAAAACAAACTGTAAAACCGAAAGGAAAAAAATACTGGAAACCCGGCCCGGAGGTCCCCTTTCCTCCGGGTTGGTCACATTTTGGAAATGCATGCGGACATAAACTTGCACTCTCCGCGTGCGTGTTCGTGCGTGCCTGTGTGATTTACTGTAGTCTTAGATCATGCACTGGACTCGTGATAGGCAGTTATTACTTACCCGCCTCCTCTGTTATGAGAACTTGTATGGCGCAATCTATAGGTAAGTTGTGACCTTACACGCACACACACGCGCGCACACACGCGCACACACACACACATACACACACACGCGCGCATACTCAGACTTATTTGCCCAAGGGCAAAAGTGACGGCTTGCTGTATTATGCTGTATCTCAAGTCGTGTGTGTGTGTGTGTGTGTGTGTGTGTGTGTGTGTGTGTGTGTGTGTGTGTGTGTGTGTGTGTGTGTGCGTGTGTGCGTGCGTACGTGCGTGCGTGTCCGCGCGTGTGTGTTGGTGGAATGAATATTAGTTTCATTATTTGTACTCTACCGATTTGCCCCTTTCAGATAATGCCTCTGTGTATGTGTGTATATATATATATATATATATATATATATATATATATATACACAGTATATGTGGTGTGTGTGTGTGTGTGTGTGTGTGTGTGTGTGTGTGTGTGTGTGTGTGTGTGTGTGTACGTGTACGTATGTGAGGACGCAATCACCTATGTGTCCCTATATGAGATTATCCATGTACGTGGGTGATCGAGCGTACAAATGGTTTTCCTTATATTGCCACTAACAGCCAAGACGCCGAGGGGAAACAGAAGCCAAAGGGACAGAGGGGACACGGGGGGGAGGTGAGGGGAGAAAACCGGGGGTGGAGGGGGAGGGGAACCCGGGGGGAGGAGGAGGAGAAAGACGGGGGTGGGGGGAAGGAGGGGAAACTTAGAGCCAAGGCTAGTTGAGGGAGGGAGGGGAAAATTGCGAGGGTTATAGATATCTGAGGGGAAGCGGAGAAGACCTGAGGGGAGTGTGAGGGTGATTAGGACGGAGTGGGGATGATCCGTGAGGTGCGAGATCTGGAGCTGCGTGAGATGGGATCCAGGTGGGCCGATGGGTGCGTCGCGACCTTGGGTCGTTGGCTTTAGCTTTGGGCTCCCTGCACCATACAGTATATACATACATATACATTGGTGTTATTGTTGTTGTTATTGTTATTATTGTTGTTATTATCATTGTTATTACTACTGCGATTATTTATGTTACGTTTTTCAAAGCTCAAAAAGTCTTTGGCTTCAGCTTTGTGTTCCCTGCACCATACAGTATATACATACATATATATATTACTGTTATTGTTGTTGTCATTGTTATTATTATTGTTGTCATCATTGCTGTTGTAACTACTGCAATTATTGATGTTACGTGTTTCAAAGCTCAAAAAGTCTTAAAAAAAATTACGAAATTTATATAAACACCCAGTTGACAGTTTGTATAAATGTCGATCTGTCTTCACACAATTTCAAAGCTCAAAAAGTCTTAAAAAAGTTACGAAATTTATATAAACACCCAGTTGACAGTTTGTATAAATGTCGTTCTGTCTTCACACAATTTAATCTGTGTGAGAATGACCTCAAGGACGACGAGACGAAGAAGAAGAAGAAGAAAAATAACAATAACTTCGGCAAGAACGAAGGACGAGAACGACGAACGACCATCATCATCGGCTGTTGTGACAGCGAGGAAGGAAGGGAGAGTCCGCAATAAATGATGAAATATACGATCGTCATCAACACGGTGTACCCCTGGAGGCTCTTCATTCTCACCAAAAACGGACGATTTTATTCACCTCTGAGAGAGACCCAGGGACAATGTAGGGCTTCTGCCTTCCCATGGTCCTATTTTTTGCCTCTTGGTTGTCCTCAAACTGAAGAAAATCGTCTGTTTTTTAGCCCAAAAAGGATGTTTATAACGAGTGTTGCTGTGATGAAGAGGTTAACGTGTAATAGGCAGAGGGTGAGGGAAGTAATGGCGTGGTGAGGAACGAGGGGAGATGCAAGCGACGTGAGACGGAGGAAGGGAGAGGGGAGAGGGAGGGGAAAGGGGAGGGGAGAAGGGACGGGGGAGGAGAGGGAGAAGGGGTGGGGGTGAGAGAGAGAGAGAGAGAGAGGGAGGGGAAGGGGGAGAAGGGACGGGGGGAGAGAGGTGGAGAGGAGGGAGAAGTGATGGGGAAGGGAGGGAGAGGGAGGGAGGGGAGAGGGGGAAGAAGTGATGGGAGAGGGGAGGGAGAAGGGGTGGGGGTGAGAGAGAGAAAGAGAGAGAGGGAGGGAGGGGAAAGGACGTGGAGGGAGGGGAGAGAGAAGGGATGGGGGTAAGAGAGAGGGAGGGGGAGAGAGAGGGGAGGGGTAGAGAGAGGGGAGGGGAGAAGGGATGGGGGTGAGAGAGAGAGAGAGAGAGAGAGAGGGAGAGGGGGGGATGGAGATGGGAGGATGTGGAGAAGAATATTGAGGGATGGAGAGAGGGAAGTGTGGGGGGAGAGAGAGAGAGAGGGAGAGATGTGAGATGGAAGAGGATGGGAGAGATTGGGAGAGGAGATGGGAGAGTTGGAGGAAGGGTTAGGAGAGGAGGTAGGAGGTAAGGAGAGGATGGAAGAGGGAAGATGACGATGGGAAAGGGAGCTTTGGGGTGGAAGAGAAGATGGGTTGGAGGATGTGGAAGGTTGTGGAAGAGGGGAGGAGAAGACGGGAAAAGAAGAGTGGAGGAGGAGGAGGAGGAGGAGGAGTATGATAGCTGAGAAATGTGTAGCAAGGAGGAGAGGAGGAGTGAGAAAAGAGAGAAGAAGAAAGGAAAAGAAGAGTGGAGGAAGAGACGAGGAGGAGGAGGAGGAGGAGGAGGAGTACAATAGCTGAGAAATGTGTAGCAGGGAGGAGGAGAGGAGTGAAGAAAGAAGAGGAGTTAAAGGAGGAAGACTAGTACGGGGAAAAAGAGGAAAAAGAGGAGAGAAGAGTAGAAGAAGAGGAATCAGAGAAGATGAGAGGAGGAAAAGGACACGAGCAACGATAAAACTAATCAAACATTGACTGCCGGGAGGGGGGGGGAGAGGGGAAGGGGAGAGGGAAGGGGGAGGGGGGAAGAGGGGCAAGGGGGAGGGGGAGGGGGGGAAGAGGGGCAAGGGGGAGGGGAGGGGGGGAGGGGCAAGGGGAGGCTACTACGCAGTTTCGGGGGCAGAAGATGAGATTTTGAGAGGAAACGGGAGGAGGAAGAGGAAGGAAGGAAGACGGGAGGAAGACGGGAAGAAGAGGAGGGAAGGAAGACGGGAGGAAGAGGGGAGGAAGAGGAGAGGGTAGAACGAGAGGAGGAGGAGGAGGAGGGTAGAAAGGGAGGAGGAGGAGGGAAGGAAGACGGGAGGAAGAAGGTAGGAAGAGGGGAGGGTAGAACGAAAAGAGGAGGGAAGGAAGACGGGAGGAGGAGGAGGGGGAGGGAAGGAAGATGGGAGGAAGAGGGGAGGGTAGAACGGGAGGAGGAGGAGGGAAGGAAGAAGGGAGGAGGAGGAGGAAAGGAAGAGGGGAAGAGGAGGAGGGTAGAACGGGAGGAGGAGGAGGGAATGAAGAGGGGAGGGTAGAACGGGAGGAGCACGAGGGAAGGAAGACGGGGGAAGTGTTGAGGAGGAGGGTAGAACGGGAGGAGGGAAGGAAGAGGAGGAGGGTAGAACGGGAGGAGGAGGAGGGAATGAAGAGGGGAGGGTAGAACGGGAGGAGGAGGAGGAGGGAAGGAAGACGGGGAGAAGTGTGGAGGAGGAGGTAGAACGGGAGGAGGAGGAGGAGGGAAGGAAGACGGGGGGAAGTGTGGAGGAGGAGGAGGAGGGAAGGAAGACGGGAGGAAGAGGGGAGGGTAGAACGAGAGGAGATGGGGAATAGCCTCTTCAGCTCTGTGACACACTTCAATGATTTTGTTCTGGTTAAGGATCGTCAGTTGGATCAAGATAGCCTTTAGGCAAATGGTCGTCCCCTCGGATGCATGAAATCGCCTGTTTCCGCCAGAAAAATATGAATAAAGTACGTCACCGTGACAGGAGGCAGGTGAGGGATGAAGGGAGGGAATGAAGAGAAGAGGAAGAAGTAATGCAAACAACTGAAGAATAAACCAGCAGTAGATCAACCTTATCCTATTCTTTTTAACATTGATGACAAAATTGATTTTATATATATATATATATATATATATATATATATATATATATATATATAATATATATATAATATATATAATATATATATATATATATATATATATATATATATATATATATGAGTGACCACTCAGGAAGAAAAATAAACGAAGCAGAGCGCTTTCGTATGTTACATCTGAATATGCAATTCCCAGTGGCCACTCTTGCGTAACTGAACATAAGTTACTAGTGATTTTTATTAGCATATAAATATACATATATACATACATATTCTTTTTAGTAATCTGTATGTGTGTTTGTTTATTTTTTCCTTTGTTCTTTCTCCGACCTTTCTCTGCGCTGGAAGGTCTCCAGCTTGCATGGATTTTCATTTTTTTTATTTAAAGATTTCAAAGTACGAAAGCAGATGACATTGAGAGTGGAGGCCAACTAAAGGAGAAACATTAACCCCGAAAGGGGAGGTCGAGAATGGGAGAAGGGGAAATGGGAGTTCGGGAAAGTGGGAGGGGACGAGGGTGGGAGGAGGGGGGGAAAGGGGGAAGAGGGGCTAAAGGGGGGGAGGGCATACTCGGAAGTGGTGTTCCCTTACACGCACATGTGTCCTTACCCCCCTTGCAGGGGAGCGAAGGGGGAGGTTGGGAGGGGGAGAAGGTGAAAGAAGGAGGGGAGGGAGGGAGGGAGAGGGAAGGTGGAAGGAGAGGGTAAGAGAGAATAGGAAGCAATCAACCTCAACTCTAGGAGGATTGTGAGGCTGGATTGGTTAGGGATTAGGGGCAGATGTGATAGGATTGGCTGAAGATTATTTAGGCTTATCGTTGAGTTTGTTTAGGGACGTTTAGTGTGTTATTGCATAAATTTAAGGCGAGTTTGGGATTTGTTGGTTTTGTACAGCGTTGGGCGATGGTTCGTCTGTTTTGCTGAATAGAATGGCGTTATCGTTGAGTTTGTTTAGGGACGTTTAGTGTGTTATTGCATAAATTTAAGGCGAGTTTGGGATTTGTTGGTTTTGTACAGCGTTGGGTGATGGTTCGTCTGTTTCGCTGAATAGAATGGCGTTATCGTTGAGTTTGTTTAGGGACGTTTAGTGTGTTATTGCATAAATTTAAGGCGAGTTTGGGATTTGTTGGTTTTGTACAGCGTTGGGCGATGGTTCGTCTGTTTCGCTGAATAGAATGGCGAGGTAGCTGCGGTCGAAGAATAAAAGGGTTGTGAAATGTCGCCAGGGTTGACCAACTCCTGAAGCAAACCCTCAGGTGAATGAAATCGCTGGTATGAAACAATATAAGATATACATATATATATATATTAGTGTATGTATGCATGCATGTATATATGTATATGTATGTAATGTGCTTATATGTGCGTGCGTATGTGTATAAATATATGTATATATATGTGTGTATGTATATATGTATGGATGTGTATATATGTGTATGTAAGTATGCATACATGATTGTATGTGTATGTATATATGTGTGTGCTTATGTGTATAAATATGATATATTTATATCATATGTGCGTGTATGTATATATATATATATGTATGTGGGCGTATATGTATTAATATAAGATATCTGTACATTATATATATGTATATATGTGTGTGTGCGTACATGTATAGATATAAGATATGTGTGTGTATGCACTTATGTGTGTATGCATGTATGTATGTATGTATGAATGTATGCGTATATCCGGCATGAGGATGATATCTTTAACACTGTGATTCCCCTTATGTATTCTATGTGAGTTGACGCCAGACGATTTTATTCAGCGAAGGAACGGAGCCTATCCATCAGGGGATCCAAGTTCATAAAATACCCACTCGACCCTGAGGTTAATAAAATCGCGTGACGGCAGAAAGAATAAAGGACTGGAGTCGTGTGAGGATTCGGCAAGGTCAAAGGTTACGCCGTTTATAATCTTTTTATTTATCGCGCATTGCGAACATCTGGATCAATCCAGCGGATAAACGACCTTAAGCCATCAATCATTCAAGCCTCGTTTACTCTTGCCTCTGCAATTACTTTCACCACCACCAACACCGTCTCTACCACCACTACCACTACCACCACCAACGCCGTCTTCACCATCACTACCACTACCACCACCACTACTACCACCACTACCACCACCACTACCACCATCACTAACATCATCACTAACATCATCACTAACATCATCATCACTAACATCATCACTAACATCATCATCACTAACATCATCATCACTAACATCATCATCACTAACATCATCACTAACATCATCACTAACATCATCATCACTAATATCATCACTAACATCATCACTAACATCATCACTAACATCACTAACATCATCACTAACATCATCATCACTGACATCATCACTGACATCATCACTAACACCATCACTAACACCATCACTAACATCATCACCATCATCATCATCGCCGCCGCCGCCATGGTTATATCACTACCATCATAAATACCATTTCTGTCACCATAACTGTTACCACCACCACTACCAACACCATACCATCACTTCTGACATCTCTAGCACCACTACCACCATTGCCACTACCACAGCATTGTCACTACCACAACCAATACCACTTTTGTAATCACCATTTCTGCTACGTCTACCATCGTTGTTACAATTACAACTACATCCACTACATCATTGGCCACAACTACAAC
>NC_134795.1:61413537-61433537 GCF_046742065.1 Oratosquilla oratoria
CCTCCTCGTCTTCCTCCTCTACTTCCCCTCCTCCTTCTCTTCCTCCTACTCATCCTCATCCTCCTGTACCTTCTCTACATCCTTTTCCTTTGCCTCTGTCTCCTCCTCCTCCTCCTCCTCCTCCTCCTCCTCCTCCTTCCGTTTCATCATCCTGTCTTTACATCTCTTCTTTGCATTCCCTCTGCATCCTTCGGTTGCCCTCAGGCTGTGTACCATTTACGTTTTGCATTTGTTTCATCTCGCGATGTTTAATTTTTTTTCTTCATTCTCAGATGAATTTCTCTACTTCTGGTTTTCTCTGGATATTGTTCATATGTGTCACTGTCGTCCTCAGTGTGTTCTCTCTTTTCAATTTACCGGTGTCGAGAGGATCTCCAGGGCGATAGAAATCCTGGTGAACTAAAGCTCATAACAACAACATTATCGTTCTGTGGAATTGCGTTTACTTTATTTTCATCCTAATTCTTATTAGTTTTCTTTCACCTCATTATTTCATTTTATTTATTTATTTATTGTTATCTATTCATTTATTTATTTATTTTATTTATTTATTTATTTTTTTTTTTTTTTACGAGTCGGAAACTTTTGAGTTTCAAAAGTAGTCTTCTTCTCGAAAATAAAAAGAAAATCGTGACAGTCGTCACGATTCCCCATTACCGTTGCATGGTCCACATTTAATTTGTCTTTTATGTTTTCTAATTTTCTGCATTTTGGAATTCGTCATCGTTTTCATTCCTCTTTTAGTATCCTTTTGTCATTTTTTCTTAACACATGCTCTTGCACGATGATCTTGTCAAAAGGTTATTTTGATACAAATAAAATAGATAATGGTTTCCAATGGAAGGCACGAATGTACACGCATATATCCTCACATATTTGCGTGAATATATATATATATATATATATATATATATATAGTGTGTGTGTGTGTGTGTGTGTGTGTGTGTGTGTGTGTGTGTGTGTGTGTGTGTGTGTGTGTGTGTGTGTGTGAGAAGCAGGGAGATGAAGAGAGGAAGAGAGAAAGTATAGGAGGATGGAAAGTGAAGGAGGGAGGGAGAGAGAGATGGAGAGAGGATGTGGAAGAGAGAGAAGAGAGAAAGAGAGGGAGAAGGATAGGAAAGAGAGACTTAGTGGTTGGGGTTAGATACTCGTCTCTCCATGTACGTGAAATGTACAGATTAATGTACATAAATGTACACGAGTGCACATTCTCTTCTCCCGGTCTAGCAAGAGACGAGTAAAGCGTCTCCTGATGAGGTCTCAAAGTTGAGGTTCTTGATGCTTTGACCTGGAAAGTAACACGTATCCAGATAATCGAGAGACTAACACATGACACTTTGGTATCCCTTGTCTCGTGGAAGCTAGATTTATAGAAAGAGACTGTTGAAAGCCAGTGTACCTAATTTCTAGTAGCAGAAATTAATGTCTACCATAATACTCGAGATAATGTCAATTCACTTGCGTGTGTGTGAGACCGTGGAATCTTTGACGCAGCTGCGTCCCAACTGGTAAAAGAGGAAAGGGTATTGATATACATGAATCTTTCAATGGACAAGGGATTCCAAATAGGCTCTCACCTTCAAGAAGTGTCTTCATGCTTTTCCATAGGGATGATGATTCTTCTTTTATTCAAAAACAATCCCCAACCCATCACCACCTCCCGTGAGTTTTGGCTCCGTGTTGAACTTTCGGTAAAGACATTTGTCTAAGATGCTTTGTTGTCTGACACATAAACCCTTGAGGAATTGGAAAGTTGGCAAAGAAAACGGGATTTGTATCTTGCAGACTCTTCCCTAGTCTCGGGCCGTGACGCCAAAATGAAACAAAATCAGCCAGTGGCGGCTTGAAAGGAAAAGAAAAAAGAAAAATAATTTGTATGGAAGAAGGCAAGTGAGGTGTGCCATAACATATTTGCTACCAAGAAAATGACCAAAAATATTCTGTGAATGGAAAGGAAAGTTCCATCTAATACGGAAGACCTAAAACCACAGACTTGTTTCTAAAGTTCCAATTGTTATCATGTACCTCTTTCATCCAACAACGCAAAGACTATAATTGTATCAAGAATGACTTCCCTTTCCAGTCTCGATAAAAACCACAAATAGATCGTATACAAAGCAATAAATAATTCCATATATCTCTTGCACATAGATCATTGGTACACAAAAACAAACACACATTTCCTTACAATGAAACTACAATAAAGACTAAACCCATTATCTTACGACATAAGGCATTGATTTTATGCTCAATCGAAGTAAAAAAAAAAAAAAGAAAAATACATCCGCCAATAAAAAAAAATGAGTTTGAGTATGTAAACACACAACGCTCTTTAGTTTACCAATAAACTGAATCTCAATGGATTTTTTTTTTTTAACAAACACGCGCGTAAAGTTACCGGCATGTAGACCAACACGCACGATATAAATTGATGCGAGGAAACAAAGGATTACAAAGGCGGAGCATGCCGACAGGAGACCTTTTGGTCCATAACTAGGTCGGATGCAAAAAAAAAGAGAAAAAATTGTAATAAATGAATAATAAAATAAAAATTATGATAATACAAATAACAATAAAACGCATAGGTATAGTTAATTAACAAACAGGTAAATAGTAAATAATAATAAATTGACAGATAACTGATAAACGAAAACCAAGCAAATAACAAACAAACAGACAAGTAATAACAAACAAATAAACAAATAAAAAAAATGGCAGAAACGAGAAGTAAAGAGTTCTTAAAATACTCATCACAAATCTATACTAAGCACACATTTCATACGTCATTCCAGGAAGGAAGGCAGCCGTAAGGTCGGAGTACCATTACTCTTCAGAAGTTGGAAAACAAATGCTATTCTGTGAAACATATCGTGCTGTGCACATTGTGCGCTTTGACTGTACGTCTCTGTCTGTCTGTTTGTTCGTCCGTCCGTCTGTTTGTCTGTCAGCTCCCCTCTACCTCTGTCTTTTTCTTTCTCCTTCTCTGTCTCACTCACTCTCTCCTTCTCTGTCTCACTCACTCTCTCTCCCTCTCTCTCTCTCCTCTCTCTCTCCCTCTCTCTCTCCCTCTCTCTCTCCCCCTCTCTCCCTTTCTCCCTTTCACCCTTTCTCCCTTTCTCCCTTTCTCCCTCTCTCTCTCCCTCTCTCCCTCTCTCTCTCCCTCTCTCTCTCTCTCTCTCTCTCTCTCTCTCTGTCTCTCTCTCTCTCTCTCTCTCTCTCTCTCTCTCTCTCTCACTCTCTCTCTCTCTCTCTCTCTCTCTCCTCCCTCCCTCTCTCTCACTCCCTCTCTCTCTCTCTCTCTCCCTCTCTCACTCTCTCTCTCACTCTCTCTCTCTCTCTCTCTCTCCCCTCTCTCTCTCTCTCTCTCTCTCTCTCTCTCCCCTCTCTCTCCCTCTCCCTCTCTCCCTCTCTCCCCCCTCTCTCTCTCTCCCCTCTCTCTCTCTCCCCCTCTCTCTCTCTCCTCCCTCTCTCTCTCTCTCTCCCTCCCTCTCTCTCTCTCTCTCTCTCTCTCTCTCTCTCTCTCTCTCTCTCCCCCTCTCTCTCTCACTCCCTCTCTCTCTCTCTCCCCCTCTCTCCCTCCCCCTCTCTCCCTCCCCCTCTCCCTCCCTCTCTCTCTCTCCCCCTCCTCTCTCCCTCCCCCTCCTCTCTCCCTCCCCCTCTCTCCTCTCTCCCTCCCCCTCTTTCCCCCTCTCTCCCCTCTCTCCCCTCTCTCCCCTCCCCCTCTCCCCCCTCCCCCTCTCTCTCCCTCCCCCTCTCTCTCCCCCCTCTCTCTCCTCTCACTCTCTCTCTCTCTCTCTCTCCTGCTTATTACTCTCACTCTCTCTACACACACACACACACACACACACACACACACACACACATATATATATATATATATATATATATATATATATATATATATATACACTAGCCAAATTACCCGCGCGTTGCTGCGAGTTTGTGAATAACCCCTAATCTAACCATACCGCACCTAGCTTTAACCCTTATCCCTAACCAAAATAATTTTTTTTCAATTAAACATAGCTTTAATCATTCCCCTTTTCAGGTGTGCGCCCCACCCACCCGAAGGTTAGGAAACCCTAGTTTGAAAATACATGCATACATAAACACAAATATATGTACAGCTTTTAGCGTGTGTGTGTGTGTGTGTGTGTGTGTGTGTGTGTGTGTGTGTGTGTGTGGATTGACAATAAATGTCCACAGCTAAAAGGTGAAGAAATGTATCTCGTTCATTTATCATCAGAATGTATATGGTTATAGGGGTTTATTTGCAAAAACCTAGTTTTTTCTTTCTTTTTAAGCTATCGACCATAAGGGGGTCGTTAGGCCTGATGTGCTGTTTTTCAGTTTCTACGTTTCTTCGTGATGTGAATAATCAATTTTCGCCCGCAATAATATCAAATGAAAATGACCAATATATCAACATTTGGTAAAACTATACAACCATTTTACATTTACATGCTTTCTTTTTACAAAATCTATCTTGGTTTGTGGCAACATTAATTTCACAAATATAAATAATATTTATGGACACACACAATGGTTTGTTTAATCATATTAATTCTCATGTCACACACAAAAAAAAAAATACGCGACTTAAGGGGACACTACAGTAGTGGAGTGTTCCCTCACCATAAACCATCTAACTTTAACCCTTAAACCTGACCAATATATATATATATATAATTTTAATTGAGATATAGGTATCCAAGTACCTAGAGTGATAGCGTATCATAATATATATAGTTATGGGGGTCTATCTTCAAAACCCTAGGAGTTCGTAAAAAAATAAACAAACAAAAACTGACAGAGTCCACTACTTTATTAATATATATATATATATATATATATATATATATATATATATATAATGTGTGTGTGTGTGTGTGTGTGTGTATACGTGTGGCATACACACAAATTTGCACACAAATGTACTCGCGCTCGTGTACACACACACACACACGCACGCACGCACGCACGCTTTGAACACTACACCCTTCCCAGCACACATACAAACACAAATCCACAGGTGCAACGTCAGGTAAAATTTAATCCAGTTTTTCGCGTGAGCGAGGCACATCTAGAGCATTACTAGAGCCTAAAGGGAGAGTTCTAGATTTCATAAAAAAAAAGAAAAAGAAAAGAAAAATGGACTAGATGTTATTAGGTCAGTTCAGTCCATTGAACCACTGGATTGCGACTTCGTCCTTTTGTTCTAAGTAATTCCTGATGGTTTTTATTTGTTTGGAAAACAAACTAGATGAGAGTGGTTTTATTTGTGATGAATTTGATTGTCTTTAACCCTACCTGACGCTAAAGGATTTCATTCATGTTAAGGATCCTCATTGGACATCAAGCAAGACTGAATTAAGACTACTTTGTTATGTGCCTTCGTGTTGTGTATTTCTGTGTTTATTTGGGTATGTACTCGTATGTGTGTACAAAGAAAGAGTAAGAAAAAGGGAAATAGAGAGAGGGAGAGAGGTGACAGAGGAAGAGAGTAAGAGAGAATAAAGAGAGGATAGAGAGAGGTGAGAGAAGAAGAGAGTAGAGGTGAGAAAGGAAAGAGAAGAGAGGAGAGAGGAAAGAAGAGGGCAGAGAAGAAAGAGAAGAGAGGAGAGAAAAGAGAGGAGAGAGGAAAGAAAAGAGAGGGGAGAAAGAAGAGAGCAGAGAAAAGAGAGGAGAGATAAAAGAGAGGAGAGATAAAAGAGAGGAGAGATAAAAGAGAGGAGAGATAAAAGAGAGGAGAGATAAAAGAGAGGAGAGATAAAAGAGAGGAGAGATAAAAGAGAGGAGAGATAAAAGAGAGGAGAGAGAAAAGAGAGGAGGGAGAGAGGAGGGAGAGAGGAGGGAGAGGAGAGAGGAGAGAGGAGGGAGAGGAGAGAAAAGAGGGGAGAGAGAGAAAAGAGGGGAGAGAGAGAAAAGAGAGGAGAGAGAGCGAGCGACCCTGCAGAGAAGGAGAGGGAGGAAGGATGTTAGTGAGGCATTTTCCAGACAGCTGAGCACCAAACCCGAAGTCTCCAGTTCCTGTATCTTATCTTGAGCCTCCGACGTTATAGCCCGGATATGATACCCAGGTTAGGGAAAAAGAGGAGAGAGAGAGAGAAAGAGAGAAAACGTTATGACCGTTACGCGTAGCATATTTAAATTTAAATGTCCCGTAACGGTGAATTCATAGTGTCGTAAGGAATAAATTCGTGTGTTCAAATATTAGCCTCTCCGACGTTCCTGTTCATGATATCGAGAAGAAAAAATATATGTGTTGGCGGTTATGGCCGTTACCCCTAGGCAATTTGAAATTTGAATCTTCCGTAACGGTTGAATCGAAGAGTCGTATGGAATAAATTCACTTGATATAAGTCTTTACCTTATTCAGATTTTTTTTTCACTGGGAAAAAAATATTACGACTCAAAAATAGCAATACATGTATTTATCGGGATTTTTTTTTTTTTTTTTTTTTTCTTATATGCGCTTCCTCAGTCCAAAATTTATTGAGCCTTCTGTTGTTGCAGTTTACTTTTATTGAAACAAGCGAGATTTTGTGTCGCAAAAATTGTGAGATAAAAGAAAAGGCTTTGTGTATTCTCTTGGAAAAGAAATATATTATTTGTGTGTGAGGGTATCACCCAAAATATATCAAAAAAATCTTCAATGGACTTTTGAACTGTTGATATAGATTTTTTTCAAATATTTTTTATTTAGACTCTCACACACACACACGCACACACACACACACGCACACACACACACACACACACACACACACACACACACACACACACACACACACACACACACACAACTCCCCCACCCACGGGAGTTGGAGTAACGACTCGCAGTGCAGCGATACTGAAATTATTTCAGCCCAGGGTGGGATTCGAACCCGAACCGCCGTAGTGGCCACCCAGAACTCTACCAACTGCGCCATCAAGTAAGTGTGTGTGTGTGTGTGTGTGTGTGTGTGTGTGTGTGTGTGTGTGTGTGTAAGTGTAAGTGTAAGTGTATTTGTGTAAGCATGAACACATCTTTGCACGCACACACGCATATATGAACTTATGGATGTACTTGTAAATGTACGTGTATGTATGCATGTAGGTACCTATGTATGGACGTACATATGTGTATGTATATGTACTTATTTATTTGTTGATTTATGTATTTATACATATTCGTTCATATTTATCTAATTTGTTCATGTTTGTATTTGTTTTTGTTTGTATTTGTTTTTGTTTGTTCATTTATTCATTTATTTATCTACTTTTTTGTATTTACTGATTCATTTATCTATTCATTAAATTGTTTGATAATTTATTTATTTGTTTATATGTCTTCAATTGTTTAATAATTTGTTTGTATATAATATATATATATATATATATACATCACTATGACAAAATGTTGTGGCACATATATGACACATTCTTCTAAAGTTTCCTTTTTATTCCGACTGTGGGTTCTTCGTGATTATATCTATATATCTTTATTTATCTATATATCTATTCATTTACTTGTGTATTTATTTATTTATCTAATTGTGCATTTATTCATTAATCTATATTTTGTTTATTTGTTTATTTATATATTGTTGTATCTTTTTACCTATTTATTGATTAAGTTTTATAATGATCCCTGGGAGAGTTATTTTTAAAGAAGAATGCTTCTGCTACAAGCTGTTTTGCATGAAAACTCCAATCTTATTTATTAACTTTTATGATGATCACTAGGAGGATTGCTTCTAAAGAAGAATGTTTCTCTTATAAGTTATTTTACATGAAAACTCCGATCTTATTAAGTTTTATAATGATCACTGGGAGGTGTTAATTTTAAAAGGATGTTTCTCCTCCTACAAGCTGTCTTGCATGAAAACTGATCTTATTTATTAAGTTTTATAATGATCACTGGGAAGGATATTTTTAAAGAAGAATGTTTCTACTAAAGCTGTTTTGCATGAAAACTTCAATCCTTGGAGAAGTTAATCGATAGATCTGACACATGTTTTCTTTATCTCCTTCCCCTCCTTTTCTCTCGTTTCTCCTTTTTTCATTTTCATTCTTTTCGTTGCCATTTTTCTTTCACGTTCATATATTATCATGTTTGAAAATCCATGTGAACAAGTTGTATAGACACGGTAAAGGAAACATGGACTGGAGGTGAGGCTTTTATTCCTTTGAGAAAGTCGTTAGACGAAACGTCAGGAATAAAAGCTTCACCTCGCAGTCCATGTTTCCTTTGCCGTGTCTATACAAATTATCATGTTTATGTTATTTTCTTTCCAAGCACCGTGGTTATGATACAGAACCTACACTCACTGAGGTTGCCTCTATCGAAGATATTTTGAGTTTAAGTCATGTCAGGTTAATGAATAAAACCATTCCATCACCCGTTTTGTGAATCATTGAAGGCCATTTAAATTAACGAAGATTCATCTTTGATTATGATAAGAGAATGAATGCTACATTTTCGTTACTTTGTAGTGCAACGTCAATGAATAAAACCATTTCATCACCCGTTTTGTGAATCATTGAAGGCCATTTAGATTAACGAAGATTCATCTTTGATTATGATAAGAGAATGAATGCTACATTTTCGTTACTTTGTAGTGCAACTTCATCCATAGGTCTTTGTTGAATAGCAGAACGTATTTTCGAAATATAAAATTACATAGTATAGAAAAACATGAAAATATAAAATCAGTATGGAAATACAAAATATAGATAATATATTAATGAGTAGAAAAACCATCAAGGAAAATGATAAAATTATGACCGAGCGCTTTCGTCTATTTAGACATCCTCAGCGTTCGGTCACCATTTTATTATTTTCCTTGGTGGCCTTTCTGCATATTTAGAATCACAAGTTCATGTGATTTCTCATGAAACGTATGAATGAAAGCTTAATTTCAGTAATAGTCGTCACACTTGGAAGAAAATACGCTTGTTCTGTCTTCTCTTTCTAAGGTGATTTCACCTCCTCCCCAACTCCACCGCTCTCATGCAAAGCGAACAAGCACATATGTAGTTATTATATTCACGTGAAATTCGTGTTGGGTACGCTTACGCCCAGGGAATGTATTAAACTTGAACATTTCACTCCCAATTTACAAAAAAAAAAAAAAAAAAAAAAATCATTGTGATAGTTGGTTTACTAGGTTAATAATTGAACGAAAACTGGTTCCTATTGTCATAACAAATGATCGATCGGTGTCGAAAAAATGTTTTGGAAAATACGTCGCACACGCCCAGGCACGCACTGCCGATGCGTGATACCAAAAGAACGCAAAAATCATAAGTGACCCTATGGTATAATGTTAAACTTTTCCGCCAAATCCAGTTTCCATTTTCCAGTTTTTTTCCTACACATTTAGGGAAAAAAAAGTGTGTACGAGTTAATTAGAGTTACATTTTGCTGCACCTGGAAATTGAGTTATGTGCCCGAGCAATTTGTAGCATTTTCCGCGGAACGAGATGACGATTGGGGTCATTGACCCCAGTTGAAGCACTGTAATCTGACCCTTAGCGACTTCGTCCTCTCCCAGTAGATGTTTTGTTGACATTTTGGAGGTTAAATTGGGGTTAAACTCTCGGTTCGTATTCGCATACGTAAGAGATGCGTTCTTTTCAGTTGGAATTTAATCTCTGATGCCAATCTCTCCGACATGAGGAAGCTGGAGGGAAATTAACATATGCATACCTCCTCATCGAATGGAGCCTTCCTACTGCTGATTAAAATCGTCTAGCGACAAGTAAACAAAATACTAAAGATATTGATAACAGTGAATGAATTGATCGAAATGGTTGATGATAATGATATGGTTTAACGCCACTCACCCCCCCACCCCTTATCGGGAGGCTAGGGCGGTGCCCTTCACAGAAGGCTTTGTAGCGTGGAATTTAATGAACCATCCCCTTGGTTCAACTTCGCCGGTGGCAGGATTCGAACCACCCTCACCTTGACCTTCGCTGCAAGTAACGACGTCTTAACCCGCTCAGCCAGCTGAATAGAAATGCTAGGCGGTAACTAGATTAAGTTCCAAAATGAGTTTAACACTTCTGCTCAGTTGAGTCTCTCCGTTGAATAAAATCGCTTGGCGGCAGTTGGATGAAATGTACAATTCAAAAGTAGTCAGAGAGGTTAATCACGAGGAGACTTAGACCTTCACTAAAATCGATTCATTTTTGCCAGAAGAAAATAGGCAAAGGCGTCTTTGTCGTGGAAGACAAAGAAACGATTAAATACACACAAACACCATCCATTATCCTTCTCTTTCCTTCTCCCTCTCTCTCCCTCCATCTATCTATATATCTGTCTATCTCTATCTGTTTATCTCTAATATAATTTGTTGCTTACCAAAGGGTGAATGACTTCACATCTCTGGAGGAGTTATTACTAATAACGGGGCAAGGCCTGTGGTGTCATCGGTAGAAGTCTTTGTGAAGTGTTGGACACTGTCACGGAAACTCTAAGAACGTTCTAGAAACCCCAGTCACGAATCTAAAGTAACCACAAACCACAGGACTGGAATTTAGAACAACACGTGCAGGACCCATTGCAGAACCGAAGTAATGGAGCCATCTTTTTTCTATTTTTTCTTTTTCTTTTTTCTTTTTCGCCAAGCGGGTCATTTGCAACGACAGATTGGCAGGTAGCACGTGCGGCCATACCACTGCGGTCGACTGAAACTGCTGCACAGCTTCGGTTACGTAGAAAAGATGTTTTATATTTGATGATAGAGGAAGTGGTCGGCACAATTGCTGTAACACAAAGAAGAAACTGCTCTAAATAAAAATGATGTATATGTCTAAAGTTTAGTTAAACGCAGTTGATGTACCAGTTGCCTGAATTCAAAATCACAGAGCGTCTGGAGGACGACATGACGTCATGCCGAGTCTGAAATTTCAAAACAAATGAGTACAGACTTTGTGTACTTTGAATCAACTTTTATTTCAGTGTGTGTGTGTGTGATTCAGTATGGTTTTGGATCACGTGTTGGACTCGTGATTGGCTGCTATTTCCCTCTCGGAAGAGAGCTTAGAGCTGGTACATGACCGATCTATGGGTACTGCTGTTACCTTACACACACACACACACACATAATTCCCCGCCCACTAGAGTTGGGGTAACAACCACCCAACGCAGCGATACTAAAATTATTTCAGCCCAGGGCGGGATTTGAACCCGGACCGCCGTAGTGGCAGCCGGGAACTCTACCAACTGCGCCACGAATTGTGTGTGTGTGTGTGTGTGTGTGTGTGTGTGTGTGTGTGTGTGTGTGTGTGTGTGTGTGTGTGTGTGTGTGTGTGTGTGTGTGTGTGTGTGTGTGTGTGTGTGAGTGAGTGAGTGATACAATTTTTTTCAACCAAATAAATATCTCCATAAATATCATTTAGGCTATGTCAGTCGATTTCATTAATTTACGGGGAAGTCTATAGGTATGATGGGATTCCTTTTCCAATATAAAGCTACCTTCATACTAACTTCTGAAATCGATGGATCAAGCAAAACTGCTTGATTGACCAGATATTTGCACTGCGCTAGCTATTAATTCTAACTACTTTGAGCTAGTCATACTGATGATTTTCCCTAGCATCTAGTGCTAGCGACAGCTGTAGATGATCGGAAAGCAAGAAACTATAGTTTATTAAGCATGTATGTAACTAAAGAAATATTCCACTTCTTTTTTAAGGATTTTTAATTAATATAAAAAAGGCAGACGGCAGTACAAGAAAGCTCCTAAATATAAATTCTAATTTGATGGAAATATACCATTCAGTTCTTGTATTAACTCTGTGGTATGCAAACAAAACAAATCTGAGTTTACAATGCCAAAAACATGTCAAGTTATTGGGTTTCATGAAGCTATTTAAGTTTCATAGAAAAAGTACGTGAGCATGAAATGCTTTAGAAGATCAAACATCCCTGCTACTAGATAGATAAAGGTTATGGACCAAAAGGTCACCTGTCGGCATGCTCCTCCCTTGCAATCCTTATTATGATCAGCTGATTCCGCTAGCGTACTCGGCAATTGGTGTGACCAGACAGCTACTCGTTTGTGTTGCCAAACCAGGGAAAACAAAAGCTAGTCTACCATTGACATAGCACGACCGTAATTTAAGGAACTGTATAGATATTGTTCGGACAATTCCAGACGATTTTCGTTTACAAAAAGGATTTTATTCTCTTGAAATTCGTCACTATAAAACCAACACAGCGTCGAACTATCGAAAAAGATTAAGACGGCTTCACATCTTTCAGTCCTTACAGCCGGCTCAGATCACGCGACAGTGATGTCACATCACAACATGAGAAATGTCACTGCGGTGTGTGATGTCATACCATGACAAGTGACGTCACATAACAAGTGACTTAGAGTGGCGTCACACCTCGACATTATGCACGTCACACGATAAGATTGCAGAAGACGTCACATCACACCATTGTAAGTGACGCTGCACCATGACATGAAGTCATACTATGACAAATGATATCACATTATGACCTAACGTAACACCATGATATAACGTCACATCATAATGTATGTTACGTCATAGTGACAAATGTAATAAGCTGGCGACAAACATGTATGAATAGAAAGGATTTTGAATGTGAATTGATACAAGGACCGAAATACTGGTAAATAGCCCATGACGATATCAACAACGACGACGATTTCGTACAAGATTTGCATCCGCTTGGCGACGACATGACGTCACCGCCAGCGATCTCTTAGAATCGTGTAGTCTGAAACCGCCCCTCTGTAATAATCACAGGAAATCATTCTTCTTGGGTGTGAACCAGCCTCTTTAGCGACAGGGCGTCAATTGTGACATGATTTACTGAGGTTTCCGCTCCTAGATCCATTTGATTGTTCCCTTCTTCATCTCCTCTCTCCCCCAACTACATTCCTCTATCTTCTTCCATCATCTTCCTCTTCCCCAATCCCTCTCAGACTCGACATGACGTCATGTCGTCCTCAGCCGTTTTGTGATTTTGAATTTAGCCAACTTGTATGCCCATAGTATATCGCCAACAGCATTTGAATAAAGTATAGACATCCTTCCTCCATTCTTTCTTCTCCTTTATCATCCCATCTCTTCCTTCGTTCCTTGTACCTCCATCCTCTCCTGTATAGTATGTCAACTGATATCTTAACCCAAATGACATGGTGTAGTATTTACATGAACATCTACATGTGTCAGCTACCTGTGACATGTTGTGTGTAATGAGGCAGTTGGTTGATTTCTAATTAATGGGTAGGTGTACTTATACTAGACTGAATTTTTTACACTACACGATAACCTGTCATATGTAGATACAAATACAGATGTAGATGGTGCATAAAAAGGGGGAAAGGAATATGAGGGAGGTAGTTTCGAGTCCTTTGCGGTTATGGAGCCTTGTCGTGGCGAGGAGCTGTGAATGATTTGGATCTTTTTTGTTTCAACTGTCAGTCAAGCCACGTATATTACACAGGTGATTACCGTTCTATGTCTCAGGGTTAAAGCCCTCGTGATCACACTTTTCTCCCTGTCCTTGTCATCGTCCTCTTCCATTCTATTTCTTCTTCTTCGCCCTCTTCCTCCTCTTTCTCGCCCTCTTCCTCCTCCTCGTCCTCTTCCTCCTCTTTCTCGTCCTCTTCCTCCTCTTTCTCGCCCTCTTCCTCCTCCTCGTCCTCTTCCTCCTCTTTCTCGTCCTCTTCCTCCTCTTTCTTGTCCTCTTCCTCCTCTTCTCCCTCTTTACTTTCCTCTTTTTCCTCATCTTCTTCCTTTTCTCCTTCCTCTTCTCCTTCCTCTTCCTCTTCTTGTTCTTCCTTTCCTTCTCTCTCTTTCCTTGTCCTCCTCCTTCTTCCTCCTCCTCATTTTCTTCATTTTTTTTCCTTCCTCCTCTTTCTCGTTCTCTTCCTCCTCTTCTCCCTATTTACCTTCTTCTTTTTCTTCATCTTCTTCCTTTTCCTTTTCTCCTTCCTCTCCCTCTTGTTCCTCGTCTTCTTCTTTCTTGTCCTCCTCCTCCTCCTCATTTTCTTCCTCATTTTCCTTCTCCTATCCCTCTTCCTACAATTCCTTCTGCTTCTTCATTCGCCTTTTCTTCCTCCTTTTCCTCTACGTCCTTATTTTCATCCTAATCATTATCCTCATCCTAATCATTATCCTCATCCTCATCATCTTCATGCTCACCCTAATCCTCATGCTCATCTTCATCTTCATCATCCTTATGTTCATCCTCATCTTCATCATTCTCATCCTCATCTTCATCCTGATGGTCATTCTCATCTTCATCCTCATCCTCATCCTCATCCTCATCTTCATCATCCTTATGCTCATACTCATTTTCATCCTCGTCTTTATCCTCATTCTCATCCTCATCTTCGTCCTTATGCTCACCCTCATCTTCATCCTCATCTTCATCCTCATCTTCATCCTCATCTTCATCATCCTTATGCTCATCCTCATTCTCATCTTCTTCCTCATTCTCATCCTCATCCTCTTATTCCTCATCCTTATGCTCATCCTCATTTTCATCCTCATCTTCATCATCCTTATGCTTATCCTCATTCTCATCTTCCTCATTCTCATCCTCATCCTCATCCTTATGCTCATCCTCATCTTCATCCTCATTTTCATCTTCACCCTCATCCTCATCATCCTTATGCTCATTCTAATTTTCATCTTCATCCTCATCTTCATCATCCTGATGTTCATCCTCATCTTCATCCTCATCCTCATCCTCATCCTCTTATTCCTCATCCTTATGCTCATTCTAATTTTCATCTTCATCCTCATCTTCATCATCCTGATGTTCATCCTCATCTTCATCCTCATCCTCATCCTCTTATTCCTCACAGCCTCCCCGGAATCTGACCGGGCAGACCCCGTGTTCACATACCTTAGCGCGTCCTTCCGCGCAATCTCTCCCGAAGCGTTCCAACTTCTATCACCCTTATGTTTCCTTTCCTGATCCGAAGGCACTCCCCTGATAAGAGTTACTGGCGCAAGCCACTCTCACACGTCCGCAGCATTCGTGCTGTTTTGTTGCATCCACTGGATCCACGTTATTGTAGCGGAATCAAATTAGTCAGTCATTTGGAACTCCGCCCTCTTCGAGTCACGTGATTTTTGTAACCAATCGTTGTCAGAGGAAGGGGTGGAGTTCCGTTTGACAACGCATTTTGTTTCGCGGTTTTTGTTTTTTTGTTTTGTTTTTTTTAGTAAAGAGCTTGATAATAATTGGATGGCAAATATCATAACAGTTAGGTCAGATCAGGTCAGGTAAGATTGGGTCAGATAAGGCCAGGTCAGGTCAAATTAGACCAGATTAGGTTAGGATATGTACATGCGTCTCGCCATAACTTCCCACAGAGGTATTCTTAGTTACCTGTTAAACTCTAGGCAGTTACGAAAGCATCCACCCTGGCCTCTATTCCCCCCCCCACACACACACCCGTCTCCCCCACCCCCCATCCCAATGCATCCCTTCCCCTGGCCTCCCATTTTCATCTCACTTTGCATCTCTCCCTACACTTACTCTATCATCCCACTTCCTTACTCCCACCTCCCACGCAACCTCCTAACACCTCCTCCCTCACTTTGACCTAACTTAACCCCTGGCTCCTTAACTCCCACTTAAAATCCCTTAACATCCCTTAACCCAACTCCCTCGGCTTCGCCTTCTTTAACCACGCGAACGGAAAGCAAATGAATTTCTGTAAGAGTAATGGTGGACTGAGAAAAAAGAAAAAACGGCGAAAGGAAATGAGCTCAAAGACGAAACCTTAAGATAAAAAAGGAAAAGAAGGGCTGGGCAAGGAAGCACGAGAACAGCTGTTCAATGAATCACAAATGATGAGCAATTTTCTTCCGCTAAAATGGCGCAGAAATTGCTCCGCCGGGTAATACAGGGAAGCACAACAAAACGCTCTAAAACGACCGCACGTTCGGAGTAAGTGGTTCGTGAGTGCGTGCGTGCGTGCGTGCGTGCGTGCGTGCGTGTGCTTGTGTGTGTGTGTGTGTGTGTGTGTGTGTGTGTGTGTGTGTGTGTGTGTGTGTGTGTGTGTGTGTGTGTGTGTGTGTGTGTGTGTGTGTGTGAGAGAGAGAGAGAGATAGAGATTCACCATGGTTTTCGGATCACGTGTTGGACTCGTGATCGACAGCTATTTCCATCACAGAAGAGTGCTCAGAGCTCGTATATGACCGATCTATGGATAATGCTGTGACCTTACACGCGCACACACCCCAAACTCCCGTCCACAAGAGTTGGAGTAACAACTGCAGCGCAGCAATACTGAAATTATTTCAGTCCTGGGCGGGATTGATTTCAGTATCACTGTGGTGTGCGTGTGCGTGTGTGTGCGTGTATGTGTGTGTGTGTGTGTGTGTGTGTGTGTGTGTGTGTGTGTGTATGTGTGTGTGTGTGTATCTGTGTGTGTGTGTGTGTGTAATATCACCATGGTCTTTGGATCACGTGTTGAACTCGTGATTGACAGCTATTTCCCTCCCAGAAGAGAGCTCAGAGCTTGTATATGACCGATCTATGGGTAATGCTGTGACCTTACACACACACACATACCCAACTCCCCGCTCACAAGAGTTGGAGTAACAACCAGCAACGCAGCGATACTGAAATTATTTCAGCCCTGGGCCGGATTAATTTCAGTATCGCTGCGATGTGTGTGTGTGTGTGTGTGTGTGTGTGTGTGCGTGTGTGCGTGTATGCGTGTGTGTGTGTGTGTGTGTGTGTGTGTGTTTGTGTGTGCGTGTGTGTGTGCGTGTGCATGAGTGAGTGAGAGTGAGAGAGAGAGACGGGACAAGCACGTTGTTCCTCCCTACTCACTCACGGGACGGTAGATTCTTGTATTTTATGATGAGCTTCCCACTTGCCAAAAAAAAAGATATCAAGTAAAGTAGTCTTCACTCTTGATAAAAATCGTCGATTTTTGTATGTCAACAACTTCGTTCTTACACCCTCCTATTTAGCCTCATCTTTGGTGTATTACACATTTTACCTTCACAAACGAGCGAAAAGTTGTCGATTTTTGATGGTTGACAAGATTTTTCCTTTTTTACACCATCTCGTTTCTTCCTGGGTCGACGTGCAAAATGGCCCTGTCGACAGACAAATGTGGAAAAAAAAAAAAAAAATTCTCGTTTGGGTGAAAAGAGCAGGTTTCTGTTGTATTTCTCGTATATGCTCACTGTCCTTCACATCCGAACAATCTTTACGCGAGTCGTTCAAATAACATCACACTAAAACCGCTGAGCGTGGAATCAAATAACATTTTCCAGCGGCGTCTGAATCCAGGTGTTTGGGAGCGTGGATTGGTACAGATTTATTGATTTCAGACTTTTTTCTTTTCCTTTTTCGTTTTTTCTTTTTCTTTTAAGAAAACTAAAGGGCCTCTTCAAAGTGCGAATCGTTTTCAAACAGACATGTCACGTTTCCAAAGCGTTTATTTACCAGAACTTCCGCTTACGTGACTAATCATAAATTGTTACGATCATCTCGAAGTAGACATGACGTGTACGATGCAGATGCGTTTGCTTTTGCGAACTTTGCGAAACTTAACGTTCAGCAAAATGCGGGTCGTTTTTGAAGCCGACATGACGTCACACTTCAAACGCTTTAGCTCTTCGACTTCTGGATCAATATGCGTTCTTGTGCCGAGTTAAGCGTTCGAACGAAATAGATTCGCAAAGGATCGATAACGGGTACGTTTGTTGTCGGGCGCGCATGCGCAGGAGAGGAACGTGTGAATACAATCCCCCCCTTTCCTCTTGCCATTCCATTACACTGTTTGCTTATTGATCAACCCAAAGTGGCCTTAGGTGTCCGCTGGCATTTATTGGATTTTTTACATACATACATACATACATACATACATACATACATACATACATACATACACACACACATACACACACACACACATACACACACACATACATACACACACACATACATACACACACACATACATACATACATACATACATACATACATACAACACACACACACACACACACACATATATATATATATATATATATATATGTATATATATAATTTTACATTTGATTATCTACTTGAACTGTTCATTTATTTACACGTTTAATAATTTATCTATTCATTTGTTTCTAGTTAATTTATTAATTTATCTACTTATTTATCTATTTACCTCTTTATTTATTAAATTACTATATTTGTTTCTATATGTATTTATTCATTCGTTTATTCATTTATTTGTTTGTTTACTTGTCTGTTTATTTATTTATTTTTGTTTATTAATTTATTTGATAATTCACTTGTCTATTTGTTTATACACATATTTGCTATCCGTAGGTTCACAATTGCGTGTCTGTACGGCAATTTGAACAGTCAGTCAGATCTCATACTTATGCTGCTTCAGCATATTTTTCGTGCTGTAGGTTCGTTCGAGCATAAGCTTGGTTACAGTAAACGAATTACAAGATCCCTATTTGAAATTAGACAGGATTCTCGTTATTAAATGAACTGCCAAATGATGGGTAATTTTGTTTTAGTTTTTCTCACTATTGTTATTCATAAAGTGATTAGATCTTACTTCTACAACCTTTTCCTCCCTTTCTTTCTGTCCCTCTCCCCTCTCCCCACCCAAGTCCCCGTCTTCCCCCACCCTCTCCCCTGCTGCCTCCCCTACTCGTCTCTCTTTCTCCCCATCCCCTCCCCCTCCCACTCCTCCCCCTCCCACTCCCCCTACCCAAATCCCACCTCCCCTTCCCAAATCCCACTCCCCATCCCTTCTCCCCCACCCTACCCGTCCCCCCTCCTCCTCCTTCCACTCCCTCCTCCCCATACCCGTCCCCCTCCCCTTCCCATTTTCCCTTACCCTCCCCCGCCCTCTCCCCCTATTCCTGCAACCTCACCCCCCACCCTCGTGGATCTCTGTTATGACGGCAAGAGAAAACGAGACGTCATTGTCGGACGAGATCGTAAAAAAGTTGAGACGCGGACCCTAATCCGACTTCGTGATATTATGAAGAGAGGAATCAATGTCGAGCAGGAGGAGGAGGGAGGGAGAACAAACGGACAGACAGGTCATCAGAAACGGCCAAAGGGTCAATCGAGATTAAAATTACTCGTTACGTTGCTTTTGGGCTTTCTGTCAACTGAATAAAATTGCCTGGCGTCAACTAAGACAAATGTCTTGTATAGTGGAAAAGAGTGAAAGGGAGTGGTCCACTGCCGGATCCTCGTTCTATCCCCTCGGGAATTATACAGCCTTAGTTGATGAAAAGAACTTGGAAACAACTAGAACCAGTTGTGAAGAGGAGTTTGTATTAAAGATGTTTGCTGGGAATGATGAGACATATGTATGGGATGTCTCTCTCTCTCTCTCTCTCTCTCTCTCTCTCTCTCTCTCTCTCTCTCTCTCTCTCTCACGCTTTCTTTTTTCTCTCTCTCTCAAGCACTCTCTCCCTCCCTCCGTCTTCCTCACTCACTCACTCCCTCACTCCCTCACTCACTCTCCCTCCCTCCCTCTCCCTCTCTCTTTCCTTCTCTCTTTCTACAGTCGTGTGTTGTTCTTATTGTTGTTTTCACAGACTGAATCAACTACAAATTTATCACGTATTGAGTCAACTAAGCTGAGAAAGGTGTGTGTTTCCAGAGATTTTAAATGAAGTCCAAAAGAAATTATGAGGGTATAAGAAAACGCGAAGAACTACATTATCCGTGAAGAAGCTTCCAGAACGAACACAGAAATTCTTCTGCAAGGCGACTCGTCTTTGCTGATGACGTCATTATCCCATTATAGAAAATGGGAACAAGTGGATGATGGGTTATGAAAGTTTTGCAAAGTCACACGACTCATCATATCACGTATCATCATCATCCCGTGAGACTGACGTCAGAGAGGGACGTCTCCCTACAGATTCCACAAACACCCGCAGCTTTATCTTAAGGTGCAGCCTCGATGGGCTGGTACAAAGGATTACAAAGGCGGAGCATGCCGACAGGAGACCTTTT
>NC_134795.1:61441037-61463537 GCF_046742065.1 Oratosquilla oratoria
GTAATAGGTGATGCTAGCGATGATAGCGATGATAGTGGCTGTGGTGGCTGAGTGGTGGTGGCTGAGTGGTGGTGGTGGCTGAGTGGTGGTGGTGGTGGCTGAGTGGTGGTAGCTGAGTGGTGGTGGCTGTGGTAGTAGCGTTGGTAATAGGTGGTGATAGCGATGGTATTGTGGTGGTGGCTGTGATGGTGGCTGTGGTGGTAATGGTGTTGGTAGTAGGTGGAGGTAGTGATGATAGTGATGGTGGTGGCTGATTGGTAGTGGCTGTTGTGGAGTGGAATAGTAGGAATATCGTGTAAAGTGACGAAGTTGATTAGAGAATGGTATGGTGGTGATGATAGTGGTAACAAGATTGATGATAGAAAATGAAGATAAAGAAAACGATGAAACAAGTGAATACGATGACCACGAAAGAGACGATATATAGAAAAAATAATAATAGAATGAAATAAATGAATGAATAAGTAAACGAATAAGTAAATAGATAAACGATAGAAAATAAATGAAAATGGAAAAAAGTGATGATAACATGATGACCAAAGTGGACGGCAACAGTTACCATGAGATAAAAAATAAATAAATAAATAAATAAAACAAAATAAAATAAAATGAAATAAGATAAAACAAAGACGTAATAGAAACATATAAACATTCTGCATTCACCCCGTCTATACCCCCCCCCCCCCAGACACGGTCGCATTTACATTTACTTCATAACCCTGATCGTTCCCGTAAAAGGTTCAGTTCCCGCCTGAAGATTCCCGTTTGCTCCCCAGTCTTTCCTTCCCACATGGGGGGAAGAGGGGCAGGGAGGGAGGTGATGGAGGGGGGCAGGAGGGGGGGGAGGAAACACCCACATCACTGCACCTTCAAGCATGCCTGAAACCTCCCCAGAAACGAATTGCAACACTACCAGAAGAACCATAACGGCGCTCGCCCCCGGAAGCTGGGTGGAGTGAGTGGGCGTGCGGGCGTGCATGCGCACACCTGTGCCTGCTTAGGTGTGGTGGGCGTGGACCCAGAGCCGGTGCCGTTGCAGCTGTCGGTGGGCGCAACCCTCCAATATCCCCTTTAAACGACTAAGCCCCCCATTGCCTTGTCAACGCATGCCAGCTGACCGGCACAACCATCTGCAACCGCTGGCGAGACCCGTCTTGGCTTGGTGGCTTTAGTCTTCCTCCTCCTCCTCCTCTTCCTCCTCCTCCTCCTCCTCTTCCTCCTCCTCCTCCTCTTCCTCCTCCTCCTCCTCCTCCTTCCTCTTCCTCTTCTTCTTCCTCTTCTTCTTCCCCTTCTTCTTCTTCTTCTTCATTATCATCATCGTCGTTATCATCGTTATCGTCGTCACCATCGTCGTCATCGTCATCATCGTCTTCTTCTTCAGTCTTCAGAGTCCTCAGTTTTCAGAGTCCTCAGTCTTCAGATTCCTCAGTCTTCAGAGTCCTCAGTCTTCAGTGTCTTCAAGGTCCTAAGAGTCTTCAGGGTCCTCAGAGTCTTCAGTCTTCAGTCCTCAGAGTCTTCGTCCCCAGAGTTTTCAGTCCCCAGAGTCTTCAGTCCATCAGAGTCTTCAGTCCACCAGAGTCTTCAGGGTGTCCTCATAGTCTTCAGGGTGTCCTCATAGTCTTCAGGGTCCTCAGAGTCTTCAGGGTCCTCAGAGTCTTCAGGGTCCTCAGAGTCTTCAGGGTCCTCAGAGTCTTCAGGGTCCTCAGAGTCTTCAGGGTCCTCAGAGTCTTCAGGGTCCTCAGAGTCTTCAGGGTCCTCAGAGTCTTCAGGGTCCTCAGAGTCTTCAGGGTCCTCAGAGTCTTCAGGGTCCTCAGAGTCTTCAGGGTCCTTTTCGTCGTCTTCTAAATCTTCCCTTTCTTCTTCTTCAATTCTTCGTATGCTTCGACTACTTCGTTTTCTTCTTCTTCAAGTCTTCTTCACCTTCTTTTTCTTTCTGTTCTTCCTCTCTTAGCTCTTCCTTTCTTTTCTTATCTTTTTCTCTTTCTTCTTCCCTTTTGTCTCATTAGTCTTCTTTCCCTATCTTCTTCGATTTCGTCTACTCTTATTCTCTTTCTTTATTTTTCTCGTTTTGTTTCTTTTTCTGTTTCCTTTTCTTATTTGTTTTCTTTCTCTTTCTCTTTGTTAACGCCACGGACATACTACCCACATCAATAATGGACTTTCTTTCAATTGGATGCTGGCATGCAGCAGTGGAAGTGCGTATCCCGAGGAGACAGAGACAAAGCTAGACAGAAAGGGACCGAGATAAAAGAAAGAGAGAAAAAGAGAAACATACACAGGCAAGGATAAACACAGAACAAAGAATCAGACATAGACACACAGACAGACAAGCAGGGAGAGAAACGGAAAAACAGACAGACATGTTGGCAAGCAGACAGACATGCCAGACAGAAGGGGAGACAGAAATAGAGACTGACAATAGGGACAGACAGAGTGAGGCATAGAGAGAGAGGTGGGAGAGAGAGAGAGAGAGAGAGAGAGAGAGAGAGAGAGAGAGAGAGAGAGAGAGAGAGAAAGAGGGTGATGGAGAGGGAGAATGGGAGGGGGAGAGCAAGAGTTATCCACCTGAAGTGTTTAAACTACGGCCGAAGCCGTCACCTTTATTGTGGGAAGACGATCGCGGGTCCCCAACGCTCACAAGGAGAGCCGTTGACAACCGCTGGTCGGGATTCTCTGAAATTCGGAAATCTCCAATATCTGGAATGAAGACTTTTTGGAAAAAAATAAATAAATAAAACATGTATGTATGTATGTATGTATGTATATATATGTATATATATGTATATATATATATAAATATATATATATATAATATATATAATAGAATAAAACAAGTAAATAAATTCATAAATCAATTAATAAATAGATAAATGACAAAGTTGATCAATAAATTAAATTAAATGAATAAATAAGTAGATAAATAAACGAAAGTTTAATAAGTGAATAAATTTTTGATAAGTAAATAATCTAAGTAAAAAATAAAATTAATAAATGAATAAATAAAAGTAAATAAATAATTGAAAGCGTATCTGCATCCGACAATTTCTAGAGCTTTGAATTTGCGTTCCTAACACTGCAGATTTTCTAGTTTCAGTGTTTTCCGATAGAATCAAATGTGTACAGTATTGGTATGAAAATATTCCACATTTAGCCTTTATGTACCAGGATAAGAGCCTTCATAAAAGATATATTATTATTATTGTGTTATTGTTTTTTTTATTATTATTGTTATTGTTATCATTGATATTATTATTGTTATTGTTGTTATTGTTATTGTTATTGTTGTTGTTATTGTCGTTGTTATTTGTAAATAACAACTAAATCACTTCAACAACGTAGTCCCCTCGTCAATAAGGGACGAACGTTGGGCATTAGCAAGAACAAAAGCTATGAAATGCCCAGAAAGAAGAAAGAAGATACATAGATTCAAGAATATTACTTCATTAACACATGACGTCACTAAATTGAGATGTCATTGAAACATGACGTCATAAAATTGTAACGCCATTGAAGTGTGACGTCATTAAATTGTAACACCATTGAAATGTGACGTCATTTAAACGTAACGTCAGAGAAACGTACAACACCGGTCATGTCATGGTCCTGCACCGTCTAGGGAGACCATAGGGCATTCACATAAACCTTGACTTAGGTCCTGTCCTTGGCGTCTTGGAGGCTGGTGAGACGATATGACGTCATCAGGGACGCCGAGGGGGCGACCATAGGAGTCCGGCCACTCGATCAACCGAGAAGTTCCTAGAAGATGTCTTCGATTCAGCTATCTTTATCTAATTGCGGCCATGAAAGACACTTGAGTCTTGAGAAAGAGTTTGTTTTTTCGGTTTCGATATGTCAGTAACATGGACAGTTTGACTTTCAGGATAGTTGTTGTTTGCCCAAAAGTGTGACGGTTTGGTCGTATTGGGTGTTCATGCCAAACCCTCCTTTCCCCCCCATCCGCATCTCTATCCCCCACTACCTCCTACCACTACCTCCTCATCCTCAAAGATCGGCTTTAAGTGCAATTTTTTTAGACCTTGCTTTATTTAGATTTGCCTGCGTCATGCGTGTATACTCACTAGTAACATCTGTTCTCAACTTCGTATTTATTTATATGCTGAGGATGAGTGTGGGTGAGGGTTTGGGTGATGTTGTTTTTTTCGCAGAAAACGGAAGTTGCCAGAAAATGGAAAATGGGAGATATGGTGTGGAACGAGACACACCGTATCTTCTCATCCTCCTTTCTTCACATTCTCGTTCCTTCTCTCCCATCGATTATCTCTTTCCCCATCATATCTTTTTTCCTAACACATTTACCCTCTCGTGTCTGTCCTGCGCCATTTATTTTCAACACCAACGTGGTCGTTGGTGTCATGATATTTCTTTTTCACTTCGGTCATCCCATCGTTTTCAACCCATCCACCTTTGATCCATTTATTCTGACATTTTGTCCTCTCATTCTCATTACACGTCCAAATTACCTACGTGAAATACTTTTCATCTGATTCACAAAAAAATTCTTTCCTCTTACTTAATGCATATATTGCCAATTCTTTTTATAATACATGGAATTTTGAGGCAGTGCACAGTTATTTTTTTCTTCCTTTTTATCATCAGCATCCATTATTGTTATCTTATGGTAGAATAGTTTCCGCTAGGCTCTATACCGTCTCCATTTTTTAGGCCTACGATTGGCTTTCGCCAGTCGTCCAAAATGTCTTCTCCAAGTCTTTACCCTCCGAATTAGTATGCAGATATTCTAAATTCGTTCTCATACTTGTCGTCTTGCAAGCCACCATTAAAACTATCACCCCTTTTGCAGCGTTTGTCCACAAAGCACCACAGTGCATGGAATGAGTTTGTGATTTAATACTTTTTTTTCTTTTGCTCTCCTGTAGCTACATTTATGTCTCTTTGGTTCAAATAGGTCTTAATTTTCACTAGGACAGATGCTTAGATATTTTCTACAATTAAGATCATATTCACAATCAGAAATATTCTATTTTTACGAAACAAGGAGGAACTTTGCGAACAAATATAACAACCATTTACAGTGTATTTTTAGTTGAAGTAGAAAAAAAAAGTATTCACACAGTTTTAACAAATTCTGTGCCCAAGTGTCAAACAACTACAAAGGTCCGTCTTAATCCCACCTGACATTATGTCGGCTACTTACATCCTATACAACCTTGCGCATTCTTAATTGTTCATGTCTCCTTTATACTGATCCAACAGTTTCCCTCTCAATTTTTCAAATAATACGTATCACATTGTGCCTTTGTTCACATTTGTTATTATTAGTTTGTTTATTATTATTCGCTTGATTTTTATTCATTATTGGTTATCTGTCAATTTATCTTTATTTACTATTTACCTGTTTATTATTTAACTATACCTATGCATTCATTTATTTTATATATTATTATATATATTATCATTCTTATTTTTTCTTTTATTTATCTATCATAATCTTTTTTCCGCATCCGACCTAGTTATGGACCAAAAGGTCTCCTGTCGGCATGTTGTTCCTTTGTAATCCTTTGTGCCATTGTTCACTTAGTCATAAGATTTCTCCAAGTCTATGAACACCACACGCAGTTCCCCCTCTTTCCTTTCACTGATTGCCAAATCTATTTACTTCTTAGTGCAAAAATAAACGTCACCTTCTCCCCTTCTCACCCCAAGCTTCTTTTAAACTGGATTAAATCGTCTGGCGACAGCCAGACAAGATTATATAAAGATGGCGCGGGTTTTGGAGAGTTAGGACGACACCAACAGAGAACTTGTCCAAAGCCCCAATTGAGAAGACTTGGAAAGAACACCAATGGACGATTGACCTCTGCTATTGATAGAAGAATATTGGACGTCATGGGTGGATGAGTCAGCCGGGAGGACTCTGGGGCCATTGGGATAGAATAGAGTATAAATTGAATACTCGAATCGTCGTATAGTTCTTCTATTCTTAGAGCGAACGTGGGAATAGATGACGTTTTTCGTTCATTCACTGCTCATCTTTCGTGAATGTTTTAAAGGCTAGACGTCTAACCACCTACACAAACAGGATACCATCCTCCTCTCCTCCCACTAATCAGGTCAAACTTCACACACACACACACACACACACACACACACACACACACACACACACACACACACACACACACACACACACACCTACCTACCTACCTACCTACCTACCTACCTACCTACCTCCTGGTGCAGTGATTAGAGTTCTCGCCTGCCACTACGGCGGTCCGGGTTCGAGTCCCACCCAGGGCTGAAATGATTTCAGTATCGCTGCGTTGCGAGATGTTACTCTAACTCTCGTGGGCGGGGAGTTGTGTGTGTGTGTGTGTGCGTGTAAGGTCACAGTATTACCCATAGATCGGTCATACGAGCTCTGACCTCTCATCCGGGAGGTTAATAACTGTCGATCACGAGTCAGACACGTGATCCAAGACCATGGTGAATCACAAGCACACACACACACACACACACACACACACACACACACACACTAACTCCAGTCATCCTCTATACAAACACCCACCCAATAACGCACACACACACACACACACACGAACTCCAGTCATCCTCTATACAAACACCCACCCAATAAAGCACACACACACACACACACACACACACACACACACACACACACACACACACACACACACACACACACACACACACACGAACTCCAGTCATCCTCTATACAAACACCCACCCAATAAAGCACACACACACACACACACACACACACACAAATACACACAAATACAGTCACCTACCCACAACCCACCCACTCCGTTACGTGTCCGTTCTGTTTCAAGGTTGTTTATATTTATCCCTGATCCAATCGGAGGAGAACACCTGTTAATCTATTTCTTGCTGTTCCCACGCCCAAATGCTTCTTCCTTTCCAAATAAGATTCAATCATTTCCCGTCTCGCCTCCTATTCAGCTTGTTTACCTGTTCACGCGTCCGTTTGTTTCCGCATTTAGTTGCTGATTTCTTTTATTTTGTTTTTGTTTCCTTACATGAGATCATGATGGACTGTGTGCTGTCCTTTTCTTTATTAATTTTCTTCTGTTTTTTTTTCTGTTTTCATATTCTTGTTCATTATTTTTTTCTTCTCGTTTTTAGATCTTTTCTACTATTTTCAGATTTACGAATGGGAACTTGATTGATTAGTTTTACGGTTTTTGATGTTAGCCATTATTAATCCAGATATATATATATATATATATATATATATATATATATATATATATATATATATATATATATATATATATATATATATATTTTGATTAAAATCAACTGCGCTAATAGATTTAACTATTTTCAGTTGTATCTTCTTAAGTTTAAGGAAGGACTTCCTATCAACTTCATTCAGCTTATGAACGAAATCATCCATGGTGAATGTGAAAAGAAAGGCGCTGGAGAATGCCGATGGTTTCTATTAAATATGTAACAGCATGTTAAAAACTGTTGACAACGACACCTAAAACTTCGGAGTTTTTTCACCTCGATAAGAGGCTTCCTCAGGGTGAGAAGGACTTCATTGGTGTAGAGGCGATGTTCTGGTCTTGAAGATCTAGAGGCAAGTTAAGAAGGTTGCTAAGCGGGAGGCTTTTTATACTCGGTCGAATGGTTCAGTCGACCCAGAGCGGGTGGAATGCCGGGCTCTGATTGGCTCATAGGACGTTTCGCCTGATCTCGGGCGGCGGGGGTGACCTCTGTCTGCTACGCGGCTCAAGCGGCTAGGCTCGGGCAGAATGCTAGCTTGTGATTGGCTGCGGGGGTTCTCCCGTGATCTTGTGCTTACCCCGGGCAGAATGCTAGCTTCCGATTGGCTGCGGTGATTCTCTCGTGATCTGGAGGAGGCTCTGGTTTTTGGCTGGAGATCTTGGCGGCTTGATGGAAGGTCTTGTGTAGGTTGAAGAGGGAGCGGTTTCAGAGGGCGAGCTGAAGGGAGAATAAAATCAGAAGCAAGTTGTACATTAATGGTAGGGTGACTTCCCGTTCATAAGCTGAATGAAGTTTATAGGAAGTCCTTCCTTAAACTTAAGAAGATACAACTGAAAATAGTTAAATCTATTAGCGCAGTTGATTTTAATCAAAATTGTCTCCGTGAGAACCTGTGCCCTAGAAATATATATATATATATATGTGTGTGTGTGTGTGTGTGTGTGTGTGTGTGTGTGTGTGTGTGTGTGTGTGTGTGTGTGTGTGTGTGTGTGTGTGTGGTGTGTACGAGTATGTATGAGAGAGAGAAAGAGAGAATGAGAGCAGACTCTAAGGTCATTATGTCAAAATATCAGGTCAGGACTCGTAGTAATGAATTTAGATTGGACAAAGTTGGGTTTAAGAAGGAAACAGGCAAGAATTGATTTACTAGCAGAATGATTGAAGAATGGAATAGCTTTACTAACCATGTAGTTAGCGCTGAAACAATGGAATAGCTTTACTAACCATGTATTTAGCGCTGAAACAATAAGATAGCTTTACTAACCATGTAGTTAGCGCTGAAACAATGAAATAGCTTTACTAACCATGTAGTAAGCGCTGAAACAATAGAATAGCTTTACTAACCATGTAGTAAGCGCTGAAACAATAAAATAGCTTTACTAACCATGTAGTTAGCGCTGAAACAATAGAATAGCTTTACTAACCATGTAGTAAGCGCTGAAACAATAGAATAGCTTTACTAACCATGTAGTTAGCGCTGAAACAATAAAATAGCTTTACTAACCATGTAGTAAGCGCTGAAACAATGAAATAGCTTTACTAACCATGTAGTAAGCGCTGAAATAATGGAATAGCTTTACTAACCATGTAGTTAGCGCTGAAACAATGGAATAACTTTACTAACCATGTAGTTAGCGCTGAAACAATAAAATAGCTTTACTAACCATGTAGTAAGCGCTGAAACAATAGAATAGCTTTACTAAGCATGTAGTTAGCGCTGAAGCAATAGAATAGCTTTACTAACCATGTAGTAAGCGCTGAAACTATCGGCTATTTCAAAAGATGATGATATGATTTATGGGTAGGAATGGTAGATGGTAATGAACATGGAACTGCCTAGTGTAGGCCTTATAGTCTCTTCCAGTCTCCCCCATTCATAATTTCTTCAGTTCATTGTCTGCAGTGTTAATTTATTCTGGAAGTTAGTGTTAGTATTATAGATTTCCATCTTGCTTTAATATAAGTCACTTTCTTTGTCATTTAACGACATTACGTTCCCCGGGTAAAGGAATAATGAACTCCAGTAAATACCAGAAGTGATTTTACAAAGAAAAAGTAAATGAATAAATAGATAAGACCTTATATACATATCTATTTTACATTTATATATTTAAAAGGTGATCTTAAAAAGTAAAATATAGAGAGATGAATAAATAAATAAACAGTAACTACCAGAAGTGATTTTACAAAGAAAAAAAATAAATCAATAAATAGATAAACAAGACCTTTTATACTTATCCATTTTTCATTTATATACTGAAAAAGGGGTTTGAAAAGTAAATTAAACATAGATAACTAGATTAACAAACAGATACAATTAATAAACGCCTTAGATAAATAAACAAACAAAAATTAAATAAAAAAATAAATAAAATGGCCAACTGACACTGCTCTGCAAAGAGAAGGAGCATACCAATTTGAAACCTATTCTTTATAAGCGGGATTCAAATTTTATTATTTTATTCCCCCTTTGGTCACTGATGATCCGAAATCAAAATGACCATAAAGTGCCAGTTTAATTGCAGTTGAAGTGTTATTAATATGGATGAGTGTCACTATGTTTATATTCTATGAAAGTTCGGAGGTTGAAAGTTACCATACATAAACCATGATTTCCATTATACATTCTTCTATCGTGTATATATATATATATATATAGTATATAATATATATATACATGTTATATATAATATATATAATGTATTTATGTATATATGTATGTGTTTATATATGTATATATGTGTGTGTATTTATGTATATATGTGTATTTATGTATATATGTGTTTATATATGTATATATGTATGTGTTTATATATGTATATATGTATGCGTTTATATATGTATATATATGTGCATATATGTACATATGTATGTGTATATACATATATATGTATGTGTTTATATGTATATGTATATATGCATATGTATGTGTATATATGTATGTGTATATGTATATATTCATATCACTTTTGATTTACAAATGTACTGCATTTTTCACCAGTGATATATAGATACTCGTGTGCATATACTGTATATATATATATATATATAATAATAATAATAATAATAATATATATTCCACTACGAAGAGGAAAAGCACACGAAGTCCGAGAGCTTTCGTGATTTATTCACATCAAGGAATACAGAAAAGTGTATTCCTTGATCATGTGAATATATCACGAAAGCGCTCGGACTCTGTGTGTTTTTCCTCTTCCTAGTGGATTCTGCATACTTTTCATTCACGTGTGCCTTGTGAAATTTGTGCATATGAATGTATATATATCTATATATCTATATATATATATATATATATATGTATATATATATATGTATATAATATATATATATATATATATATATGTATATAATATATAATGTATATAATATATATATATATATGTATATATGTATATGTATATAATATATATATATATATGTATATAATATATATATATATATATATGTATATAATATTTATATGTATATAATATGTATATATATATATGTATATAATATATAATTATATATATATATAATGTATATATATGTATATAATATATATATATATAATATATAATATATGTATATATAATATATAATATATGTATATATATGTGTATGTATATATGTATATATATATATGTATATATATGTATGTATATATATATATTATATATATACATAATTCTATACATATATATATATGTATATATATATATATATCATATATATATATATTATGTATATAATATATATATCAAAAGGACTTTAATCCTTTGTAAAGAAGACTCGGGTGAAAATGGATTTCGGCTATGAATATCCTATTTCTAGCATTCATAGGAGAGAGGCCAAACGCAGAGTATCGGATCCAATATATCTAACGTTTCGCCCAGCAGGGCTTCTTCAGAAATAACCCTATTGGGCGAAACGTTAAATATATTGGATCCCATACTCTGCGTTTGCCCTCTCAACTACAGTGCTGCTGCAGTCGTTACTGCTTTTACACTTCTAACACTCATTGTCTCGTCTGGGGTTAACAAATATAAGTGGTTCACTATAAACCCACTATCGGAGAAATAATAACGGAAAATACAGGGAAACTGTATATTTCGACTACTATCTGTAGTCCTCTTTCTGCTGAAGAGGACTACAGATAGTAGTCGAAATATACAGTTTCCCTGTATTTTCCGTTATTATTTCTCCGATAGTGGGTTTATAGTGAACTTTTACAAATGTGTTATAACATACCAATTTCCAAATATAAGTGGATTAACTGCGCTAAAGACCAAAAGTCTTATGACGTATTTAACCTCCTCAGGGAGTCTGGTCAAATACAACCACAGTTCCACTCCTGTGTACATACAGTCGGAGCCAAAAGTTCTTAACCTTTTTCTACTTATAGACTTTTCAGATAAACCACGTGGATAGTCAGGCCTGTCCTATGACATAGCAAAATGATTCAAACGTCTATTTTATTGATAAGAATTTGATGTAATCGTGTTTTTGTCGAGGAGTTTCCTTGTAATGAAATAATACTTTTTAATATGATTTTGTTTATACAACAATGAAATATGGATTTTCATGGTCAAATTTGTATGATCGTAATAGCATTTTTCGTCTAGAAATATTTGATATTTCTTTGCTAAATTATTTACTCAACTATAATACGTAACATATGTCGAGAATATTATGTATGATACTCATTACTGGCTATACGTATTAATCTATACACTCCATTTCAGATCAATTTACTTCAAATTTGATGTATCTTCGTATAATGACAGCTAAAACGAACAAAAGATATCTTAGTAGGCAACAAAAGGCTTAATCGAAATAGACTAGAGATTGCACAACACCTTGTTTAGTGATTTCCTTCAAGTGAATAAAAATCACCTGGCGGCAGATAGAATAAGCAATTAAAGTCTTAAAGTGTAAATAGAAGAGGGTCAGTTGAGAGATGACCAATCTTTCTGTCCGTCTATTTCATTCAAAAATCTAGACATGAAGTCTTAGGAAAATATTCGCCCCAATTTTTCTCCTCTTGGGCTGGCAGTCCATCGTCTGAGTTTCCTGGGGTTGCATGAGACGATGGTTTCCTCCCACTCACTCCCTTTCCCCCTCCACTCACTCCCTCTCCCCCTCCACTCACTCCCTCTCCCCCTCCACTCACTCCCTCTCCCCCTCCACTCCCACTCCCTCTCCCCCTGCACTCACTCCCTCTCCCCCTCCACTCACTCCCTCTCCCCCCCTCCACTCACTCCCTCTCCCCCTCCACTCACTCCCTCTCCCCCTCCACTCACTCCCTCTCCCCCTCCACTCACTCCCTCTCCCCCTCCACTCACTCCCTTCCCTCCTACCCCCTTTCCCCTTCCCCTACACCCTTTCCCCCTCCCCTACCTCCTTTCCCCTCTCCCTACCCCCTTTCCCCTTTTCCCTCCCCCTTCCCCTCCCCCCTTTCCCCTCCCCCCTTTCCCCTCCCCCTTCCCCTCCCCCCTTCCCCTCCCCCTTCCCCTCCCCCACTCCCCTCCCCTTTCCCCTCCCCCCTTCCCCCTCCCCCTCCCACCTTTCCCCTCCCCTATCCCCTTTCCCCCTCCCCTCCCCTATCCCCTTTCCCCCTCCCCTTATCCCCTTTCCCCCTACCCTACTCCTTTCCCCCTCCCCACTCCTTTCCCCCTCCCCTACTCCTCTCCCCCTCCCCTACCCCCTATCCCCTTCCCCCCTCCCCCTACCCCCTACCCCCTTCCCACCTTCCCCTGCCCCCCTCCCACCACCCCCTAACCCCCTCCACGACTCGGCACCACTCCACAAACTGACCTTTGTCATGCAACATACGGATAAAGGCTGGAGAGGCTGGAAGAGTTGTAGAGGGTTTTCCAGTTACATGTATTTCCTATTTGGATCCATGGCAAAGAATACTTGGCATTCTAGGAATAGATTAACTCTCTGTCTCTCCTCCGATCTCTGAATCAACAGGAGAGCCGTATGGAGTGTGTGGGGGCTATGACGAAGTGGATAACATGTTGCAAACATGTTGTGGACATGTTGCAAACATGTGGACATGTTGCAGACATGTTGTAGACATGTTGCGGACATGTTGTAGACATGTTGCGGACATGTTGTAGACATGTTGCGGGTATGTTACGGACATGTTGTAGACATGTTGCGGACATGTTGTAGACATGTTACGGACATGTAGACATGTTGTGGACAATATGTTGCGATCATGTTACGGGCAGTCATAAGGTGCGTCCACAGTGAAATTCTAGTAACAGAACCACCAGTGTTTTACTGTGTTTATAACATGTTAGCGACCTGTAAGGACGTGACTTTGAGGCCTTCAAGTTGGTGACGTTCTTTAATAAATTTGTTCTGGTTACTGATATGTGATTTTTGCAGTCTCAATTGGATCCGTGCTTGAAGAGATTTCGTTCAAACCAAAGGTCTACCCCTTATCTGCGTTAAATCATCTCTCTCTAACCATAATAAGAAATAAAAAGTATCTCACAGCGTTGAAGAGGTTTCGATGTTTTCCCAGGGCCCTGCTACCAACCTGGAAATAGAAAATGAAGAATAATTGTTACACGAGAAATAATTAGGACACGCGACTAGATACACGTGCACACAAGTGTATATACGTGTTCATTGTATATGGAATGAGCTGTGAGTGTGAGTGTGTGTGTGTGTGTGTGTGTGTGTGTGTGTGTGTGTGTGTGTACGTATGTGTGTGTGTGTGTGTGTGTGTGTGTGTGTGTGTACGTATGTGTGTGTGTCTGTGTGTATTCACCTATTTACCCAGTTGTATCTTAGGGGAGGGGAGCTACGCTCGTGGTGTCCCACCCTCGTGTGTGTGTGTGTGTGTGTGTGTGTGTGTGTGTGTATTTATGTGCTCATATGTGTGTGTGTTTTTAACTGTTTGTGTATCTTAGATGTGTGTTTATATGTATGTGTATGTGTTTTTGGTCCTATAGTAACAAATACATTGATATAATTTTTTATTATCTAGAATGAAACAAAACCATACATGAAGCGTACTTACTTATCAACACACAAACGAAATGAGATTGTTTAGTACTGTTGAACTATACAGGGATGTGTTTGAATTTTATTCATAATTTTAGAACCACTAAAGTCTTCAGTGAATATTTTTGTAACATTTCTGAAGCGAACCAAATAAATAGGATCAACGATGGACATCCATCGAGGATTTTAGTCAACTGAATAGATTAAAGAAAACTCAGGACTTAGACTTAAATGATTTTCTTCAGTGGAATTGATGTCGGAGAGAATCATCTCCCCGTTGCCCATCTTCATAATCCATCAACACCCACTTCTTCAAATGGAGATGCGGCCCCGAGGGGCTGGTATTCGGTCTCTGGATTGAGCCTAAGACCTTTCTTCTTCATGAAATTTATTATTTTTCTCTAACGTTTTTATATAGAAATAACTGACAACCGGCTAATGCTCTTCCTCCACATCATCCACCTTATCCACTTATTCCTTCTCCTCCCACTACCACTCTCCCTCCTCCTCCTCCACCTCTTCCTCCTCCTCCTCCTCCACCTCTTCCTCCTCCTCCTCCTCCTCCTCCTCCTCCTCCTCCTCCTCCTCCTCCTCCTCCTCCTCCTCCTCCTCTTGCTCATCTACCTCCTGCTTCTCTTCCTCTTTTTCCTCATCTTCTTCCCACTCCCTTTTCAGTTCCTCTCTTCCTCCTCCTCCTCTTCCTCCTCCTCCTTTTGCTCATATACCTCCTGCTTCTTATCATCTTTTTCCTCACCTTCCGCCCACTCCTTCTTTTTCAGTTCCTCTCTTCCTCCTCCTCCTCCTCCTCCTCCTGCCTTTTCCTCCTCCTCCTCCGCCTCCTCCTCCTCCTCCTCCTCCGCCTCATCCGCCTCATCCGCCTCTTCCTCCTCCGCTTCTTCCTCCTCCGCTTCTTCCTCCTCCTCCTCCTCCTCTTTCTCATCTACCTCCTGCTTCTCTTCCTCTTTTTTCCTCATCTTCCTCCCACTCCTTTTTCAGCTCCCCTCTTCCTCCTCCTCCTCCTCTTCCACTTCCACTTCGAGCGAGATGGTGGCATAGAACCAAGTCCACATGGAGCAAATGCGGAATCAAATGATCACATTTCCTCGGAGAAGATGATGCCATCATCCCAAAGAGGTTCGTGACTGAGCAAACTTATCTCACTTAATCAAAGAGAGATCACGCCGGGAGACGCTTTGCTGAGACCGTCAACCTTTACCCGTTGTGTCTGGACATCCAGGACAAGAGGAGGTCACCCCTGCTGTGTTCGATCACGAGCCTACGATCGCTATAGACCCTCCACTCGACACACACGACCACTGTATTACAAGCGTCAACACAGACGGCTGAGCGGGCCTGAGTCACGTACACGATTTGTGATGTCATGTACACGATTTGTGACGTCACGTACACGATTTGTGACGTCACGTACACGATTTGTGACGTCACGTACACGATTTGTGACGTCACGTACACGATTTGTGACGTCACGTACACGATTTGTGACGTCACGTACACGATTTGTGACGTCACGTACACGATTTGTGACGTCACGTACACGATTTGTGACGTCACGTACACGATTTGTGACGTCATGTACACGATTTGGAACGTCACGTACACGATTTGTGACGTCACGTGCACTATTTTGGACGTCACGTGCACGATCGGTGACGGGTGCACGATTGGTGACGTCACGTGCATGATTGGTGATGTCACATGCACGATTGGTAACGTCACGTGCACGATTGGTGACGGGTGCACGATTGGTAACGTCACGTACACGATTTGTGACGTCACGTGCATGATTGATGACGTCACGTACACAATTTGTGACGTCGCATACACGATTTGTGACGTCACGTATACGGTTTGTGACGTCATGGATCTGTATCACTTGTTATTTTCAAGAAGGAACGTGACAGACTGAATAAGACTACTACGAATCGACCTCTCTCGTCTGAATGAAATCGCCTGACGTCGGAAACAGATATATGTGTTACACCGAGCAAAAGGGTGGATTTCACCTGATTGAAACTGCCTGGTGATTGCCAAAGAACTGTAATACAAGTTTTAAGTTTTAATGTGTGTACGTGGATGTAGAAAATATACTTGTATATCTATTTGATAGCGACTGTATTGGTATATATTCTTTCCATATTTGTTGCTATATTTATTCATATTCTGTATGGTATAATTATATATATAATATATATATATATATATATATATATATATATATATATTATACATATACTACCGGCTTTTTCCCCCTTACAAGGAAGGTAGCCAAAAACCAAAGGTATAAAATCCACTCCCATCCATTCTATCCCCACACTGTGTGTATGTATGCGTGTGCGTGCGTGTATACATACACATATACACAAACAATATTATTCCTTTCTTGCCCCACGAGTATAGGTGGAGCAGTTCAATTTCTTCGGGAAGCCACTTCAGCGACCGCGGTCAAAATGTCCAGCAATCCAGAATATGTGTTTTATGTTTATTGAAGGCTGACCATCTCTCAAGATGCCTGCCTGCCTGCCAGTATCAAAACCCTTTCCTGACCTCGGGGCTAGACATTACCTATGTATTGTTGTTTAAGGTACAATGCAATATACAAGTATTAGTATTTTCTATAAGTGGTTTGCAAAGCTCTTTATGTATTCACTGTTGGAACGTTATCTTTTTTTTTCTTTCTTTAGTGAGCATGTGTAGATGGAGATTAATCAAAAGAAAATATGCAGCGAAGGATTGAGTCCTGATTCTGATATTTGCTGGGGGTATGACTTTCCTTGTGTGTGTGTGTGTGTATATATATGATATATATATATATATATATATATATATATATATATATATATATATATATATATATATATATATATATATATATATATATGTATATATATATATATATATATATATATAATTTTCCCCGAGGAAGCCTAAGTATCAAAGTAGTGGCAACTTGCTCTAGCTTCTACAGGGGTCTGTGTGTGTGTGTGTGTGTGTGTGTGCATGTGTGTGTGTGTGTGTATCTGTTTTATTTGTTTAACCACATTTTGTGCACATTCTTGCGTATATTTGTGCGTTTATATTCTTACCATCCGTTTGCACACAAGTTATAGATATGAGCGTGTATGCGTATGTGCGTATGTACCGCACCCCTCATAACCCTCATACACAAATAACAATGCGCATACTACTTCAGCATGCTTGACATAACACAGAGCCACGTGGCACTCTGGGAACAAATGGCGCTCGTCCTGTAGATCCATCACCTGTCACGGGGGCCACCCCTGGGGAGCCAACAAGCACCCCAGGGGAACCTCTCCCCTCCACAGCCCCGACAGGAACTCTCGTGCCTCTAAGAGCAGAGTCAAAGCTGACGAAGGAAGGTCACAGGGAGGTATCTATTCGTTTCTGATTTTGTTGTTTTAGAGGGAGAGAGAGAGAGAGAGAGAGAGAGAGAGAGAGAGAGAGAGACATAGAGAGAGATGGAGAAACAGAGAAGCAGATAGATAGAGAATGAGGGATAGAAAGATAGGTAGATAGATAGATAGAGAGAGAGACATTGAGAGGCAGAGATATAGAAACATAGACACATAGAGAAACAGAGAAGCATAGAGATAGAGAGTGAGGGATAGAGAGATAGGTAGATAGAGAGAAAGAGAGAGAGAGAGATGGAGAGAGAGTGTGTAAATGTCAGTTGAACTGACGCACCCCATATCCTTATTCGAGTCACCAATGGTCCCCATAAGTGACGTCATTCTCCTAAGAAGTATAGCGTCACTGTTAGGGTACATACTAATTGTGAATGGGAAATGTGACGTCAGTGTCACGACGTCATGTCCCTAAATGGGAATTTATGACGTCATGTCCCTAAATGGAAATTCACGACGCCATGTCCCTAAATGGGAATTCATAACGTTATGTCCCTAAATGGGAATTCATGACGTCATGTCCCTAATGGGAATTTATGACGTCATGTCCATATATGGAATTTTATGACGCCATGTCCCTAAATGGGAATTCATGACGTCATGTCCCTAAATGGGAATTTAAGACGCCATGACCCTAAATGGGAATATATGACGTCATGTCCCTAAATAGGAATTTATGACGTCATGTCCCTAAATGGAATTTATGACGCCATGACCCTAAATGGGAATTTAGGACGTCATGACTCTCTAATGTGATGTGTGACGCCGTAAGTCGAGAGGAAATGCTTCCAGCATGGTATTCGTCACAAGGGACATATGAGACCTGACAGAAGATCCTGTTGACTGTTAGAGGGGGTTTACACGATCTAACGGTCCATCGAACGCGGTTCGACAGACACGTGTTTAAAGTGATGTGTGAACGGGGTATTTGGGTGTCGAACCCGTTGGTTAAACCCCAAATACACACGTTCACACATTCACACATCACTTTGTGTAAACACCCTCTTAGTGTATACAAGACATTGTTCAATTGAACTCTCTCAAAGTTACCCGATGTTCACTCGGCCGTGCCGAGTCCTGGAACGGCCGAGGACATTAACATTTCATGAAGTTCAATTGAACATTAACTTGAATTCATTTCAGTTGTTTAACAGCCCATTTGCCAATACTTAATGTCTACGTTCGCCGAATTGAGGCCAAGGTTGGAAGCGTCCTTTACGCAATACGTAGGAACGGATTCGAGACCCCGGATCGAGACTTGGGATCGGGATCTGTATCGAGGTCCGAGATTGGGACCCGGGATAGACTCGTGATCTAGACCCTGGATCAAGATTCGGGATTGGGAGCCGGGATCGAGACCCGAGATTGAGACTGGTGATCGGGATCCTGATCGAGATCCGGGATTGAGACTGGTGATCGGGATCCGGATCGAGATCCGGGATTGAGACTGGTGATCGGGATCCGGATCGAGATCCGGGATTGGGACCCGGATCGAGATCCGGGATTGGGACCCGGATCGAGATCCGGGATTGGGACCCGGTATCGAGATCCGGGATTGGGACCCGGTATCGAGACCCGGGATTGGGACCCGGTATCGAGACCCGGGATTGGGACCCGGTATCGAGACCCGGGATTAGGACCCGGTATCGAGACCCGGGATTAGAACCCGGTATCGAGACCCGGGATTGGGACCCGGTATCGAGATCCGGGATTGGGACCCGGATCGAGATCCGGTATTGGGACCCGGATCGAGATCCGGTATTGGGACCCGGATCGAGATCCGGTATTGGGACCCGGATCGAGATCCGGGATTGGGACCCGGTATCGAGACCCGGGATTAGGACCCGGTATCGAGACCCGGTATCGAAACCCGGGATCGAAACTCGTGATCAGGGCCCGAGTCGGGACCCGGATCGTGACTCGAATCGGGACCCGGGATTATGACCCGAATCGAGACCCGGGATTATGACCCGAATCGAGACATGGGATCGGGACCCGAATCGAGACACGGGATCGGGACCCGAATCGAGGCACGGGATCGGGACCCGAATCGAGACACGGGATCGGGACCCGAATCGAGACACGGGATCGGGACCCGAATCGAGACACGGGATCGGGACCCGAATCGAGACACGGGATCGGGACCCGAATCGAGACACGGGATTAGGACTCGGAACCGAAACTCGTGATCGAGAATCGTGATCGGGACTCGTGATTGGGACTCGCGATCGGGACTCGTGATCGGGACTCGTGATCGGGACTCGTGATCGGGACTCGTGATCGGGACTCGTGATTGGGACTCGTGATCGGGACTCGTGATTGGGACTCGTGATCGGGACTCGTGATCGGGACTCGTGATCGGGACTCGTGATTGGGAGTCGTGATTGGGAGTCGTGATTGGGAGTCGTGATTGGGAGTCGTGATTGGGACTCGTGATTGGGACTCGTGATCGGGACTCGAGCCGGGACCCGGGATAGGGACCCGGGATAGGGACCCGGGATAGGGACCCGGGAATGAGATCCGAAGATCCGACTCAAAGTTGTGAAGGAACTGAAAGTGACAAACAGGCGGGCGGATACGAGGAATATCGATTTGTTTCCTCTCAATGACAGACACTGAAGGCGAGTTCGTGTGTACGCAGCCGTTTTTTACGGAATCCCGTGTATGCATGTTTTGATGATTGCGTTTGCTTGTTTGATTGTGTGTGTGTGTGTGTGTGTGTGTGTGTGTGTGTGTGTGTGTGTGTGTGTGTTTCACCATAGTCTTAGATTACGTGTTGGACTCGTGATTGACAGCCATCTCCCCTCTCGGAAGAGAGCTCAGATCTCATATATGACCGATCTATGGGTAACGCTGTGACCTTACCTTACACGCATACACCCAATTATCCGTCCACAAGAGTAGGAGTAACGACTCGCAGAGCAGCGATACTGAAATTATTTCGGCCCTGGGAGGGATTGAACCCCGGACCGCAGTAGTGGCGGCCAGGAGCTCTACCAACTACGCCATTGAGTCGTGTGTGTGTGTGTGTGTGTGTGTGTGTGTGTGTGTGTGTGTGTGTGTGTGTGTGTGTGTGTGTGTGTGTGTGTGTGTGTGTGCGTGCTTGCTTCTGAGTCAATATGTACGTTTGTATAGGAGGGAGGGATCTCTGTGTGTCCAGGTTGTAAAAAGAGGGAGGGGAAAAGGAAGGGGAAGCGAGGGGAAAGGAGGCTACTGTCATGGGACTGGCAACAGACGGTACAGATGGTGACGATTTGCCTCTGGGACCAGATGAGGGACGGAGGGAGGAAGAGGAAGAGGAGGAGGACGAGGAAGAGGCGGAGGAGGAGGAAGAGGCGGAGGAGGAGGAAGAGGAGGAGGAGGAGGAGGAGGAGGAGGAGGAGGAAATAGGAAGACGAGGAAGAAATAGGAAGACTAAGAATACCAGAAGGACAAGGAGTACTTTCAGACTGATGCTCACTTAGAAACAAGAATTAGATTCACTATTTCAGGTCTATAAGATGTTCATCAACTGAATAAAATATTTAGTGACAAACATAATTAATGTGATTCAGATGTAGACACTGAACGATAGATTGGGTTAATATAACCCCTTTGACGTTTTGAGAGAATTTATTAACCTGAATAAAATCCCCTGACGGCAGGTAGAATAGACGTATCAAGGATGAAAAGTGGTGAAATGTAGGACTCCGTGAGAGGACACGACGCTCCTCGGGTGTCATAAAAGTGACTGACGTCTGCAGACTTCTGGATAGTTCGTATCAAAGAAGACATCTCCCTTCTTCCAGGGTCCGACAGTCAGCGTACTCGGTTCACGAATTGAAGTACGTGGATTCGAATCCTGACTAGTGGATCTTACCATGAGATACAGAGAAGTGGGTTGTTATGTTGTCAGGAAGTAAATAGCGTTTCTGTCCTTGGGGGACAATATCCCACCGGAGAGGCAGACCCAGAAGTGATCAAGAAGAGACTCAACGTTAGCGTGAGGTACGTGGGTTCGAATCATGATCGGTGGATTTTATCATGAGATACAAAGAAGTGGGTTGTTGTCAGTAAATAGCGTTTCTCTCCTTGGGGACACTATCCCACTAGAGAGGTGGAGTCAGAGGTGATCAAGAAGACACTTAACGCGTGAGGTACGTGGGTTCGAATTATGACCGGTGGAGTTTACCATAAGATACAGAGAAGTGGGTTGTTGTCAGTAGATAGCGTTTCGATTCTTGGGGACAATATCCCACTAGAGAGGTGGAGTCAGAGGTGATCAAGAAGACACTTAACGCGTGAGGTACGTGGGTTCGAATCTTGACCAGTGGATTTTACCATGAGATACAGAGAAGTGGGTTGTTGTTAGTAAGTAAATAGCGTTTCTCTCCGTAGGGACAATATCCCACCGAAGAGGTGGAGTCAGAAGTGATCAATAAGAGACTTAACTTTAGCGTGAGGTACGTGGGTTCGAATCTTGACCAGTGGATTTTACCACGAGATACAGAGAAGTGGGTTAGGTTGTCAGTAAGTAAATAGCGTTACTATCATTGGGGACAATATCCCACCTAAGAGGTGGAGTCATAAGTGATCAAGAAGAGACTTAACGCGTGAGGTACCGAAGAGGTGGAGTCAGAAGTGATAAAAAAAAAAGAAAACGTTAGCAAAAGGAGAGGAATACGAGATAGTGAGTAAAGAAGGACAATATCCCACCTAAGTGGAGTCATAAGTGATCAAGAAGAGACTTAACGCGTGTAACTATAAAAAGGGATAGTAGAAGTTTAAAATGATTAGTGAG
>NC_134795.1:61471037-61476037 GCF_046742065.1 Oratosquilla oratoria
GATCATAAACGTTACCGAGTATTCTTAGTAATAGGAACACGGGACAGAAGACGACTACAACAGTACTTTAGAATATCCTTCAACTCTCTGTAGCTTTGGTGACATATTCTATAGATTGCAAAGTAGACCACTTGGAAAAAGAAACTAACAAAGCAGAGCGCTTTCGTATATTACATCTTGCACTGGATGTAATATACGAAAGCGCTCTGCTTCGTTAGTTTCGTTTTCCAAGTGGTCTACTTTGCATAAGTGAACAAACGTACGAGTGTTCTTATTAGCATCCTATAGATTAGGTTTTAGCTGATATTAGACACTTTTATTCATCTTTGGCCGCCCCACAGCAAAAACAGTCCCGATCGATCCGATTCTATACCTTAAAGAAAAAAAAATCTGCGATCGCCAGAAGTATGTATAGAAACTTCTCAATCTAAATTGGTTGATATTGTATACTGGTCACCCTATTCGCGTTCCCTCTCTGTCGACTTCATCAACAAAGACACATCGATCTCGGCATCTGTAAGGGTAGAGTGTTTGTGTTTTGTGCAGAATCAAAGTCAGGTGAAGGCATCGAGTGAACAACGCCACGACCTTTCTCCCATTCGTGTGATAAAAAAATAACTGTGCCAACGTTAGTGTACAAGTGTTTCAGTGTGTGTGTGTGTGTGTGTGTGTGTGTGTGTGTGTGTGTGTGTGTGTGTGTGTGTGTGTGAGTGAGTGAGTGAGTGTGAGAAAGAGATTCACCTTGGTCTTTGGATCCCGGAAGAGAGCTCAGAACTCGTATGACCGATCTATGAGTAATGCTGTGACCTTACATGCACACACACACCCAACTCCCCGCCCACGAGAGTTGGAGTAACGACTCGAAGCGCAACGATACTAGAATTATTTCAGTCCTGGGCAGGATTCGAATCCGGACCGCCGTAGTGACATTCGGGGAGTCTATCAACCGCTCCATCGTGTGTGTGTGTGTGTGTGTGTGTGTGTGTGTGTGTGTGTGTGTGTGTGTGTGTGTGTGTGTGTGTGTGTGTGTGTGTGTGTGTGTGTGTGTGTTTGTTTGTTTGTTTGTATGTGTGTTTGTATGTGTGTGTGTGTGTGTGTGTGTGTGTGTGTGTGTGTGTGTGTGTGTGTTTGTATGTGTGTGTGTGTTTGTATGTGTGTGTGTGTTTGTATGTGTGTGTGTGTTTGTATGTGTGTGTGTGTTTGTATGCGTGTGTGTGTGAGTGTGTGTTTGTATGCGCGTGTGTGTGCGTGTGTGTTGTGTATACGTGTGTGTGTTTGCGTTTGCATGCGTGTGTGTCTGCGTGTGTGTTTGTATGCGTGTGTGTATGTATGCGTGTGCGTCTGTATGCGTGTGTGTCTGTATGCGTGTGTGTCTGTATGCGTGTGTGTCTGTATGCGTGTGTGTCTGTATGCGTGTGTGTCTGTATGCGTGTGTGTTCGTGTGCGTATGTGATCGAGCAAAGCTACGCGCTTGTATGACCCGGAATGCATTGTACACAAAAGAAAGAGAACATCGAGCCTTGAATCAACACGAGGCGTCGAATCTATGAAGTATGTACGAGTATGTTCCAAACTGCACAATACTCGTAGAATCCATCAAAACATTGTAAGGAAAGATGAAACACAAACTGCTCATGCTTCCTTGACTAAATCATTCTATTGGGTCATAGGTTTTTATTGGGTCAACCAAAGGTTCCGCAAAAGTTTATTGTAATAGTGTAATATAGACATCATCCTATTGAAACTATTACTACGATGAAAATAAAATGAGAAATGGTATATATATACAATATATATATATATATATATATATATATATATATATATATATATATTGACGAGGTAAACACCATATGAGGACGGAGCCTTTATTTGTACGACGTTTCGCTTATTACAGCTTTTTCAAGTACAAGTTGAGATACAAATGCTTGAGATTAAATAAGGGAAAAGGAGGGAACGGGGAGAGAAAAGGGGGAGGGAGAAGAAAGAGGAGGAGGAGGAGGAGGAGGAGGAGGGGGGGGGATTGGACACTGGGAAAGGATGAGAATGCTGGCCCAAACGTCCGTGGGCGAAATGTCCACAAAGGGTGGATTTAAATATTTAACATTTTGCTGTCCATGGGTATATATATAAATATATATATATTATATATATATATATATATATATATATATATATATATATACACATATATATAAAAATATATATATTTATATATATATATTTATATATATATATTTATATTTTTTTTTTTTTTTTTTTTTTTTTTTTTTGCAGGGGTTCCTTGAGATATACAATTTACTTTAAAGGTTACGCAAGGGTAAAAGGTTGAGAAACGCTGGACTATAACAATGTATTTTGCCTTTCGAAAGGACCAAAAAGTAGTCCAAAATAAGACCAAATTAAAGTTGTTGTTTTTTATAGCCCGAATGATGTAACTAAATACATCTAACCTAGATCATAGTAAGGTAGTTATCACTTATACCCTCCTAAGTGAAAGATTTCTCCCCAAATTTGATTCTTCAAGACCAGTTGGTCTAAATGACATACAAAATCGATCGAGAGCTAAATATGAATTCTTATCCCATATAGACAAATGGTTCCCTCAGTTGGAATGAAATCTACCGTTAGCCAGAACAAAATATTTAGAGGTTTAGAGTTTGCCTTAATAGGTAGTAAGGGATTAAAGACAGGAGATTTTTCGGTCCATGATAATGTTTGACAAAAAAAAAACGTATGGAGTTTCCCAAAGCTGATCAAGAGAGAAAAGAGGAAGATTGGAATTAAAGAGGAAAAAAAGAGAGCGGGGGAAGGATAAGAGAGAACGGATGTGAATGTGATAAGGAGTGAATGGACGGCGACCTTGGAAGAGAAAGAGAAAGGGAGGAAGAGAGCGGAAGAGAAACGGAGAGAAATGGCAGATAGTACGGAAAGGGAGGTCAAAGTTGAATTAGAGTTAGAGCTTGCGGGTTAGAGGTATAGGTTAGGGTAGAGATGGAAATAGAGCTATGGAGTAGAGAGTAAAGGTAGAGGCAGAGGGAGAGGTAAAGGTGGAGGAGGAGGAGGTGGAGGAAGAGGAGGGAGAAGTGGAGGAAGAGGAGGAGGAGGAAGTGGAGGAAGAGGAGGAGGAGGAGGAGATGGAGGAAGACGAGGAGGAGGAGGAGATGGAGGAAGACGAGGAGGAGGAGGAAGACGAGGAGGAGGAGGAAGCGACAGGCATAAAATTGGATAATGTTAAGCCTGTTTCCGGCTGCTTTCTGGGCAAAGGAACCAAATCTGGAACCTCCCCGACCCTTTCGGCCCCAAAGTCCCTCACGCAGAAGGACTCCATATTAACGCGGGGGAACTCTTGCCTTACTGCCCCCGGCCGACGACGACGACGACGACGACGACGACGACGACGACGACGACGACGACGACGACGACGACGACAACGATAACGACGACGACAACGATAACGACGACGATAACGACGACGACATCTCTTCCTCCTCTTCTTCCTCCTCCTCTTCTTCCTCCTCCTCTTCTTCCTCCTCCTCTTCTTCCTCCTCCTCTTCTTCCTCCTCCTCTTCTTCCTCATCTTCCTCCTCCTCTTCTTCCTCCTCCTCTTCTTCCTCCTCTTCTTCCTCCTCTTCTTCCTACTCCTCTTCTTCCTCCTCTTCTTCCTACTCCTCTTCTTCCTCCTCTTCTTCCTCCTCTTCTTCCTCGTCTTCCTCCACCTCCTCGTCTTCCACCTCGTCTTTCTCCACCTCCTCCTCGTCTTCCTCGTCTTCCACCTCGTCTTCCTCCACCTCCTCCTCGTCTTCCTCGTCTTCCACCTCGTCTTCCTCCACCTCCTCCTCGTCTTCCTCCATCTCCTCCTCGTCTTCCTCCATCTCCTCCTCGTCTTCCTCCATCTCCTCCTCGTCTTCCTCTTCTTCCTCCTCCTTGTCTTCCTCCACCTCTTCCACATCCTCCTCTTCCGCCTCCACATCCTCCTCTTCCGCCTCCACATCCTCCTCTTCCGCCTCCACATCCTCCTCTTCCTCCTCCACATCCTCCTCGTCTTCCTCCAACTCCTCCTCCACCTCCTTCACTTCCTCCATTTCTTATTCTTCCTCGTCCTCTTTTGCCTTCCATTTATACTTATCTTCCTGTCCATCCTCACCCGCGTCCTCATCATCATCTTCATATTTATCCATACCATTGTTGTCATCCTTGCTCTCTTCCACTTCCTCATTCTCATCCTCACCCACCTCCACTTCCTCCTCCACCTCCTCGTCCTCCTCCACCTCCTCGTCCTCCTCCACCTCCTCGTCCTCCTCCACCTCCTCGTCCTCCTCCACCTCCTCGTCCTCCTCCACCTCCTCCACCTCCTCCACCTCCTCCTCCTCCCCTTCCTCCTCCTCTTCCTCCTCCCACTCCTCTTCCTCCTCCTCCTCCACCTCCTCCTCCTCATCATCATCCATCTTCTCCACCTCATCCTCCCCACCTCTTCCTCCCCACCTCTTCCTCCTCTTCCACCTCCTCTACCTCCTCCTCCACCTCCTCTTCCACCTCCTCTACCTCCTCCTCCACCTCCTCTACCTCCTCCACCTCCTCTACCTCCTCCACCTCTTTCACCTCCTCATCCTCCTCCTCCTCATCCTCATCCTCATTCTTCCCCACTTTCCCCAACTACTCTATACCAACCTCCACTTTCTCCTCCTCCTTCTTCCCTTCCTCGTCCTCCTACACATCCCTCCTCCTCCTCTTCCTCCCCCTCTTCCTCCTCCTCTTCCTCTCCCTCTTCCTGCCCCTCTTCCTCCTCATCTTTCTCCCCCTCTTCCTCCCCTTCTTCCTCCCTTTCTTCCTCCCCCTCTTCCTCCCCCTCTTCCTCCTCTTCCTCTCCTTCCTCCCCCTCTTCCTCCTGAAGGTTCTGCAACTTGACGCCGGTTCTCACGAGTTTCGCTCTCATAACGAGATTAACCTCTTTGCCACGGCGACCTGCGTCCGTGGACACTTGATCCTGACCCGCTTGA
>NC_134795.1:61486037-61488537 GCF_046742065.1 Oratosquilla oratoria
TATTGACGGGTGCAGGTAACAGTTACTCCTGGGAATCGGAGAGGAGTGTGGCATTCGAACACACAACTACGTGAATGCGAGACCAGCACGCTTCCGATGAAGGAACCAGTGTTTTCCTTAATATATTTTGTTCTGGCTGATGACAAGCGTTTTTATTCATCCATGGGTCGTGACTGGGATGAAATAGATTCTCGGCTGGTCGAGATCCAATTTATTTTCCAGAAAGTGATTCTAAGACAATTTACTTCAACTTAATGGGCCATATAAATTAATAAATTGACTGTTTATCTATTTATGTATATATATATTTATCTTACCTATTTATTTTTTATTTATTGTGGAATAAAGTCACCTGACAGCAGTAAGATTAAAGATTAAAAAATCAACCTCGAAAGTAGACCAGTTCATATTTTCAGCAGGACGACATTCTTTACTGATTTCGTTCTGCCTGTCGCCAGGCAATTTTAATCAGTTTTAGACCCTTTCCACAGGGCGAAGGAATACAAAGCTGCTTCGGATGGTATCAAAGAAATAAAATTAACATAAAGTCTCACGAGCAGAACGTAATATGTTGTTATATTTTAGTGAAATGAAAAATGCCTTTACTATAATCTGGATTAGCATGTCAGTTCAATATACAGTGCCAAGCAAAAGTTGTGTAACATTCAAAGGTCTCAGCTATGGGAATAAGCGTCTAGATACCTTCATACTAGCACGACATAATTTACGAAAAAGATCAACATTCTTACTACAGTGTCAGCGTGTAGAAAATGATATAGAATATCAGTCGATGAAAGCTTTGTTTGTCAGCACCATTCCTCGTATGGATAGGAACTTATGCACCCGACTTTACTGCGGCATACAGTGGCTGTGTGGCGCAGTATGGTCCCGCTAATGTGGTGAATCAGTTGGATGTGGTGCGCTAATGAGGGAGACTGGTGCAAATGGTCAAGTGTTGTATTGCTTTGAGGGACCACATAAAGAATCGTTACCCCAGACTTCGACAGGGTGACAATTCCTCATGTGAGCTATCCTAGGGTGACAATTCTTCATGTGGGTCATCCTGGGTTTACGATTCTTCGGTTGTATAAGTTGATGATAATAAGCATAACCTTCATTCAACATAACGTAACCTAACCTAACCTAACCTAACCTAACTTAACCTTATTTAACAACCTAACCTAACCTAACCTAATTTAACAACCTAACCTAATTTAACAACCTAACCTAATTTAACAACCTAACCTAATTTAACAACCTAACCTAATCTAACCTAACCTAACCTAACCTAACCAAACCTCATCTAACCTAACCTAACCTAATCTAATTTAACAACCTAACCTAATTTAACAACCTAACATAATCTAACCTAACCTAACCTAATCTAACCTAACCTAACCTAATTTTTATTCCACTGTTAATATTTGGCGTACTAGGGTGACAATTCTTCAGGTGGGATCTCATGGAGTGACAATTCTTCATGTGGGCGTTCTGGGGTGACAATTCTTCATGTGCCCCGCATTGAGTTCTGTATACACCCTTGCTCATCTTCAGCACTTACGGAACTCTGAATGCCAGCGATGGTCTATTCGAGTTTATGGCCCTATCCGTGTGTATAGTCACACATAACACTTTATGGCCATCTGTGCGGGCACTTCTCCGTCCAACCACCACCCTTGCTTGACCGCGAGTATGTGTAGACCCACGTGACGGTTTAACACGTGAGCGAATACGATCACATTTGTAAATTGACGAGTCGTCGTCCAGAAAGGGTGGAACCTCCAGTGACAAATATGTACGTGAAATTTCTCTGCACGTGTATATAAACTTTTATGACTGGCTGTACTTTGATGTGCAGAAAATGTCACACATCTCGTATTTTCAACTATTCCAAGTTGAGCTCCAAAATATTTGTAACCAGATTTTATTCATAAAATGTTCCATGAATTAGAATATTGTTTTAGTCAATTGGGATTATAACACTATAGTACGATGCCTCTAATGTTCTGTTTGTAAATATAGATTTGGCAACCCAGACATGATACGTTTTATATTTATCCAAGAGATAATTTCTTAGATACGGGCTTTTTTTGGGGGGTGTATGTGGACTTCTGTGCCAAACGTGACGATAATCCATTTAAAGATAAGATGGTGGCATTGTTTCACAACACAATGATAGGCAATTTTTTTTCTTTTCTTTTTTACAATTATTATGCATCGTGTATATATAAATGTACACACACACACACACACACATCACATATATATGTATATATATATATGTATATATGTATATATATATATATATATATATGTATATATGTATGAACGTCAAAATGACAGTCAATATAAAAGGAAAGCTTCACCAAAATATATCCAATGTAGCGACATGTGGCAACTTTTCCAGTCACTAAACAAACCATACATTAACCACTTTAATATGAAGACTATTTATCAACCAAATAAAATCACCTGACGCCAACAAAAATAAAATCTACAA
>NC_134795.1:61491037-61496037 GCF_046742065.1 Oratosquilla oratoria
ACTGTACCCAGAGACACCGTCCATTCCTTTGTCCAATTATGCATCTCAGTCAGACGGACGAAATATTTATTGAGCGACGTGCCATGATTCCACGCGTACCTGGAAAAAAGAAAGAGAAAAAAAATAAAAATAAATAAATGAAATAAAATAGAAATAAATAAAATAAAATAAATCAACTTTCTTCGTTTTGGATGGGCTTATACAAACGCACACACACATATAGATATAGGTTATGTGTCACCTATATATACATGTGTTAAAATGTATTAATTTATGTGCATATTTGTAGATATGTTATTTTGCAGACTTGCACATGCGCGTACGCCAACGCAGCTAAGCGTTTGAAGTGTGTGTGCGTGTGTGTGCGTGCGTGTGTGTGTGTGTGTGTGTGTGTGTGTGTGTGTGTGTGTGTGTGTGCGCGTGTGCGTGTGTGTGCGTGCACGGGTGAACGCATACGTGGGTAAGTCCAATTAAGCCAGTGGGAGTTGAATCATGACACAAAAAATACAAAGATGAATAGTTGAAACATCATTTTGAATATTTTTTCTTTTGACACAGTGCATAGCGGAGTACAGGAGCAGTCACAAGTTGTAATTTAATTTGTTGAAAAAATGTTCATAATAGTTTGACCTTTTTTGGTGAAAAGTGTTTGCGTACGTGTGTGTGTGTGTGTGTGTGTGTGTGTGTGTGTGTGTGTGTGTGTGTGTGTGTGTGTGTGTGTGTGTGTGTGTGTGTGTGTGTGTTTGTGTGGATGAGTGGGTGTGATAATAAGTTTATTTGGCATTGTGTGTGTGTGTGTGTGTGTGTGTGTGTGTGTGTGTGTGTGTGTGTGTGTGTGTGTGTGTGCGCACCTATTTCACCTGCTTCTTTATACTTTAATTTCATCATTAATCACTTTTTTCATTACTTATTAGTTTCTGTTACCGTGAAACATTAGTTCAATTTGTTTGTATATGCCCATATCATTCATCTACTCATTTATGTATCTATTAATTTGTTTCTATGTTTGAATGTGTTTGTTTGAATGTTTGTTTCTTTGTTTTTTAATCAGATATTATTTTGACTAAATTCAGATACTATGATGAGTCACAAAGGATGTAATGACAGAGAAAGGGGTGATATTATAGTGGACCACAATTTTGTTGATATCATCAGTTGTAACATCAATTCCTCCTAATTAATTTCTAAGACCCAAATTACCATCATCACGACATAAAATTTGTAGTTATTTCTTATCTAGATGAACTTAGCCGAGACTCAATCTAGACTTTTTTTTTATATCAGTCGTAACATCAATTTCTCCTAATTAATTTCTAAGACCCCATCATCAAGACCTGAAATTTCTAGTTATTTCTTATCTAGATTACCTTAGCCGAGACTCGTTCTAGACAAGAGTGTATTCGGCTATGCCGCCAGGTGATTTTAATGTATTCTAGGAAAGGTTTGAATAATGTATAGCACTCTAGGCATTTGTTCTTCTAGAATCTGGATAGCATTTTTGTCTACCTAGAATGAATCTAACATGGATGTCATTGCCTTATTGATTCCATTTTCATGCGTGTCAATTATGTCTTGTTATTATCGTGGATATTTTGCAAAAAATATTATTAAAAGATATTGAAATATTAGAAATATTATTATTAGATTATTGAATTATTAATTGTTATTAAATTATCGAATTAAATAATTAGATTACTAAATGATTAAAAAATATTATTGAAAATTATTATTATTAAAAAATTGAAAATATCATTATCTAAAAAATATAAAATATTATTATTAAAAAACATTAATTTTGAACAGGCTTTTCATTCATTCCTGAACTATTTAATTTTTGACTAGTTTATTTTCTAAAAATGGCGATTGAAGCTGAAACGCTTTACTTTTGAATTCGTAAGTTTCTTTTCTGCATAATTTCTGCTTTTCAGATTTCTGGAAATATCACTATTCTTTAGTGTTATTTTATTGAAAACTTTGTCAATTTTTTCTGCATATTCAATATGTCTTTGTGTTGTTTTGACTTTTTTTTATTCAGATCTGAGGATTTATATTTTCATTTTTTATGATGTATTTTAGCGATTTGTTGTGTTTTTCAATTAGTTCCACTTTATGTAATTTCTTATATGAGGTCACTGCAATGGCTTCATTATTTTGGATCTTTTATTATTATCTTTATCATTATTACTATCATCATCATCATCACCATCGTCGTTGTCGTCGTCGTCGTCGTCGTCGTTATTGCTATTGTTATTACTGTTATTATCATTGTTATTGTATATTATTGTCATTGTTATTGTATATTATTGTCATTGTTATTGTTATTGTATATTATTGTCATTGTTGTCGTTATTGTTATTGTTACTATTGTTATTATTGCTAGTATTGTTATTATTGTTATTATTGTTGCTATTGTTATTATTATTGTTGTATTAAGATCGGAGCCTCCATCTAGCTCAATTTCATACTTTACATCTGATTTTTTTCAGATCTATTTGCCTTTATATATATATATATATATATATATATATATATATTATATATATATGTATATAATATGCGCGTGTGCGTGCGTGTGTGTGTGTGTGTGTAAAATTGCCAGTGTTTTTACCTTAGTTTATTTTTCTTCTTTTATTGTTTTTCTATTATTTTTGTTTTCAACTTTGAACATTCCATTACTATTTTTCTCAGACCTTCAGTGTTTAATTTTGTATTCATTGGGCCTTCAACCTCACTTTGTAATTACTTGTACCAGGGTTCGATCCTAAGACATTACATACAATTTCCAGACACTTTAGCAGTCGGAGTATTTTTTTTTTTTTTTTTTTTTTTACACACACGTTTTTCACCTTTTCTTCTTGTCTGACATATCATTTGCATTATTATTATTTTCTCGTTATTGGTTTGTCGCATATTAGTTCATCTTAGAGGGATATTTGGGGTTTAATCAACGTGTTCGACAACCAAATACCCCGTTCACACGTTCACACATCACTTTAAACACGTGTCTGTCGAACCGCGTTCGACAAACCGTTAGACCGTATGAACCCCCTCATATAATGACCCAGCTGATTAGAGCGTCTCTACTTGCGGCGAAGGTCGAGGTGTTGGTGGATCGAACCCTGCCACCGGGGAGTTGGACTAAAGGTATGGTTTACTGAATACCACACTAGAAAGTTCTCTGTGAGGGGCACCGTCCTAGCCTCCTGATAGAGGGAATTTTCCCCCCTTTTGTCTTGTATTCGTTCTTGTTTTGGTTTTGAGTTTTCATATTTGTACTGGATTTTTTTTTTGTTTTTTTTTTTTTTTTTTTTTTTTTTTTTTTTTTTTTTTTCCTTTCTGAATATCCATATGGAAACTCGTTTCGATTATTTTTGGTTCTTTTTGTTTTAGAATCGAGCATATCCATTTCGTTTACATTTTCAGCAACATGCAAATTTTCGTATATTTTCTATTTATATTCGTCCAGTATTACCAACTCCCCGTTCTTTTGGGGTTCATATTTTAACCAAAACAGGCTCAGAAAAATTTTAAAATTTAAATTCATGACCACTTTGAATAATGAGGAACAAAATTTGGACTATTTCCTACCAATTCTTTTCATTTCTTTTTTTCTTTTCTGAACTGAAATTCAAAAACAATTGGTTTAGATAGTAAAATTTTGATTCAAATGAAAAATGAAAATTTTCTCGCTGTTCTCAAATATAAAATCTGCAGACTTGGCTAGCGTGTATGTGTGTGTGTGTGTGTGTGTGTGTGTGTGTGTGTGTGTGTGTGTGTGTGTGTGTGTGTGTGTGCATGTGTGTGTGTGCATGTGTGTGTGTGCATGTGTGTGTGTGCATGTGTGTGTTTATGTGCGTGTGTGCGTGCGCGTGCGTGTGTGTGTTATGCATGCGTGTGGATAATTTGATTAATTATCAATTACATTTAGATTAATGATTATTCAAACAGTCTGCCTGCAGGTGTACTAATTATTTTATAGTTATTTATCTTTACTTTTATTCATTTATTCTACCTAATTCTAATGTAGTTCATTGCTAATATATCTAATTCATTTATTAGTTTCTTATTTCATTTTCTATTTTTTATTCTTTATTATTATTCACTTTATTCTATATCATTTCGCTTGTGTATCTATGTCTTTAATATTTACTTGTTCTTATTTATTTATTTATTATTTATTTATTTATTCATAGTTTATTTCATCCGCCCTCGTTCTGGAATAAGTTCGCTGGCTGAGCGGGTTAGGGCGTTACTTGCGGCGAAGGGCGAGGGAATGGTGGTTCGAATCCTGCCACCGGGGAAGTTGAACCAAGGGCATGATTAATTAAATTTCACGCTCCAAGTCCTCTGTGAGGGGCACCGTCCTAGCCATCCGATAAGGGGAGAGTTTGTGACGTTAAACCATATCATCATCACCTCTTGGTTGAAGGCGGAAAATCATCAAAATATCTCTCCTTCCACGACAGCTGTGAGCACACACAAGAATAATCAACAATCAATGTCCGAGGCCAGGAATCGAACCAAAGGCTGTAAAGACATGGGTTCTCTTCATTCAGGGGCCCCACGACAGGAGGGCCCCCCAGGGAAACGTCGGGCCCCTTGCTGGCACCGAAAGCGAGTGTCTGAGATCCAAAAGAAGAATGGTCATGGTTGAAGAGCACCAAGCAAAGGGACGGCTCTTATGGGGCGCTGTTCAGGAAGCGGAAATTTGGATAGAGAAAAAAAAAATCACTATTTCCAAAAATAATAATAATAATTTTCTTCTTGTTTTTGTTCTTCTTCTTCCTCTTCCTCTTCTTCTTGTCTTTCTTGTCCTTCTTCGTGTTCTTGTCCTTCTTCTTGTCCTTCTTCTTGTCCTTCTTCTTCTTGTCCTTCTTCTTCTTGTCCTTCTTCTTCTTGTCCTTCTTCTTCTTGTCCTTCTTCTTCTTGTCCTTCTTCTTCTTGTCCTCCTTCTTGTCCTTCTTCTTCTTGTCCTCCTTCTTCATGTCCCCCTTCTTCTT
>NC_134795.1:61508537-61518537 GCF_046742065.1 Oratosquilla oratoria
GTGTTCGAATACACGCTCTTCTTACGTACAGAAAGATTACCCTAACTGCTTATGACTCGAGTTCGAGTCCGAGGCGATTCTCTTGTGAACTCGGGTCTTCTCACTGACCAAAGTTGACCTCTTCCTCTCCCAGGTAATTTTGAGTCTCTCTTCTCTTGTTACTCTTTTTTTATTATTATTATTATTATTCAGCTCTGTTTTGTAACTGTATGCCTCTTTGTCTTAGAGTCACGCGTTGATCAAATTTTCGAAACCCTGGCTCTCTCCTGTGCAATAGGCCAGGTCATCAGGTCAGGTAAGGTCAAGTCAGGTAAGGTCAAGTCGGGTAAGGTCAAGTCAGGTAAGGTCAAGTCGGGTAAGGTCAAGTCAGGTAAGGTCAAGTCGGGTAAGGTCAAGTCAGGTAAGGTCAAGTCAGGTAAGGTCAAGTCAGGTAAGGTCAAGTCAGGTAAGGCCGAGTCAGGTAAGGCCGAGTCAGGTAAGGCCGAGTCAGGTAAGGCCGAGTCAGGTAAGGCCGAGTCAGGTAAGGCCGAGTCAGGTAAGGCCGAGTCAGGTAAGGCCGAGTCAGGTAAGGCCGAGTCAGGTAAGGCCGAGTCAGGTAAGGTCGAGTCAGGTAAGGTCGAGTCAGGTAAGGTCGAGTCAGGTAAGGTCGAGTCAGGTAAGGTCAGGTCAGGTAAGGTCAGGTCAGGTAAGGTGAGGTCAGGTAAGGTGAGGTCAGGTAAGGTGAGGTCAGGTCAGGTCAGGTCAGGTCAGGTGAGGTCAGGTCAGGTGAGGTCAGGTCAGGTAAGGTCAGGTCAGGTAAGGTCAGGTCAGGTAAGGTCAGGTCAGGTAAGGTCAGGTAAGGTCAGGTAAGGTCAGGTCAGGTCAGGTCAGGTCAGGTAAGGTCAGGTAAGGTAAGGTCAGGTAAGGTAAGGTCAGGTAAGGTCAGGTCAGGTCAGGTAAGGTCAGGTCAGGTAAGGTCAAGTCAAGTCAGGTCAGGTGAGGTTAGGTCATGTTAGGTAAGGTCAAGTCAGGTAAGGTCATGTTAGGTAAGGTCATGTTAGGTAAGGTCATGTTAGGTAAGGTCATGTTAGGTAAGGTCATGTTAGGTAAGGTCATGTTAGGTAAGGTCATGTTAGGTAAGGTCAAGTCAGGTAAGGTCAAGTCAGGTAAGGTCAAGTCAGGTAAGGTCAAGTCAGGTAAGGTCAAGTCAGGTAAGGTCAAGTCAGGTAAGGTCAAGACAAATCAGGTCATGTAAGGTCATGTAAGGTCAGGTAAGGTCAGGTAAGGTCAAGTCAGGTAAGGTCTTGTTAGGTTAGGTTAGGTAAGGTCAAGACAGATCAGGTAAAGTCAGATCAGGTGAAGTCAGATCAAATCAGGTCATGTAAGGTCAAGCCAGGTCAAGTCAGGTCAGGTAAGGTCAGGTCAAGCCAGGTAAGGTCAAGTCAGGTAAGGTCATGTTAGGTAAGGTCATGTTAGGTTAGGTCAGGTCAGGTAAGGTCAGGTCAGGTCAGGTAAGGTCAGGTCAGGTAAAGTCAGATCAAATCAGGTCATGTAAGGTCAGGTAAGGTCAGGTAAGGTCAAGTCAGGTAAGGTCTTGTTAGGTTAGGTTAGGTAAGGTCAAGACAGATCAGGTAAAGTCAGATCAGGTGAAGTCAGATCAAATCAGGTCATGTAAGGTCAAGCCAGGTCAAGTCAGGTAAGGTCATGTTAGGTAAGGTCATGTTAGGTTAGGTCAGGTCAGGTAAGGTCAGGTCAGGTCAGGTAAGGTCAGGTCAGGTAAGGTCAAGACAGATCAGGTAAAGTCAAATCAGGTAAAGTCAGATCAAATCAGGTCATGTAAGGTCAGGTAAGGTCAAGTCAGGTAAGGTCATGTTAGGTAAGGTCTTGTTAGGTTAGGTTAGGTAAGGTCAAGACAGATCAGGTAAAGTCAGATCAGGTGAAGTCAGATCAAATCAGGTCAGGTAAGGTCAGGTGAGGTTAGGTCATGCCAGGTCATCCCAGGTCAAGTACTCTTTCTAAAAGGGAAGTGCAAAAAGGAGAGGTGGGAAGAGGGGTGGGCGGAAGGTTTCCATCAAATTCTTTCCTGATTTCTCAGGCTATCAGTCATTTCCTTTCTCTTCCACCAAATGTTTTGTATCCTCAGCCTCTTATTTTTCCTCTTCCTCTTCCTTTTTCTCTTCCTTTTTCTCTTCCTCTTCCTCTTCCTCTTCATTTTTCTCTTTCTCTTCCTCTTCCCTTTTTTCTTCCTCTTCCTCTTTCTCTTCCTTTTTCTCTTCCTCTTCCTTTTTCTCTTTCTCTTCCTTTTTCTCTTTCTCTTCCTCTTCCTCTTCCTCTTTCTCTTCCTTTTTCTCTTCCTCTTCCTTTTTCTCTTCCTCTTCCTTTTTCTCTTCCTCTTCCTTTTTCTCTTCCTCTTCCTTTTTCTCTTCCTCTTCCTTTTTCTCTTCCTCTTCCTTTTTCTCTTCCTCTTCCTTTTTCTCTTCCTCTTCTTTTTCTCTTCCTCATCTTCTTTTTTTCTCCCTCTTTCTCTTCCTCTTCCTCTTCTTTTTCTCTACCTCTTCTTTTACTCTTCCTCATCCTCTTCTTTTTCTCTCCCTTTTTCTCTTCCTCTTCCTCTTCACTTTTCTCTTCCTCTTCCTTTTTCTTTTCCTCTTCCTTTTTTTCTTCCTCTTCCTCTTCCTCCTTCTCTCCCTCCTTCTCTCCCCCTTCCTATTCCTCTTCCTCTTCACTTTTCTCTTCCTCTTCCTCTTTTTCTTTTTCTCTTCCTCTTCCTTTTTTTCTCTTTCTCTTCTTCCTCTTTCTTCTTTCTCTTCTTTCTCTTCCTCTTTCTTACTCTTCACTTTTCTCATCTTCCTCTCTTCTTTTTTTCTTCCTCTTCCTATCTTATTCGTCCTCGTCTTTTTTATTTTCCTCCTCCTCTTCTTCCTTTCCCTCTCTTCCTCTTCTTTCGACTCTTTCTTTTTGTTTTATTTTCCTATTCCTAATTCTTTTCCTCTTATTTTTCTCTTCTTTCTCCTCTTTATGTTTTTATCCTTGTTCTCTTTTTCTTTGTCCTTTTCTCCTCTTTATATATTTTTTATTCTGTTGTATTATTTGTATGCGTATTTTGATTTATTGATTTATTTGATGATATATTCATTTATTCATCTCATCATTTGTTTAATTATTTTATTTGTTTATCTATCTAGTTTATCTATTAATCTAGTTTATCTATTTATCTAGTTTATCTATTTATCTAGTTTATCTATTTATCTAGTTTATCTATTTATCTAGTTTATCTATTTATCTAGTTTATCTATTTATCTAGTTTAACTATTTATCTAGTTTAACTATTTATCGTATTTTACCTATTCATCTATTTATCCACCTATTAAGCTTTACCAAGCTATTCATCTGTTTATCATCTACGTATCTATATACTTGCTCATCTACATATTAATGTCTTTATCAATTTATCCTCATTTATTTGTTTATTTTCATCCACCTATTCATTCATTTATTCATCCACCTATTCATCAATTTATTCATCCACCTATTCATTCATTCATTTATTTATTCATCCACCTATACATTCATTTATTCATCCACTTATTCATCAATTTATTCATCCACCTATACATTCATTTATTCATCCACCTATACATTCATTTATTCATCCACCTATACATTCATTTATTCATCCACCTATTCATTCATTTATTCATCCACCTATTCATCAATTTATTCATCCACCTATACATTCATTTATTCATCCACCTATACATTCATTTATTCATCCACCTATTCATCAATTTATTCATCCACCTATTCATCAATTTATTCATCCACCTATTCATCAATTTATTCATCCACTTATACATTCATAAATTTATTCGTCCACTTATACATTCATTTATTTGTTTATTTATTTTCTTCCCCACATTCGTCCATGACCTTATTACCGATGACGCAATTTCATCTACAATTATCTCTGTATTAGCAGCGTCATCACCGGATTTAGATTAAGAGTTGACATCAGTCTTGTTACTGTCCTCGTTTGGTCTCCAATAAACCCTCTAAATCATATCAACTAACTTCGTTACAACAGTGTTGTCATCACGTGAGATAATTGTTTAGAAAAAGTGTGATGGTGTTCTTATATTCTCTATCTATCTCGCTCTCTCTCTCTCTTCCCCTTCCCTCTCTCTCCTCTCCCTTCTGTCCCTTCCCTCTCTCTCTTCTCTCCCTTCCCTCTCTCTCTCTCTCCCTTCCCTCTCTCTCTTCTCTCCCTTTCCTCTCTTCTCTCTTCTTTCCCTTCCCTCTCTCTCTTCTCTCTCCCTTTCCTCTCTCTTTCCTCTCTCTTCTCTCTCCCTTTCCTCTCTCTTTCCTCTCTCTTCTCTCTCCCTTTCCTCTCTCTCTCCTCTCTCTCTCTCTCTCTCTCTCTCTCTCTCTCTCTCTCTCTCTCTCTCTCTCTCTCTCTCTTTCTCTCTCTCTCTCTCTTTCTCTTTCTCTTTGCCTCTCTCTCTCTCCCGCCTCTCTCTCTCTCCCGCCTCTCTCTCTTTCCTCTCTCTCTCTCTCTCTCTCTCTCTCTCTCTCTTTCTCTCTCTCTCTCTCTATCTATCTATCTATCTATCTCTTTCCCCCCTCTCTCCCTCTCCCGCCTCTCTCCCTCCTCTCTCCCTCTCCCGCCTCTCTCCCTCTCCCGCCTCTCTCCCTCTCCCGCCTCTCTCCCTCTCCCGTCTCTCTCCCTCTCCCGTCTCTCTCCCTCTCCCGTCTCTCTCCCTCTCTCCCTCTCCCGTCTCTCTCCCTCTCTCCCTCTCTCGCTCTCTCCCTCTCCCGCCTCTCTCCCTCTCCCGCCTCTCGCCCTCTCCCGCCTCTCTCCCTCTCCCCCTCTCTCCCTCTCCCGCCTCTCTCCCTCTCCCGCCTCTCTCCCTCTCTCCCTCTCCCGCCTCCCTCTCTCCCTCTCCCCCACCCCCCCTCTCCCTCTCCCGCCTCTCTCTCTCCCTCTCCCGCCTCTCTCTCTCCCTCTCCCCTCTCCCTCTCCCGCCTCTCTCTCTCCCTCTCCCGCCTCTCTCTCTCCCTCTCCCGCCTCTCTCTCTCCCTCTCCCGCCTCTCTCTCTCCCGCCTCTCTCTCTGTCTCTCTCTCTCCCTCTCCCGCCTCTCTCTCTCCCTCCCTCTCCCGCCTCTCTCTCTCCCTCTCCCGCCTCTCTCCCCCCCGCCTCTCTCTCTCCCTCCTCCCGCCCCTCCCTCTCCTCCGCCTCCCTCTCCCCCTCCCTCTCCTCCCCCCTCTCTCTCTCCCTCTCTCCCTGTCTCTCTCCCTCTCCCTCTCTCCCTCTCCCGCCTCTCTCTCTCCCTCTCCCGCCTCTCTCTCTCCCTCTCCCGCCTCTCTCTCTCCCGCCTCTCTCTCTCCCGCCTCTCTCTCTCCCTCTCCCGCCTCTCTCTCTCCCTCCCTCTCCCGCCTCTCTCTCTCCCTCCCTCTCCCGCCTCTCTCTCTCTCCCTCTCCCGCCTCTCTCTCCCTCTCCCGCCTCTCTCTCTCCCTCTCCCGCCTCTCTCTCTCTCCCGCCTCTCTCTCTCCCTCTCCCGCCTCTCCCTCTCCCGCCTCTCCCTCTCCCGCCTCTCCCTCTCCCGCCTCTCCCTCTCCCGCCTCTCCCTCTCCCGCCTCTCTCCCCCCTCTCCCCCCTCCCCTCTCCTCTCCCCCCCGCCCGCCTCTCTCCCTCCCGCCCTCTCCCTCTCCGCCTCTCTCCTTCCTCTCTCTCTCCCGCCTCTCCCTCCTCTCTCTCCCTCTCCCGACTCTCTCTCTCCCTCCCGCCTCTCTCTCCCTCCCGCCTCTCTCTCTCCCTATCCCGCCTCTCTCTCTCCCTATCCCCCTCTCTCTCTCCTCTCCCGCCTCCCTCTCCCCCTCCTCTCCCGCCTCCCTCCCCTCTCCCGCCTCCCTCTCCCTCTCCCGCCTCTCCCTCTCCCTCTCCCGCCCTCCCTCTCCCGTCCTCCCTCTCCCGTCCCCCCTCTCCCTCTCCCGTCCTCCCTCTCCCTCTCCCGTCCCCCCTCTCCCTCTCCCGTCCCCCCTACTCCCTCTCCCGTCCTCCCTCCTCCCTCTCCCGTCCCCCCTACTCCCTCTCCCGTCCCCCCTACTCCCTCTCCCGCCTCTCCCTCTCCCGCCTATCCCTCTCCCGCCTCTCTCTCCCGCCTCTCCCTCTCCCGCCTCTCTCCCTCTCCCTCTCCTGCCTCCCTCTCCCTCTCCCGCCTCCCTCCCTCTCCCTCTCCCTCTCCTCCCTCTCCCTCTCCCTCTCCCTCTCCCCTCCCTCTCCCTCTCCCTCTCCCTCTCCCTCTCCTCCCTCTCCCTCTCCCTCCTCTCTCTCTCTCCCTCTCCCACCTCTCTCTCCCTCTCCCACCTCTCTCTCCCTCTCCCACCTCTCTCTCCCTCTCCCTCTCTCTCCCTCTCCTGCCTCTCTCTCCCTCTCCTGCCTCTCTCTCCCTCTCCTGCCTCTCTCTCCCTCTCCTGCCTCTCTCTCCCTCCCCCACCTCTCTCTCCCTCTCCCGCCTCTCTCTCCCTCCCCCACCTCTCTCTCCCTCTCCCACCTCTCTCTCCCTCTCCCGCCTCTCTCTCTCTCTCCCGCTTCTCCCGCCTCTCTCTCTCTCCCTCTTTCCCGCCTCTCTCTCTCTCCCTCTCCCCCTCTCTCTCTCTCCCTCTCCCGCCTCTCTCTCTCTCCCTCTCCCGCCTCTCTCTCTCTCCCTCTCCCGCCTCTCTCTCTCTCCCTCTCCCGCCTCTCTCTCCCTCTCCCGCCTCTCTCTCTCTCCCTCTCCCGCCTCTCTCTCTCTCCCTCTCCCGCCTCTCTCTCTCTCCCTCTCCCGCCTCTCTCTCTCTCCCTCTCCCGCCTCTCTCTCTCCCTCTCCCGCCTCTCTCTCTTCCTCTCTCCCGCCTCTCTCTCTCCCTCTCCCGGCCTCTCTCTCTTCCTCTCCCGCGCCTCTCTCTCTTCCTCTCCCGCGCCTCTCTCTCGCTCTCCCGCGCCTCTTTCTCCCTCTCCAGCCTCTCTATCTATCTCTCACTCTCTCTCTCTCTCTCTCTCTCTCTATTTCTCTCTCTATTTCTCTCTCTATTTCTCTCTCCCTCTCTCTATTTCTCTCTCTATTTCTCTCTCTATTTCTCTCTCTCTCTCTCTCTCTCTCTCTCTCTCTCTCTCTCTCTCTCTCTCTCCCTCTCTCCCTCCATCTCAAAATAAAAAATTGAGGGGAAATTAATTAACGTTTTCGTAGCTAAGGACCCTGAACTGAACTGAACGAATGTCCAAAGTTATAGAAACCCAGCGATGGAGTTAACCGGGATTAACCCCGAAATAATTTTTGAAATCCATTTTCTGCAGCGAGGTTTTTGACTCGGCCAAATAACGCACTTATTACATCACGGTACTGGGTCACAGAGTCACTGTCTATTGTGTGTCATTTTGACACACAAGCAATCGCTACGGCCAAGGTTCGAGTCCTTGCGGTGGAGCCTATTTCACTGTCTATTACGTGAAACGGGTTTCGTTGTCTTATGTCGACTTTTTGGTCATGCATGTGAATCCTTTCCTTTTGGAGTAATCGATCTCTTCTTCAGACTCTCCCAGACTCTCCCAGACTCTCCCAGACTCTCCCAGACTCGCCCAGGCTCTCCCAGACTCTCCCAGACTCCCCCAGACTCTCTCAGACTCCCCCAGACTCTCTCAGACTCCCCCAGACTCCCCCAGACTCTCTCAGACTCTCTCAGGCTCTCCCAGACTCTCTCAGACTCTCCCAGACTCTCCCAGACTCTCTGACTCTCCCAGACTCTCCCAGACTCTCCCAGACTCTCCCAGACTCTCCCAGACTCTCCCAGACTCTCCCAGACTCCCCCAGACTCCCCCAGACTCCCCCAGACTCTCCCAGACTCTCCCAGACTCTCCCAGACTCCCCCAGACTCTCCCAGACTCCCCCAGACTCTCCCAGACTCCCCCAGACTCTCCCAGACTCCCCAGACTCTCCCAAACTTCCCAGACTCCCCAGACTCTTTCAGACTCTTTCAGACTCAGACTCTCCCAGACTCTCCCAGACTCTCCCTTCGGCTCCCGAAGTCTTCGTGTTCTTTTCCTCGTGGCCTACATTTCGGGTTTTGGAAAAGGTCCAGAACTTAAAGCGAGAGTCTTCAGAGCATAGCATAGCATTCCCGTCTCTTCGCTCGCTACAGAGTTTGTGACATCGTGTATACCAAATTATTCTGTCTGTGGAGTTTTAGTTCACATTTACCAATGGTTTTGATTGTGATACGGATGTCGGTATGTGATACGTGACAATTTTAAGACTGGTTACGTAAAAGTTTGAAGTGTTATCTGACAATATTGATCACATTTCAGCCTTTTTGATGCAAGTACGTCCTATCACTTCCCAAACTATGTACTTTTGCAATATTTAGTCTGTATAAGCTCTTAGCTATATTCTATTTCAGTAGGTCCAGGAAAAGCGAGGTTCACTTTCTGGCAACAACTCTGACTAGCCAACCTCGAGTCTGAGGCTCGTTTCACACGTATCGACTTTACGCCGTGTGCCCCCCACGACACGACGTCGTGCTCTCAAGTAACCATGGATGTCTACGGATGCTTACAGGCGTCACGACAACGACCACGTGTGAAGGCGTCCATAGACACCACGACGTCGTGTCGTAGACGGCGCACGGCGAAAAGTCGATACTTGTCACCGTGGTTCCTCGATTGCTAAAGACGATTACCAATGCAATGTTTCCCAAAAGTTTCCAACACGTGAACCTTTTCACCATTACCAAACCTACTATGAGCCTCCACCTTCATAACCCTTCTGAAAACGTACTAATTTTTAATATCACAGATACATTACCTTAAACTTTATTAACCACAGCAGAGACAGAAATAACAAGAAATATATATCATTGTTTATAACTGGTTATTAAAAAGAATTGATCTGATGATATATTTTAATGAAAAGGATACATTTACTTTTTTTGATACAGGCAAATCAATACAAGGATCTGTTTTAAGAAAAGGTTAGAGGTCTTTATGGATGGGGATGGCGGGTGGGAATAGACATTGAACTGCCTAGTGTAGGCCTTATGGTCTCTTGCAGTCTCCTTCATTCTTATTGTCTCATGAATGTACATACAGTTAGACCCTCCATGACCTCCCAGAGAGACTAACGACCCTTTTCGGGGTCGCGACCCACCGTTTGGAAACTCCTGACCTTAGGTCACATTTCGATCTAAGCCCTTGAACGTCTCGCACGAAAATGAAATCTAAACAAACTAGAAACTTAGACACTTTCGAAGATTGAGGTATAAATCAAATTCTAGACTCATGACTACAATACCTCAAGTTCTAGTAAAATGTAAAATCATTATCAAAGAAATAATCCAGGATTTAGTGTTTTAGTTCTCTGTGGACAGGAAAACATTTCATGTATGATAATCAAGAATCACGTCATTCAAACGTCTGCATTCTTTTGATATTTACAAAGAAAAAAAAACAACGAAGTGAGTTTTGTACGTCGTTATTTGATGAAACTGTGATGCGCACGTAATATGCAAAACAAAAGACTGCGTCATTATAAACAATCGAAATCTCTTCGTTGGTGTTCATCATAAGTAGAACGAAAAACAACGAACTTGAGACTCCTTCCAAGGGAAGCTAAAGTTGAGAGCTTCTGGTAACGAAGAGTCTGAGACCGAATCTATGAAAGATCCAATCTATAGACATAAGTCTATAGACTTGTGTCTATAGATAGGATCTTTTACAAACCCAGTCCCTTTTTCTCCCCCATTTTGAAGACTTATGTCTAGACTTAGAGGTTAGGAGCTTTTATAAATTCAGCCCCAGCTGCACTCTATACTCGGAAGCCCAGAGGAGTAGTTACTGAGGCATAATCTCATCACCGCGAGCGAGAAGTTTCCATGCCCAAGTTGTGTAGTACGTCTAAAATTACGTCTCCATTAGTTGTGCTCAGTTGCGGAAGAAAGTAATTATTACCTTCACGGGTGAAAACTCAAAACTTATATGTACTCCGATC
>NC_134795.1:61523537-61533537 GCF_046742065.1 Oratosquilla oratoria
TATATATATGTTGCTTCCAGTTTCACTGGCTTGAAACCCGCAGCCCCATATTATCCGGCAACGGTCATTGGGCTATCGCATAGACCCCTCTGGGAAGCAGCGTTAAACTGTATTATTGTGGGAGTGTTTTTATATAATAGTAGAAGATCAGTCGCCGGTTGTCAGCACGCCTTATGTTAGATGGTGGATGAGATACAGTCCCCACGTTTGGGGACCGAATGTCAACCCCTCAAGGTAGCACTTATAGATGAAGGTGAAGCCGTGGACTGGCTTTGACAGGGGAACGATCCTCTATGACGTCTGTCTTGCAGGACAGCCACTTGCATATGCCCGCTGTTGGTCTCAACGTTTTTGGATTTGAAGTAAATGCAATCTGGCTATCCATTTCTCTCCTGGCGTGTGTCTGTAATTCTGTCATATACATGACCTCTGAGGACGCAGTTCGACTTGACAATCAAATATTGTTTTGTCCCTTGTACACGCAGGCTAAGAGATATCGCGCAGTTGGGGAGGGAGGGGGGGTAGGACCGGGAAGTAGAGGAGAAAGAGGAAGAAAAGTGGAAAGAAAAACATGAGAAAGAGAGAGAGAGAGAGAGAGCGAAATAAAGAATGAAAGAGAGAGAACGAGGGAGAGGGAGAGAAAGTGAGAGCGAGAGTAAGAATGAGAGAGAGAGAGAGAGCGAGAATAAGAATAAGGGAGAGAGAGAGAGAGAAAGAGAGCGAGAGTAAGAATGAGGGAGAGAGACATACAGAGAGAGAGAGAGCAATGTAAATGGAAAGAGAAAGGGGAGGAAGAAGAGGAATAGGAAAAGGAAGAGGAAAAGGAAATCAAGAGCAAGAAGAGGAGGAGGAGGAGGAGGGAAAGGAAGTGGTAGTGGAGGGAGAGGAAGGTAAAAGGATGGAAGAGAAATAGTTGACGGTGGAGGAGAGGAAGGGAGGGACTCTGGTCATCCTCGTCATCCTCATCAACTTTCTGATTCCTCTGGTACAAAGTCAACATTGGAACTCCTCGTTATGTTTATGTTTGTAAGTGTTGTTAAAAAGTCCAGCCTTGTTGCTCAACTGTCCAGCCTAGTTGCTCAAATGTCCAGCCTTGTTGCTCAACTGCCCAGCCTTGTTGCTCAACTGTCCAGCCTAGTTGTTCAACTGCCCAGCCTTGTTCAACTGTCCAGCCTAGTTGCTCAACTGTCCAGCCTTGTTGACCAATTATCCAGCCTAGTTGCTCAAATGTCCAGCCTTGTTGCTCAAATGTCCAACCTTGTTGCTCAACTGTCCAGCCTTGTTGCTCAACTGTCCAGCCTTGTTGCTCAACTGTCCAGCCTTATTGCTCAATTATCCAGCCTTGTTGCTCAACTATCCATCCTTGTTGCTAAACTGTCCATCCTTGTTGCTAAACTGTCCAACATTTTCGTAAACGTTTTCGATCATTTCTTTGTTTATAATCGACCCCAACCTGTTTATGGCCTCTGGTGGTATCGGTGTCTTATCTAAGTACGCAATCGATTCTTTGTTTCTTATCATTGATCTGTGTGATGAATCTGTATTTTACATATGATATCTTGTACCCAATTATTTGCCACCCGCGTTGGAAAATCGAACATGGGTCTCCTCAATAGCAAGAGCCATCAGTTACCCAGAAGTAGTTGCCAAAAAGCTGTTAGATATGATATCACAATTGCCAATTATAATCCACAAAATGTGTTCCTTTCTGACACTCGAGCCGGGAGATATCTTCTACTCACCCGGCTTGTTTATCCAAACATTGATTCAGAAGATATATCAGGGTTTATTGGAGTAATGAATATAAGAACATAAGAATGGTTTGTAGTGAGCACATCTGCTTCCCCTTGTAAAGGAGTAAGTTTAAGCCAGGTTGACACTTTGTATATTGATATTTGATATGGCACCTGTAGAACACTGATGTCCTCAAAGGTATTTCTTGTCTCCACCTGAATGAAGGAGACTGCAAGAGACCATAAGGCCTACACTAGGCAGCTCCTTATCCATCACCACCTGTCATCCCCATACATAAAGTTGTCTAACAGTTTCTTATTTGTATTTGTCCAGTTCTTATCTTTCTTAATACATGGTGGTATTGTACCATTGGTTTACAATTCAGGGATCGCCAGCCATTCTATAGCATTATCACACATCCATTTTATATCGTTATTGCCTTTTATCATATGGTGTGTCTTACTACACTTAATGTTTTTGGTGAGCTCTTTTGATGTCTTAGCATATCCATGTCCATATCTATATCTCCTCCCTTCTCCTTCTCCTCTCTTCTCCTTCCCCTCCCTTTCCCACTTCCTTTTTTTTTTCCTGTTCACCGCCCTCTCCATTTCCTTTTCCTTCACTTCCCACTTCCCTTCTACTTCTCCCTTCCCATTTCCCCCTTCCCACTTCCCCTTCCTAAGTCCCCCTTCCCACTTCCCCCTTCCCACTTCCCCCTTTCCACTTCCCCCTTTCCACTTCCCCCTTTCCACTTCCCCCTTCCCCACTTCTCCTTTCCCAGTTCCCCTTTTCCACTCCCTCCTTCCCCTCCACCTTTCCCTTCCACCTTCCCCTTCCACCTTCCCCTTCCACCTTCCCCTCCACTTTCCCCTTTCCCTTCCACCTTCCCCTCCACTTTCCCCTTTCCCTTCCACCTTCCCCTCCACTTTTCCCTTTCCCTTCCACCTTCCCCTCCACTTTCCCCTTTCCCTTCCACCTTCCCCTCCACTTTCCCCTTTCCCTTCCACCTTCCCCTCCACTTTCCCCTTTCCCTTCCACCTTCCCCTCCACTTTCCCCTTTCCCTTCCACCTTCCCCTCCACTTTCCCCTTTCCCTTTCACCTTCCCCTCCACTTTCCCCTTTCCCTTCCACCTTCCCCTCCACTTTCCCTTTTCCCTTCCACCTTCCCCTCCACTTTCCCCTTTCCCTTCCACCTTCCCCTCCACTTTCCCCTTTCCCTTCCACCTTCCCCCTTCCCTTCCCTTCCCTTCCCTTCCCACTTTCTCCTTCCTCCTTCCCCTTCCCATTTTCTCCCTCCCCTTTCCCTCCCACCTTCCCTTCCCATTTGCCCTCAACCTCCAATCACCTCTCTCCCCCGATCGCGCTGAATTTTTCACAACCGTCCACCGAGACGCGAATCGATGAGAGCGGACTACTCGGAACGGACCTACCGAGCGACTAAATACGTTTTCGCACTCGGGACCCTTAAGCCCATAAGCCGGAGACGCCTCGCCGCTATCCCCCTCCCCGCTTCTCCCCCAGCGTGGAAGAGGCTATCCCCCCCCTTCTCCCCTCTCACCCCAAGGAAGGTCACGTGTTCCCAAATGCTGCGATCAGAGCAGTTTGCACAAGATTATGAAAAAAGAGGAAGAGGAGAAAGAGAAGACGGGAGGTTAGGAAGAAGAGGACCAAAGAGAGTAATAAAAGAGTGGAAGATTTGAAAGAGCATTTCGTCGGCAATAACCAGCTCTTCAATCCTACGGGACGATATCGAACAAGATCAACCCGGCGGTAACTAGAACGAAGTGTATTAAGGTCGTCACCTCGCTGAGGAGGACAAGAGTTCTGAGGTGACTGTGTCTCTCACCCAAAGAGGATCTGACGGGTAAAGCCAGAATAAATACATAAATGTGAGACTTGTGAGGGTTAACCCAGTGCGGCGGGGTATTTTGGCTCAAGTAAAAGTCTCTCTACGAATGCCAGAATAAACATGTTAAGGTTTGCCAGCTGTCGGTACGGGCTATGTTTTTGCTGACCGGCGGGGTCGTGGGCGGATGGAGTTCCTTTAGCCGCGTCCACACTTGTTGCATCTCCACGAATCGTATCATCTTTGCGTACCACCTAGTGATACGATACGGTGCAACAGGGTATTATACTCACTTGTTGCGTATCCGTATACAGCAGGCGGATACGTAACATGTGGGTACAATACCCTGTTGCACCGTATCGTATCACTAGTTGGTACGCAAAGATTATACGATACGTGGAAATGCAACAAGTGGAGACATGGCTTTTGGTTTGTTGAAATAATCTTCCGCCGGTTAAGAATGAATACCATATGAGTAAATTATAGTGAGAGGATTACATAGTATTGGACCAATATGTGGTTAGCCTTTTCAATATGGAAATTTCCCTTGGTTCAATGAAATTACTCGCCGGTAGTTAGAATAGATTAATAAAGTTGGAACGAAAGTGTTAGGAGTGTGGTTAAAACAGAGAGGGGAGGAGGAGAAAGGGAAATTAATGAGAATGTGGGAAGGGCAAAAATATAAGGAGTAGAAGGAAGATGAGGAGATGGAGAAGAAAAGGAGAAGGAGAGGGAAAAGGAGGAGGAGAAGGAAAAGGAGGAGGAGAAGGAAAATGAGGAAAAGGAAAAGGAGGAGGAGAAGGAGAAGGACAAGAAGGAAAAGGAGGAGAAGGAAAAGGAGAACGAGAAGGGAAAGGAGGAGAGGGAAAATGAGGGAGAGAAAGAGTAGGAAGAGGAAAAGGAGGAGAAAGAGAAGGAAGAATGAGATGAGGAGGAAGAGGAGGAAGGGGGTAAAGGAGAGAGAGAAGGAAGAGTGAGATGAGGAAGAGGAAGAAGAGTGAGATGAGGAGAAAGAGTAGAAAGAAGAAAAGGAGGAGGAAGAAGAGAAGAGAGAGTGAGATGAGGGGGAAGATCAGGAAGAGTGAGATGAGGAGAAAGAGTAGGAAGAGGAAAAGGAGGAGAAGGAGAAGGAAGAGCGAGAAAAAGAGGAAGATGAGTGAGGGTGTAAAAGAATCGGAACAGGAACAAAAAGCAGAAGTACAGCAAGTACGAGAAGAAGAAGAAGGAGACTTAGTGAGAACCGGAAGACGAAAGTTGGACGAAAAGAACCCAAAGGCAGAACCTTGTCAAGGTGTTTACTCTCCGCAAACCCAGATGGAGTTCTTCCCAGGTCGTGAACGATTTTCATTTTCTTTCTCTCTATCTCTCTCTTCTCTCTCTCTCTCTCTCTCTCTCTCTCTCTCTCTCTCTCTCTCTCTCTCTCTCTCTCTCTCTCTCTCTCTCTCACTCTCAAGGTGGTGAGAGCTTTCTTTCAAATTACCCTTTCAGTTTAGTCACACCTTTGCTTTTTTTATTCTGTCTTAATTCAATTTTTTTTTTTCTCCTGTTGAGATCGGCAACAAAGTAACAAAATTCCAGCAGAGAATATCGCGTGGAAAACATCTCGATATTTCGAAGCCAAGTTGAATAAATACCTATGTATTATGATTTAATGTTTCTTTTTCATGTACACACAGACACAAACATTATATATACATATATATATATATATATATATATATAAACCACAATTCACTTTAATTCTAAGTCATCAACGTCGAGGAGCTCGAGGAGGCATACATGCAGAAATTGATGCGTGGTCAAGCTAAGGACTCGAACCTTCGATAGCACGTAACAAGTGGCAGTGACTTAGCCCAGTGCGATATCAAAAAAAGATATATGTTCATTAACACCTTCGCCATGAGAAAAACAGAGCCTGACGACATTAAGAATAAGAAATAAAATGTCAAATTGTAGGGAAGGATTTAACAGGGACAGAATCTGCTAAGTAGACCCCGACGATGAATGAAATCGATTGGCGTCAACCCGACCTTAGATCAAAGTACCACGTGGTAGGAAAGGATTAAAGAATCGGTATATCTCGTGTCGGCACGACTTTCTAAAAAAAAAAAAAAGCTTTGCTAATAGAAAAATCCTAGCAAAAAAAAAGAAAACTAAGCACACACAGTGATTGGCCTATCGCGTGATTTGAGGCGCGGCACTGGCGTATGCTGCAGCGCCGGCGCCAAAAGACTTTGTGTGTTTATAATTGAAATGCATTTGTCTCCATTGATTCTAACGCTGAAGTTAAATGGGTCCTGTTCTCTTTAAATGAGATGTGACACGAGAACACAGAATCCTTCCTATTGGGGGTTTCTGTGACATTAGAGAACCTCAATTGTTCGCAGTGATATTTTTATAATGCAGCAGAATTCTGAATACTTGGAACACTTTATTTTCCATTGTTTGTTTATCATCTGATAAATCTGTTTTTTATTGATTCATTTATCTATTTATTCATTGATTCGTTTATTATTCGATCATTTATCTTTTGTTTATTTGTTTCATTGTTTACTTACGTGTTTGTTCTTTTATTCATTTATGACTCTTTTGTCTTTATTTATCTATTTATTTATCTATTTCCCTTCCTATATATGTACATATGTATTTAGTTATTTGTTTATTACTTTTTTTCTTATCGTAATATCAAGGGCTTAAGTGCTCATGCGAAGGTGATATTTCTCATACGATTGTATCTACTATTCTTGTCACTGCAGCGTCTGTCTCACAGACAAAAGAAAACGTCTACAGGACGTCACTGTATTGAAATAGATAAAGCTCTTTCGTATGCCTACTACTGCAGTGCCACCAAACGTCTTACATACCGACTCCAGAGAAAGATTTTTTTTTTTTTTTTTTATGTCAAATCTTTGCCCTGGTAACTCCTCTCACGTACTGACTACAGAGAAAGTTTTTTTTTTTTTCAAATCTTTGTCTGGCAATTCACCTCACGTACTGACTACGGAGATTTTTTTTTTATATGTCAAATCTTTGTCCTGAGAACTCATGGGCTGCACTAGCAGAACATGCCAACACGAGGATCTGTTTTATTTAGTTTTTTATTTTGTCAATAACAACGGTGGACACAGAAAAAAATATATATAAATAGAAAAAAAGATGTAAGTGAAGGAGTACATAAACGTATAGCTACCAGTGCCATAGCTCGTCCTGAAATTTTCGTTCCTCTTCACATGCAAGTTTGTCCTCGATCGAAAAATATCATCATTATACAATGCTTGAACATTATATAAATATACACCTTTTGCAATTGTTAAGGTCACATATATTCATTTCTCCTTTTTTTCTTTATTAATAAGGTCTCCCGATGTTAGTCTTGACTTAGATTAGATTAAACCCTCTGTTGTAATTTGGTTCATATTTGGTTAAGAAAAACTCTTCTGGTAAATCGTAAATCTGTATCTAACTTATAAATATGATTATGTACAAATGTAATGTATTCCCTCAGACGACCAAGTACATATGTACTAATCTTTACAGTATGTGGGTGGAAAACATCATTGGATGCTGGGTCAGAAGATGATTATCAAAAATTGTCAACACACAAAATACATAAACAAAACTTCGTAATATCAAAAGAGATGGATACGAAAAATATTGAAAATAAAATAAAAATTCACATGATTTTACCAAAGATTTGGTTAAAAGAGTATGAACGATACGAAAAGAAGATGGTCATAACTTTACCAAATAGTTGGTTAAAAGTGTACGAAAGATGTTGAAAATAAAATTGAATCCTTGTGAATTTGTCAGTGAAAGTTGCTGGGATACACGTCACATTTCATGTACAATATTGCAGCTTCCGTTGTGTGTATGTACATATGTGTACGTATTCGTGTGTGTACGTGTGTATACACACGCACATTCTTTATTCCACGTGCTTTCCTTATACACACAAATATTTACACACGCAACCTTGTGGCGCAGTGGCTAGAGTTCTCGCCTACCACTACGGCTGTTCGGGTTCGAATCCCGCCCAGGGCTGAAATAATTTCAGTATCGCTGCGCTGCGGGTTGTTACTCCAACTCTCGTGGGCGGGGAGTTTGGGGTGTGTGTACGTTTAAGGTCACACTATTACCCATGGATCAGTCACACGACCTATGAGCTCTCATCTGGGAGGTTTATAACTGTCGATCACGAGTCCAACACGTGATCCAAGACCATGGTGGATCACACACATAAACTTTCATACATCTAGACCTTTGTATCTCTTCCTTTATATCCAAAGACAAATCTACTCCGTTGTCACGCCGACCAACATCCTCTCCGCGCGGGTAGTTCCTGACAACCCAAAACGAATAATCCTCCTTCTGTTTGGCGAGTAGACGTCTTGGCATGCCGACCCGACCGTACCTGGTACTTTACAATTTTGTGTGATAATAAACATTTGGTTAAAGTTTGTGTGTGTATAAACACACACACACGCACACACACACACACACACACACACACACATATATATATATATATATATATATATATAGTATACACACACACACACACACACACACATATATATATATATATATATATATATATATATAAATACAGTACACACACACACACACACACACACACACACACACACACACACACACACACACACACCTAAGAACTCTAATCTCACAGTCAGTATTTTGTAGTACTCGTGTATCTCAGAAAAAAAACGAGGGACAAGATATGTAAAATGGTTGAACATACTATATCATAACACAGTTCGCAGCTGAGCATTGCGGCACTCATAAGAAAAGATAACAAACGGGACCTTGCATGGAGAACCCCGCCTTTTAGAGCCATCAACTTCACACACACAAAAAAAAAATCCTTAATGAAATCACCTGACGGCAACGGGAATGAAAGGGGAGGTGGGAAGTTGTCCTGGGAATGGAGAGGGGGATGAAATGTCCCCAAATCATCTCAAATGGTGTTTGCAAAGTGGATATTAGCCCACGTAACTCATGGTATTCATCACGGCAAATACATACAATGGGTCCATGAGCTTGTGTATTAGTGTAGATGACTGCTGTTTGGGTACGACATTCCGACCCAAATGCGAATGAATGGGGGATTGTAAGCACGGTCATAATACATGTATGCACGTGCGTATCCACGCATGCACATACATATGCAGATACACATACAAACATACAAATACGCATACACATGTAGTTACATATACACATACAAATATACAAATACGCATACACATGTACTTACATACGCACGTGCTCATATACAATACAAATATAAATACAATACACATACACACACACATGAACACATACACATATACATATGTACACTTACACACATATATACATTCATACACACATACACGACTAGATGGCGCTGTGGTAGTTCCCGGCTGCCACTACGGCGGTCCGGGTTCGAATCCCGCCCAGCTGTAGCCGCGGTTGCGAACACTAGCACTGCGCCGTGTGTGTTTGTGTGTGTGTGTGTGTGTGTGTGTGTGTGTGTGTGTGTGTGTGTGTGTGTGTGTGTGTGTGTGTGTGTGATTCGCCATGGTCTTGGATCCCGTGTTGGACTCGTGATCGACAGCTGTTTCCTTCCCCGAAGAGAGCTCAGAGATCATATATGACCGATCTATGGATAATGCTGTGACCTTACACGCACACACACACCCAACTCCCCGACCACGAGAGTTGGAGTAAAGACTCGCAGCGCAGCGATACTGAAATTATTTCACCTTGGGCGGGATTCGAACCCAGACCTCCGTGTGTGTGTGTGTGTGTGTGTGTGTGTGTGTGTGTGTGTGTGTGTGTGTGTGTGTGTGTGTGTGTGTGTGTGTGTGTGCGTGCGTGCATTCACAAAAATATGAATAAGAATTTCAAAATCATTAGTCCATGATTTAAGTACCAATAATATGTTTAAACGTCTGAATGTGTGTAATTTGTTGATCAAATTAATTCTGATATTTCATGTTTCGTTTGAATGCCCGACTTCGTTATGGACCAAAAGGTCATCGGTCGGCACGCTTGACCGTTGTGATATATTGTAAAATAATTTTTACAAAGTGTTTAAAAAATCTCATAAAGTTAACTTGTTAAGTATCGAGATTCCCCTCAGCTGAATAAAATCGTCTGACGGCTTATGAAGTTCTAACCGAGATAAGGTTGAGTTTTTTTTAACTAGTTTAATATGAACTGGGTTAAATCTAGCTAACTGAGACCACCCCGTGGACACTAGAATAATATAGAAAAAAAGAGAGAGAGAGAGAGAGAGAGAGAGAGAGAAAGTTAATTCATCATGAATCAAATGTACTTATCCCGCAACGCTAAAGATGACCTTTGACATATCAAATTTATACAAATGTATCTTTGCCTGTTGATCGATTGATATAT
>NC_134795.1:61548537-61561037 GCF_046742065.1 Oratosquilla oratoria
TTATTCCACAACTGACTAAAATCGTCTGTCGAAAGACATTACAAATCGAGGAAAGTGAAGAAGAAGAAGACGAAGACGAAGAAAGCTGGACAAAAACTGAACGAAAATATCTGAAAAAGAAAACTAAAGGAATCGGCTTATGAAACAATTTATGAAAATATAAATCGGTATCAGATGAATGGTAGCACATCTTGATTTTTTTTTTTTTTTTTTTAGTTTTTTTTTTTTATGACGCGAAATATGTCAGACCTTTTTTCCTGCCCCCCCCCCCCGCTTGTTGAAATACTTTCCAACCCGATCCTTTTGTGAACCAAACATAAAACGGAATTCTAAAGATGGAAGGATGAGCAAATTCTCTTTTACACAAAGGAACATCGGATAGAAAGAAAGAGCGAAACAAAAAGATTCGAATCGTGAGCACAGCGCTCTAACCCTTAGGCCATCACAGCATCCTCAACAGCTTCGCTTTCAGTGTGTGTGTGTGTGTGTGTTTGTGTGTGTGTGTGTGTGTGTGTGTGTGTGTGTGTGTGTGTGTGTGTGTGTGTGTGTGTGTGTGTGTGTGTGTGTGTGTAAGTAACCACTAGGAAAAGTGAATTAACGAAGCAGAGCGCTTTCGTATAATTACATCTTCAGTGCTGATACATAGGAGGAATTACTTACGCATTTGTGAACACACGTTCCTAGTGTTATTATATATACACACACACACACACACACATATATATATGCAAAATAAGTCCGTAAACACACGTGATAATACTTACAGAAACCACTTTGAAAATAAAAGAAATGAATACCAAACGTTTTAGTCTATTCGAGACTTTGGTCACTTTCGGTATTCTTTGTACCCTGATGATGTCTTGAATGGACGAAAACGTTTGGTATTAATTTATTTTATTGTCCAAGTGGTTTCTGCATATATATATATATAATATATATATATATATATATATATATATATATATATATATATATATATAATTTTTTTTTTTTTTTTGCCAAGTACATGAACGGAATTGCGTGGCGCCAAACATGCCAAAGGAGTACATACCACCCAGCAGGGATGAGGTTCATTGACATTAAATTATCCTTTTCTATCAAGATGTTGTCACAGGGATGAAACGTTAACTATGAGAAAAAAGACAAAAACGAACAAAAAGTTTGTTGGCAATCCATCTAGACTCGATTCTGCATGAACAAGACACAAAGATTGTATGCAGTGCAGACAGAACACATACACACACATGCACACACACACACACACACACATATACATACGCACACATGCACATATACAACTACACACACACGTACACATGCACACACATACACACACGTACACATACGTACACATACATACACATACACACACATCGCATACGTAAACATGCACGTACACACCCACATACGCACACACACACACCCACATACGCACACACACACACCCACATACGCACACGCACACACCCACATACGCACACACACACACACACACACACACATACGCACACACACACTCACACATCACATACGTAAACATACACGCACACACACACACACACACACACACACACACACACACACACACACACACACACACACACACACTCACATATACGCACACCCACACATACACACCCACATATACGCACACCCACACATACACACCCACATATATACACACCCACATACATATACACACATATACATACACCACACACACACACACACACACACACACACACACACACACACACACACACACACACACACACACACACACAAAACACAGAGCAAACAAACAACGAGAGTAATGTGTTGCTATAATATTCTGAGCTTCATCCGGCGATACCAACGACCCTAATTACCCTCCTCCTCTCCTCTAGCATCCCCTCCGTCCTCTTCAGTCCCGTCCCTAACGCCCTAGAGCCCTTACCCCTTAACCCCTTAAACACCTAAAACCCTAAACACCCCATACCCACCCCCTCCCCCTCTCCCTCCTCCTACTCTTTTTTTGTCTATTCTTGTTGTCAGTTTTATCCTGACTTTTACACATTCTCTTTCTCCTCCTACTCATCTTCCTGTTCCTCCTCCTCCCCCTCGTTCCCCTCCTCACCTCCTCCCACTCCTCCCCCACTCCCTCCCGCAACCCAGCATCCTCCTCGTCTTCCCACAACAGAAGTCAGAGGTTTCTGTATCTGTACATCTGAGTACCTGTCTTCGTGTCTGTTTGTCTGTTATCTACATGTCCGACAACGGGTATACATCTGGCCCTATACAGACTCTGCATTTACACACACTCCTTTACTGTCTGCCTGTTAGTATGTCTGCCTGTGTGTCTGCCTGTATCTCTGTCGCCTATGCGTTTATTTCTCTACCTTCATGTCTGCCTGTATGCCTATCTGCCTATATGTATATGTCTGCTTGCTTGTGTCTGTATGCTTTGTGTTTGTCACTGTTAACCTATCTGCCAATACTCAAATCTGCTTGACAGACTTGTCTATGTGTGTCTGTGTTTGTCTTTCTGTGTCCATTTCCTTACCGCTGTTTGCTTGTTTTTGTGTCTGTCTGTCTGTCTGCCTGTCTGTCTGTCTGTCTGTCAACCCACTTACCGTGATGTCCTCGGGTCACTGTGCGCTTGGTTTAACTTCCAAGAACCGCATCTTCCTACCAGTCCCCATTTGTCCAATACTTTTATCCATCGCCTCCACCCTCCTTAACCTCCCCCACCCACTCCCCCCTCTCCCTCTCACGCCCTCTCCTCTTTCCTCGTTGTCCACTCCGCCCACTACTACGCCCACCTCGTTTGTGTACAGTACTCATCCTCTTCTTTGTCTTCTTCTCTCTCCTCCTCTTCCTTCTCTTCCCCCGTCTCCTCCGCCTCCTTCCTTTTTTCTCCCCTTCCTTGTGTTGCTTATCAACAATGTTTACACTCCCCTTCCTCTTCTCCCTCTTCTTCCTCCCCCTCCCCTTCTTCCTCCCCCTCCTTTCTTCTATTCATCCTCTTCTTTCTCTTCCTCTCCTCCCTCCTCCTCCTTCCTTTTTTCTCCTCTTTCTTGTGTTGCTTATCAACAATATTTACACTCCCCCTCCTCTCCTCCCTCTTCCTCTCCTCCCTCCTCCTCTCCTCCCTCCTCTTCTCCTCCCTCCTCCTCCTCTTTTGTATCCCCCATCCTCTTCTTCTATTCATCTTCTTCCTCCTCCTCCTTCCCCCTTCTGCGTTTTTCTCCTCTCTTGAGGCTGCTGTTTCTCCCATTAAGCTTTACACTTTTTCCTTCTCATTTTCTTTCTTTTCCTTTCTCTTCACCTTCTTAATCCTCTTCCTCTCTTTTTCTTCATCTTTCCGTGATGCTGTTGCTTATACAGCCAATAATCATCCTTCCTCCTCTTCTTTTTCCCTCTTCTTCCTCCTTCTTTTCCTTCTCTTTATCTTCTTTCTCTTTTTCTTCCTCTTTCTTCTCCTTTTCCTTTCTCTCCTTCTCCTTCTCCTCTTCCTCTTTATCTTCCTCTTCTTTCCCCTCTTCCTTCCCTTCATCCTCCCTCTATTCCTTCCCCTCCTCCTCCTCCCTCTCTTTCTCCCCCTCTTCTTGTTCCTCCTATTCCTTTCTTTCTTCTCCCCCTTCTCCACCTCTTCCTCCCCTCTTCCTCTTTCTGCTCCTCTTCCTCCTTTCTTTCTCCTCTCCTTTCTTCACCTCTTCCCCCTTTTCCTCCCCTTCTTCCTGCACCTCTTCCTCTACCTGCTCCTCTTCCTCCTCTTCCTGCCTCTCTTCCTTCTCCTCCTCTTCCTTTCTTTCTCCTCCCCCTTCTCCACCTCTTCGCCCTTTTCCTGCCCTTCTTTCTCCTCCTCTTCCTCCTCCTCTTCCCTTCTTTCTCTTCCCCCTTTTCCTGCCCACCTTCCTGCACCTTTTCCTCTTCCTCTTCCTCTTCCTGCTCCTCCTTTTCCCTTCTTTCTCCTCCCCCTTCACCTCTTTGCCCTTTTCCTGCCCTTCTTCCTGATCTTCCTCCTCCTCCTCTTCCTCCTCCTCTTCCTCCTCCACTTAACCCCGCCCTCCCCCCTCTACTACTGCTGCTGTGTTGGTTGCTGTAATCGCTCTCCGCATTAATTAGGACGATACCGGAGGAGGCTCGTTATCGGCGGACCAAGTGCCTCTGCCTCGGTACCACAGCCACTACTACCGCTCCCTCCCGCTGGTCTGGTTACTGGTTACACTACTGTCACACGTCGCTGCTAACTGCCGTTAACACTTAACGACTTGGGGGATATCAGTTTACGAAACTCCGATGAGGAAAGCAGATGAGTTTTTTTTTTTTTTTTCTCCTCTTCTTCATAGCGTTTCCCTTATATGGTCATCGAAAATATACAATGGTATTTTTTTTAGCTTTTTCCTTATATGGTCATGAAAAATAGACAATGTTTTCTTTATATTTTTCCTTATATGGTCATGGTAAATAGACTATTATTTTTTATAGATTTTCCCTAATATGGTAATCGGAAATAGACAATGATTTTTTTTTTTTTTTTTTTTTTAGCTTTTCCCTAATATGGTCATTGATAAATAGACAATGATAAGGGGACATGTATAGATTACTTGCTCTAGATAGCTTCACACACCTTAGAGGTGGAGACTATATCTCTATTCTAGATTTTATTGCAATATTTCTCCCCTTTAGATGAGCTATGCATGGCGATATTTCAAACTATTATCTTTTTCTCTATCTTGACATTTTACCAGTTCAGTAATCCAATATGCATCGGATAATTGTTCCTGTTTCTTCCTGTCTGATCCAATTTTACAAAACTTCCTCTCATTTCTATGACAGCTTCCTCATCATTTCGATTCTTGGTTTCATGATTGATTTGCGGAGTAAAGGTCACCTCAAGGTCATACTTCGTCTGGGCCGTCTTGATTTCTTGATTGATTTGCGGAGTAAAGGTCACTTCAAGGTCATACTTGGTCAAGGCCGTCTTGATTTCTCGATTGATTTGCAAAGTAAAGGTTACCTCAAGGTCATACTTGGTCTGGGCCGTCTTGATTTCTTGATTGATTTACGGAGTAAAGGTCACCTCAAGGTCATACCTCGCCTGGGCCGTCTTCATTTCTTGACTGATTTGCGGAGTAAAGGTCGCCTCAAGGTCATACTTCGCCTGGGCCCTCTTGATTTCTTGGTTGATATGAGGAGTAAAGGTCACCTCGAGGTCATACTTGGTCTGGGCCGTCTTGATTTCTCGATTGATTTGCAGAGTAAAGGCCACCTCAAGGTCATACTTGGTCCGGGCCGTCTTGATTTCTTGATTAATTTGCAGAGTAAAGGTCACTTCAAGGTCATACTTGGTCTGGGTCGTCTTGATTTCTTGATTTGTGGATCACGTGTTGGACTCGTGATCGACAGCTATTTCCCTACCGAAAGAGAGCTCAGAGCTCATATGACCGATCTATGGGTAATGCTGTGACCTTATATGCACACACAATCCCCCGCCCACGTGAGTTGGAGTAACGACTCGCAGCGCAGCAATTCTGAAATTATTTCGGCCCTGGGCGGACCTCCGTAGTGGCAGCCGGGAACTCTACCAGCCGCGCCACGAGTCGTGTGTGTGTGTGTGTGTGTGTGTGTGTGTGTGTGTGTGTGTGTGTGTGTGTGTGTGTGTGTGTGTGTGTGTGTGTGTGTGTGTGTGTGTGTGTGTGTGTACTTGTGTGTGTACTTGTGTGTGTACCCAATTGATGCACACAGGAAAGAATCGACGCTTGTGAAGGTCCCGTCTCCTATTGTGTGCGTGCATGTGTACGCGTGCGTGCGTGCGTGCGTGCGTGCGTGCGTGCGTGCGTGGGCATAAGATAAACAGAGAGGAGATTTGGTTGATTGTGATTCGCATCTTCCTTTGCTGAATGAGAATCCATAAATTGTGTCGTCATCTTGATGAGACTCAAGCAGCCGTCACCGTTTCCGATACAGGCATATCCATCATTGTCTCCCCTTTGACACGTTCCCACCAATTCGTCCTTCATTGTGGTTATTTGCTGTTGTTGTTGTTGTTGTTGCTGTTGTTTGTTTTTGTTGTTTGTTGTTTGTTGTTGTTGTTGCACATCTTTGGGATCCTCTTTGCTTTTATCGTGGTTGTTTGTTGTTGTTGTTGTACATTTTTGGGGTCCTCTTTGTTTTCATCCTGGTTATTTGTTGTTGTCGTTCTTGTTGTTGTACATTTTTGGGGTCCTCTTTGCTTTCATTGTGGTTATTTGTTGTTGTTGTTGTTGTACATCTTTGGGATCCTCTTTGCTTTCATTGTGGTTATTTGTTATTGTTGTTGTTTTACATCTTTGGGATTCTCTTTGCTTTCATTAGGATTATTTGTTGTTGTTGTTGTCGTCGTTGTACATCTTTGGGATCCTCTTTGCTGCTGCTGCTGTCGTTGTTGTTGCTATGATTGTTTTTATTCTTTATTGTAATTCTCTTATTGTAGTTATTGTTATTGATATATATTTCTATTACTATTATCATTTTCATCATTATTACTTGTTATTACTTGTAACAATTATCAGCCCCAACCTCAACTTTTAACCAATCACCACACTTGTAAACAGAGTAAACCACCAATAGCTTGTATGGTGGTGGTAGTGGTGGTGGTGGTGGGGGGGGAGGTGTTGTTGTGTCTCTTAGCTGAATAAAGTCGCCTGACGACAGCTAAGACAACGTGTTAGGGTCGAAACAATATTCAGAAATTAGAAACATTGTAACTGGAACACCATACCCTAGGTACCATTATATAAAACACATCTTTTACAAAAAATAAATAAATAAATAAATAAATTAAATAATGATAAATGATAATGATAATGATATTCCACCAAGTTTTAATTATGTTTAAGTCAACTAAGAAAATGAATACAGTGATATAAGAGACGAGAGATAAAAGACATTTTTTCAGTACATACACATACCAAAGGCTTTTCCCCCCTTATAAGGGAGGTAGCCAAAAGACAAAGGCATGGAAACCACTCCCACCCATTCCATCCCCTACATACTCCACTCCCCTCTACCCTCTTTCATGCTACCTGTAGGCCCATAGGGGACACTCCTAAAAAAAAAAAGCATAACAGGGTCTAGGAGTTTATATATATTTTTAATAAATGAGAAAGAAAAATCTGAAACGATAAATCCACGTTACTGTCGATTTTCAAATCGGCAACATAAATTTACTTCACCATTCGTGAGAGGTCGCACCAGAAGCCGATATCGCTTCCAGAGGTCTTCCACAATGATCAAGATTCCATTGGATTATGAAAAAAATTGAATACTCTGGCAATTCAAAATCCCCAGCAATGTTTTCAAACTAGTCATTTCATTCATTGTCTTGTATATTCAGACAATGGAGAATTTGTGTTTTGCCTGGAGAATTTGTGTTTTGTCTGGAGAATTTGTGTTTTGTCTGGAGAATTTGTGTTTTGTCTGGAGAATGTGTGTTTTGTCTGGAGAATTTGTGTTTTGTCTGGAGAATTTGTGTTTTGTCTGGAGAATGTGTGTTCTGTCTGGAGAATTTGTGTTATGTCTGGAGAATTTGTGTTTTGTCTGGAGAATTTGTGAAGATGTGGAGCGTGGCTACAGTCGATGCCGTCACCTTTGCCCTATGTGCTTTGGAGACTTTTGGGACAGGTAACACTCGCTACTGGGAATCGAAAAGAAGTGCGGGACTCGAACCCATTACTAAGCGAATGCGAGATCGGCACGTTTCCAAGCGAACAGTCTTGAGCAGCGTTTCCCAACCAGGGTTCCCCGGAACCCATAGGTTCCGCAAAAGGTCCCTAAGGGTTCCGCGAGAACAAGTGAGATATGCTAATGCACTTTTGTTTTTTTATTTAATTTCATATACATAATATGATTAAACACGTACGACATATTCTTGGTTATTGTAATAATGTAATATAGACATCCTAGCTAACCTATTATTACAATGAAAATAAAATGAGAAAGATATGGTATATGTTTTTTTTTTTTTTTTTACAGGGGTTCCTTGAGACATGCAAATCATTTTAAGGGTTATGCAAGGGTTAAATAGGTTTGAGAAACGCTGGTCTGGAGAAAGCCACACCGAAAATTCTGTAACTGAAGTTTCCCCGATTTAAACAAATCCACAATATTTTTTGAGATGTGTCTCGTAGTGTATAACCTCAGTGTATCAGCCTGAGCTTCAGTGTACCCCACATCGATGCCAGGCAGCGGACAGTGCGATTGGGTACTGAAACAGTCGATTCTTTCAAACCCCGTCTTGATGGGTCCGCAAGAACTCGGTACCCATTGCCAATAACGACATTCCTAATTATTATGTTATTTACAACCATAACACTTCTAGTGACTTCAATAACCACGTGGAGTGATGTAGATGCCTTTCTAGGACGTTTAGTATCATCTTGAGGTGGTTATTGTTAAAAAGAATAATGTTATCGATAAATATATTTTGTGTATAGGTTCTTGAAAAACTCTCGACGCCCTTAAGGGGCATTTAGACGGCCAAACGGTTTGACAAATCAGGTTTGTCAAACAAGTGTTTGAAGTGATGTTTGACCGTGTGAATAGGGTATTTGGTTGTCAAACACGTTCGACAAACGTGTTTGACGATCAAATGCCCCATTCACACGGTCAAACATCACTTCAAACACTTGTCTGACAAACCGGGTTTGACAAACTGTTTGACCGTGTAGATGGCCCTTTAGACAACGCACGGAGCACCACCAAGCGAGCGCAGCAGAGTTATGGCAACACGCCATTTCTGCAGTGTCCCCTTAACGCATGTAGCATTGTTGTATACTTAAATTACTAATCTTAGTCAAACCTTTATATGTATCCATTATAATCAAATTATATATTGTAAATAATATTGCCACATACTAGGATGGCCCTTGTAATATAAGAAGCATCTATATGTAACATTATTGTATAACTTGTACAAAGTAATAAAATAGTGATTGTATATAATTTGTCATGGCGGACGGGAAATTCAATAATAGGTGCAAAAACTAACCACATAAGAGTCGTCGACGACTGGTCTGTGATATGTACTTAAATGTACTCGAGTACAAGTGTACTTTCTGAAAATAAACCCTCACAGAATTTAGATACTGCAGTGTGTGTACGAAGTGGCGAAAGTGGGATTTTGTTACATCCTTTGACTGACGAATATTCAACAAAATGAGTTACGTTTGGTCTGTTCAGTTTAACGTAGTTTGAATTCATTTAAGAATGAAATAACGTCATTCCCCTGAAGGCAAAAATTCGACAAAATAAAAATCATTACAAAGAAATATGAAAATGAGTTTAAAAACTCCTTTAGAATTAAATCAGGAAAATATCCATAAGGAATGATAAAAAGATAAACAATTAAAAAGATAAATAAAAAGATAAGTTGATGAATAAATGCAGGTAAAAGTAAAATGAAATAAAAGCTACAGAAAAACTAAAAGTAGAATTAAAAGTACATGTGTTTCTACTTGGATAGAAAAGAAAAAGAAAATATATTCTGCGCACTGAAAAGGGGGAAATGAAAACACGGCACAATTAAACTCCAGAATAAATAAAAAAAATAGATAAAAAAAAATGAAAAAAATTTGAAAAACCTCGGTTCTACGAAAGAAAAAACAGAAGGAAATAAAAGTTGTATGTCTCAACCTCAGAGGAAAAATGGAAGTGAAAAATAAAATCACAAAATAGGTAGAAGACGTAAAACAAGTCTGGGAATGAAAAGAGGAATAAGTACTTTCTAGCTCTCTTACTCTTGCTCTCTAAGTCTCGCTATTTTCTCTATATCTATATCTTTATCTCTATATCTCTTTATATCTCTCTCTCTCTCTATATATATATATATATATATATATATATAATATATATATATTTCTATATCATATACATCTCTCTGGCACACACGCACGCGCACACACACACACACACACACACGCACGCACGCACGCACGCAAAATCATACGTCAGAGACAAACAGGCAAGCAGATAGAGAGACAAACTGACAAAGACAGAGGGAGAGAAGATGAGAGAGTGAGAGCTAGGACGAAAACGAGACAGAAAAACAGAGATACAGTGAGAGAGAGAGAAAGAGAGATGGAGTTAAAGAGAAAGAGTTAAAGCGAGAGCGAGAGATGGGAAAAAAAGAGCGAGAGGAACATTGCTCCTCCCTTCGTGGGCAGCGGATCACGATGAAATATTCAGCCGACCCGACCCGACACCAAGTCTGTTCATCCCGGCAGGCAAATCGTAGTTACCTTTGTTTTGCTCTCTCTCTCTCTCTCTCTCTCTCTCTCTCTCTCTCTCTCTCTCTCTCTCTCTCTCTCTCTATCTATCTATATCTCTATCTATATCTCTATCTATATCTCTATCTCTATCTATATCTCTATCTCTATATCTATATCTCTATATGTATCTATCTATATCTCTATCTATATCTATCTATATCTATATCTATATACAATATAGTGTGTGTGCGTGCGTGTGTGTGTGTGTGTGTGTGTGTGTGTGTGTGTGTGTGTGTGTGTGTGTCTATGCATGTATAGGTTTATATATCTACCTCATTATCTCTATCTCAGTCTCTGTCTCTATATCTATCTACATCTCTATCTCTACCTTTTTTTTTGCCATTCTCTTTCTGTCTTCCTCCTCCTTCTTTTCTCTTTTTCTCTTTCTACTTCTTTCTTTCTCCTTCTCTTTTTCCTTCTTTTTTCTTTTCCCTCTCTCCCTTTCTTTCCATTCTCTCTCTCTCTCTCCCTCTCTCTCTCTCTCTATCTATCTATCTATCTATCTATCTATCTATCTATCTCTCTCTCTCTCTCTCTCTCTCTCTCTCTCTCTCTCTCTCTCTCTCTCTACTGTATATATACATATATATATAATATATCTCCACGCGCACCCCCCACGCACACACACACCCACACCCCCACACACACACCCACACCCACACCCACACACACACCCCACACCCACACACAAGACGTATTAGACGAGAGTGGACGGGAACAGACCGACAGCGGAGTAGAAAGGTAAGGGTTGATTTTTGATGGTGGTGGCGCTGCACAAGGTAGTGGTCGAACTGGAGAAGGTGGTGGTGGTGGTGGTGGTGGTGGAACTGGTGGTGGTGGAACTGGTGGTGGTGGAACTGGTGGTGGTGGAACTGGTGGTGGTGGAACTGGTGGTGGTGGAACTGGTGGTGGTGGAACTGGTGGTGGTGGAACTGGTGGTGGTGGAACTAGTGGTGGTGGAACTAGTGGTAGTGGTGGTAGCAATGGTGACGATGATGATGATGATGACCATGGCGATGATGATGATGATGTTCTTGTTATTTACGGTGGTGATGGTAGTGGTAGTGATATTTGTGAAAACGTTAATGATGATAATGACGGTGATGATAGTGGTGGTGGTGGTGATGATGATGGTGGCAGTACTATTGTTGGTAATGAAAATGATGGTGGTAGCAATGGTGATGATGACGATGATGATGATGACAATAATGATGATGACAGTGATGATGATGATAATGATGATAATAATGATGATGATTATGATGATGATGATGATAATGAAGATGTTTGTGGTGATGATGGTAGTGGTAATGATATTTGTGAAGACGTTAGTGATGATAATGACGGTGATGATGATGGTGGTGATGGCAGTGGCAGTACTATTGTTGGTAATGAAAATGATGGTGGTGGTATCAATGGTGATGGTAGTGGTAATGGTAGTGGTAATGATATTTGTGAAGACGTTAGTGATGAAAATGACGGTGATGATGATGATGGTGGTGATGGCAGTGGCAGTACTATTGTTGGTAATGAAAATGATGTTGGTGTTGGTCAAAGAAGGGGGCAGTACTCCCAGGTGGTAAAACTCATATTCGCAAAAGGGCTACAAAGGCTTCAACTTCGAGTCATTTGTTGATGAGGTACCAGATGGGCCCAACTTCTTACAAAGGATTACAAAGGAGGAGCATGCCGACAGGGGACCTTTTAGTCCATAACTAGGTCGTATGCAAAAAGAAAATAATGATAATAATAATAGTAGTAGTAATAATTAATAATAATAATAATAATGATAATAATAATATAATAATTAAATAATAATAATATGATAATAATAATTAATTAATGATAATAATAATATAATGATAATTAATTAATAATAATGATAATGCATACATATACCAAAGGTTTTTTCCTCCCTACACGGGAGGTAGACATAAATAAATATAATAATAAATAATGATAAATAAAACAAGTAAATAGATAAATAGGTAAAGTTAAACAATAAACAAGTAAACGGTAAACAATAATAAATTGACAGATAAAAATAATAAACGATAATCAAGCAAATAATAATAAACAAACAATAACAAACAAATGAATAATATATAATAAATGGCAGGCATTACAGCATCATTTGTTTCAAATTTCCTCGCTCTTTCTACAAAATAACATCCCACTTCACCAGAACTGTGTCTCCGATTAATATGT
>NC_134795.1:61566037-61571037 GCF_046742065.1 Oratosquilla oratoria
CCCTTATATAAATCTTATATAAATCCTTGGAATGGGATTTTTTTTTTTTTTTTAATAATACCACCGTATGAATCTTACGGTGGTATTCTTAAAAAAAATCATTCCTTATAAAAATCTTATATAAATCCTTGGAAGTGAAAGAATTTTTTTTAAGAATACCACCGTTAGTTTTTCAAGAGTAAATGTTGAGCCCTTTATCTCTCAAAAGCAAGGTCACTGTAGCTTAATAGAATGACCTGACCTCAATCATAAGAGGTATAAGTATAACTGTACAGAAGGAGGCAAAGCGAAGGAAATTTAATACAAAAGAAGAAAACGAAAGAAATGGAAGGAAAATGAGAAATAGAATTAAAGAGGTGAATTAAAGTGATACAACACTAATAAGAAAGGAAGAGGCGTGGAAAGAAGGAAAATAATATTGAAAACAAAAATAAGAAACTATAGAAAAATGTGATGACGAAGAAGATACTATAATGCAACATGACCAAAAAGAAACTGAAAGAAGAGCATAATGAGATAAAAAAAAATCAAAAAAGGGCTAAAGACTGCTATGAGAATGAGAAGAGAATCTGATTTCAGAACGAAGAAGAGAGAGAAAGAGGGAGAGGAGCGACCGAGAGGGGAGGAGGTGAAGAGGAGGAGGAGGAGGAGGAGGAAGTAGTGGACGATAACCTGAACGATGTCCGTCCGCTCCGGTACCCACCCTCGGTGAGCAAGCGCGCATGCGCGTGACCCTGTGTTTGTTTGTCACAGAAAGGAGTAATTGATAAAGATCAAAAAGAAGAATAAATAGATAAACAAATGTAAACAAATCTAATTAGGCGAGATAGATCACTTTTAAAACTATCACCAGTCAATATAGGAATAAACTGGTCTGTATACAAGATTTCGTTTGAGGTGATTCACCGTGTTTTCAAATCACGTGCTGGTCTTGTGATGAATGGCTATTAACCTAATTCATGAAAGCTCAGAGATCGTATATATGTATGTATCTACTTATGGTATGTGTGTATAAATACTTGTGTATGTGAATGAAGTGTAGAGACAAAAGATTTGCCTCAAAACACATATATCCATCTGAGCGTAAATATGATTGCACTTTTGGATATTTGTAATATTTGTATATATATATATATATATATATATATATATATATATATATATAATGTAATATAAATTGTGTTTATTTACAGAACATATGTATGTGATATACAATATGTTCAAATATACTTACACATAAATATACTTCCACATATACACGTACATGCATATATGTACACACACATATACACACATGTACACATACATGTGTACACATACACGTACACATTCACATGCACGTACACGTACACATTCACATTCACATGCACATACACATATGAAGTTCAGATTCATGCAGTTGAAAGAGCCCAAGACAATTTATTCGTCCATGCATACATATACACATACACATACACATACACATGTACATGTGCACAAACACGTATACCTGTACATACACATACACATACACATGCATGTGCACGTACGCATACACGTATACATACACATTCACACGCACATGCACATACACATATGCATGTGCACGTATACATACACGTACATGTACACATTCGCACGCACATACACATACACATGAAGTTCTGATTCTTGCAGTTCAAAGAGTCCAAGACAAGTTGTTCGTCTGAGACGTCCTGACTAGAAGTACAGAAACGACGACTCGCAGCTAAACGAGCTTCCGGGCAGAAGCTTCCGGGTGGGGCTTCCGGAGCGGCGAGTCCATCAGGGACCCGAACCTTCTCGCTGTCATAAAAAAAAAAAAAAAAAAAAAAAAAAAAAATGGGGGACAAATATTTTGCCAGAAGAGTACATCTTCTGGGATGAGCTTTTTTATTTCGTTCATAAAGAAATGTTTAATATGATCATAACTACATACGTGATAACGAAGACTTCAAGATAGTTTCTCGACCTTTTTACCTTTGCGTAACCTTTAGAATAAATTGCATGTCTCAATTAACCCCTGCGGAAAAAATAAACATATAGCATATCTTTCTTATTTTATTTTCACCGTAATAATATGTTAGACAGGATGATGTTTATATCACATTATTCCAATAACCAAGAATATGTCGTGGGTGTTTAATTCTATTACGTATATGAAATTAAATCAAAAATCAAAATTGTATTAGCTTATCTCACTTGTTCTCGCGGAACCCTTAGGGAACTTTTGCGGAACCTTAGGGTTCCGGGGAACCCTGGTTGAGAAGCGCTGCTTCAAGAATAGATAGAGTTGATGGGTGGTTGTCCATGTACGCACAGTTGTCTCCACTTATAAGTGATACAATGGTTGATGTCTTCTTGGATGCTGTGGGAGGCTAGTATCCTTGGGTCGTAAATATACGATGTGCGTGAGTCCGTTACGGCCTCATAGACTTTCTTACATCGTAAATGCTCGATGTAAATAGATAAACTTGTTACAGCATCGTTTACAAATGAGGTCAAGTGAACATATGTAGGCTTTATGGTCTCTTACAGTCTCCTTTATTCTTATGTTCTTATTTACCTGAAGGGAATCGCCAGTGACGGCGCAATCATTACAAATAATTTCCGACAGTCGCCTCGGGATTCGAACCGAGGCCTGGCTGAGAATATATGTGCATTTACCTGAAATGAATTGCCAGTGACGGCGCATATCATTACAAATAATTTCCAACAGTCGCCTCGGGATTCGAACCGAGGCCTCAGGACTTGAACCAAGGCCTGGCTGTGAACATATGCGTATTTACCTGAAAAAAGGCCAGTGACGGCGAATATCATTACAAATAATTTCCGACTGTCCTTTCGGAATTCGAACCGAGGCCTCGGGATTCGAACCGAAGCCTCGGGATTCGAACGAAGGCCTGGCTGAGAACATTTGTGTATTTACCTGAAGTGAAATGCCAGTGACGGCGCATATCATTACAAAAGATGTCCGACAGTCACCTCGGGATTCGAACCGAGGCCTGGCTCACTCGGTAAAGCATTGGCCTGGCGTCAAGCGAAGCCTCGGTTCGAATCCCGAGGCGGCTGTCGGAAATTATTTATGTGTGTATTTGTTTTAGCAAATAAAAATTAATTTATTTGTTAGCGCTTTCTCAAGCACCAATTACTGAAATACTCCTCAGTTGTATCACAAAAGTTTGAAAAATATTATAATTTTGATATTGTATGATTTTGTATTTGATATAAAATTATACGGAGTGAGAAGAATGATAATGGACTAACCTAAGAAGTTAAATAGGCTCCAACCCATCACCTTTGCCTTAAGTACCTGGATAGCCTGGGTTAGTGAAAAAAGTCACAGGAAAGTTTCGAAATCGAACTAAAGCCCTTTTACTTTTGAGGAAAGCTCACCACGTCACTAAAACATAATATTTTGCAACATGATGTATGTAATTGTATAATACCAGGCAATATAATTAGCATAAACATGTGGCGCAATGCAATGTAATATACAAGATGATGTGTAGCACACGCGTGGCTTGTCAGTGGGAAATTGAAATTTTGTATCGCCATTAAACGCCAGGAGGTAGCCATAACTCCAGTCTATGGCCCTTTCCTCTGCTTGTGTCTACTTGTATATAAACATAGTAGACACACACAGCCGCGCGCGCATCATCATCATCATCATCATCATCATCATCGTCGTCATCGTCGTCGTCGTCGTCATCATCGTCGTCATCGTCATCATCATCATCATCATCATCATCGTCGTCATCGTCGTCGTCGTCGTCATCATCGTCGTCATCGTCATCACCACCACCATCATCATCATCATCATCATCATCATCATTATTTTTCTTATTTTTTTCTTCTCTTACTTTTTTCTTTTACTTCTTCCTCTTCCTCTTATTCTTCCTCTACTTCCTCTACTTCCTCTTCTACCTCTTCTTCCTCTTCCTCTACTTCTCGTGCAAAGCATCACCCGTGGCCTAAATCGAGAGAGATCCAGAAACCAAAACTGCGGAGAGGTTTGGAGAAGAGATTGTGTGTACCAGTTGGACCCGGAGGCTCATGTTAGGCTTATTACGTCAGTAATCCCCGCAGCGTCTCCGCCGAGAAAATTTTGGCCGAAATTTCTGATGCAGATGTTCTTTGTGCTGCATCACTGTCCCCCTTAACTCCCTGCCCCACCTTCTTTAGCCCCCCTACTCCCCCAAGACTCCTCCCCTGTCCCTCCCTCTGACCCCCTCCCGCCCCTGCCCCCCTCCTTCAGAAGTCCTCTTCATCTCATCCGAGCTCATCTCGACCTTCATCTTCTTCTTCCTCGACCCTCCGCCTCCTCCTCCTTTCGCAGCCTCCTTTGCCTACAGCCTTTCTCCCAAAGGTACCCTCTTTCTTAACTCCTACTCCTCTTCAACCTCCTCGCCCTCCTCCTCCTCCTCGCCCTCCTCCTCCTCCTCGCCCTCCTCCTCCTCCTCCTCCTCCTCCTCCTCCTCCTCGACGTCCTCCTCCTGATCTTCATCCTCGTCCTCATCCTCCTCATCCTCCTCCTCATCCTCCTCATCCTCCTCATCCTCCTCATCCTCCTCCTCGCCCTTCTTCTCCTCCTTGCCCTTCTCCTCCTCCTCGCCCTTCTCCTCCTCCTCTTGCTCCTCCTCCTCCTCCTCCTCCTCCTTTCGCCGCCTCCTTTGCCTACATTCTTTCTCCCAAAGGTAACTTCTTTCTTAACTCCTCTTATTCCTTCTCCTCCTACTCCTCTTCCTCCTCCTCGCCCTCCTCCTCCTCGCCCTCCTCCTCCTCCTTCTGATCTTCATCCTCGTCCTTGTCTTCCTCATCCTCTTCCTCTTAATCATCAGTCCCCTCACTCCATACTCCTCCTCCTCCTCCTCCTCCTCGTCGTCGTCGTCTTCTTATTCTTCCATTTCTTACTCCTTCCTTTTCTCGTTTTTCTCTTCCCCCTCCTCCTCCTCCTTCTCGTTCCCCTCTTCCCCCTTCACCTTATCCTCCTCCTTCACCTC
>NC_134795.1:61576037-61581037 GCF_046742065.1 Oratosquilla oratoria
TCAAAGGTACGAAAACGTGTTTTTCATTTCCTAGTGGTTTCTGTAAAAAAAAAAATTATCACGTGTTTTTATAATTTCTTTGCATGTTTAGATCACTTTTGCAGAAACCACTGGGAAATGAAAAATACGGTTAGCGAACGTTTTCGTCTATTTTAGACATCTTCAAAGGTACGAAAACGTGTTTTTCATTTCCTAGTGGTTTCTGTAAAGATTGTTTATCACTTGTTTTTGTGATTTTTTTGCATGTTTAGATAATTTTGCAGAAACCACTGGGAAATGAAAAATACGGTTAGCGAACGAATTCGTCTATTTTAGACATCTTCAAAGGTACGAAAACGTTTGGGAACCGTATTTTTCATTTCCCAGTGGTTTCTGCAAAAATAGATTATTACGTGTTTTTTGTCATTTCTTTGCATGTTTAAATATTTTTGCAGAAACCACTGGGAAATAAAAAGTACGAACGTTTTCGTCCATTTTAGACATACGATAGCGTTTGGTAACCGTATTTTTCATTTCACAGTTGTTTCTGTAAAAATGGTTTATCACGTGATTTTGTGATTTCTTTGCTTGTTTAGATATTGTCAGACACTGGCTGCTCACACGCACGAACACAGTATAACTGGGGTGGAGGTCCCACGTCGGGATCCCAAGTAGGCGGTCATCTTCCTCTTTTACTTTGATTATATTTATAAACCAATAACTAAAGCAACAACAACGGTCAACAATAACAACAAAAACAACAACAAACAACAATGACAGCAACAGCAACAAAAAGCAACAACGACAACAACAGCAACAAAAATCAACAACAAAAACTAACAACAACAAAAATCAACAACAGTAACAACAACAACAACAACGACACCCCTTTCTCTGAGCATTTTTGAGTTCATTTCTCATCTCAAGACACATGGAAGTTTCCGTTCTGCTGTCAGCCCGGAAAGACAGGTTGCGGTAAAGGGATATGGTATAAGAATTATGAGTAGTCGACTCTTCTTCTGAGCGTACAAAGATCAGATGGCGTGCGTGCGTGCGTGTGTGCGAGTGGATGTGTTTTTGTATTGATGTAATTGGAACAGGTCGTTCATTCAAACACCTTTGTCCTCTTGTTTCTTCTATTTTGTTTTTATTTTATTAGTTTTTGTATTTGTGTAATCATTTATGTGTTTATGTATCATTTATTTATTCATTTATCTATATATTTGATAATTTACTTACGTGTTTGCCTATATATCTATTCATTTATTTGTTTATTTATTTATTTTTCTGTTAACTTTTTTGGGAGAAGCAAAAACGTGACGAAGTGCGGTGAGGAAGAAGAGGACATTGACGTAATGAAGAGTGTGAATCGGCTTGAGGAGGAGGAGGAGGAGGAGGAGGAGGAGGAGGCACGATTCGCCGATGCCAGAAGAGCAACGTCGATAGCAATTATCGGCTTTTTAACAAGTGTGCCGGCAGACATCTTCACCCGACGACGGACGTTTATTATTGTTGGTGTCTCACTTCCTTCGGCTCTTCCACACTTCAATCTCCTTCCCATTTCCTTCTTTGGGGGCTGGGTTGGCCCGGTGGCTAGCCTGCTCGGCTCACCCTTCTCCCGAAAGCCATGGGTTCGGTTTCCTAAAAGTGCAGAGTAGTTTCTGCATGATAATTTCCTTTCATATTACCTCAGGAAGTATTTCCTCGTGTTTGGCTTCAGGCACCAGGTGAAAGAAAATTTCTTCAAGAATGGCTTTGGACGTAAGGACTCAAAAAAAGAGAGAGGGAAGGGGAGGGGAAAAAATCAGGTCTTGCTAATAGAGTAGTTTCTGCATGATTATTTCCTTTTGTATTACCTCAGAAAGTCTTTCCTCGTGTTTGGCTTCAGGCACCAGGTGAAAGAAAATTTCTCCAAGAATGGTTAGAATGCGAGGACTCGAAAAAAAGGGAAGAGGGGGAAAGAAAAAGCAGAAGGTTTTGCCCACAGAGTAGTTTCAGCATGATGATTTCCTTTTGTATTACCTTAGAAAGTCTTTCCTCGTGTTTGGCTTCAGGCACCATGTGAAAGAAAATTTCTTCAAGAATGGTTAGGACGCGAGGACTCGGAAAAAAAAAGGGAAGAGGGGGGAAGAAAAAGCAGAAGGTTTTGCCCACAGAGTAGTTTCTGCATGATTATTTCCTTTTATATTACCTCGGAAAGTCTCTCCTCGTGTTTGGGTTCAGGCACCAGCTGAAAGAAAATTTCTTCAAGAATGGTTAGAATGCGAGGACTCAAAAAAAGGGAGGGGGAGGGAAAGAAAAATCGAGAGGTCTTGTCCACAGGGCAGTTTCTGCATGATGATTTCCTTTTGTATTACCTCAGAAAGTCATTCCTCGTGTTTGGCTTCAGGCACCAGGTGAAAGAAAATTTCTTCAAGAATGGTTAGGACGCGAGGACTCAAAAAAGGGAGGGGGAGGGAAAGAAAAATCGGGAGGTTTTGGCCACAATAGTTTCTGGTATTTCGACAAAATTCCTTCTCTACTGCTCCTTAATATTGGTTCTTCTGAGCCTCTCGAAGTCGCTTATGCGCCTCTTGTTCTCAAGGGGTCTCGTTCGTTCTGAAACAGGGCGAATCTATTCAGCTGAGAGTTCCATGCGTCCCTCTTGCACTCAGGGAAATTGAATCTAAGTCCAGACAATTATATACCGACGTAAGTGGTAGTAGGAAAACAGAGGAGTCTTAGTTCGGATTTATTCCTAACTAGTATGGGCACCCTGAGACTGTGCAGATCATTTCAATAGTGCCAGTACTATATATTCATCTATCTATATTTATATACATACATTATATATATATGTATGAGAAATCATGCCCTGAGGATGTCTGAATAGACGAAAGCGCTTGGTCATCAGTTTTTCTTTTTCTTTGGTGGTTTTTTTTTTCCGCATTATTATATATATATATATATATATATTATATACATACATTATATATATATGTATATAATATATATATATATAAATTGTGTCCGCACGAGTCTCTGAATATATGAGAGAGAGAGAGAGAGAGAGAGAGAGAGAGAGAAGGAATAAAAGAAGAGGAAGGAACAGTAGGAGAAAAAAATATGTAAGAGACAGACAGACAGAGAGAGACATAGTGAGAGAAAGAGAAAGAGAGAGAAGGAGAAAAAAAAGAGAGAGAGAATGGCTGGCAGACTATCGAGGCAGATGTTTCAACCGGAAATGGTTCTCACTTCTGGAGGCTCCTCTGACCGGGCTTAGGTCTGGGAGTGCCGGATGCAGCGACATATGTCGTCGTCGTCCTCCTCCTCCTCCTCCTCCTCCTCCTCCTCCTCCTCCTCTTCCTCCTCCTCCTCCTCCTCCTCCTCCTCCTCCTCCTCCTCCTCCTCCTCCTCCTCCTCCTCCTCGTCGTCGTCGTCGTCGTCGTCGTCGTCGTCGTCGTCGCCCCCCCCCCCAACATACTCCCCTCCTTCCCTCCTCCGTACAGCAAGGGCAGTTCAAGAAATTCTCACGATTATTGTTATTATCAGTATCATCATTGGAATTGATATTATTATTGGTATTTGTGTGTTAGTATTATTACTAGTATTAGCACTAGTACAAATACTAGTTCTTATAACAGCATTGACAATAGTTGTAGTATTAGAATCAGTACTAATATTAGTATCAGTATTGGTATTGGTATTAGTATTAGTATTCTTACTTGTACTAGCACTAGCACAAGTACTTGTTCTTGCATCAGCATTAGTAGTTTTAGTAATATCATTAGTATTGGTATGAGTATTAGTATCAGTATCGGTATCAGTATCAGTATCAGTATCAGTATCGGTATTGGTATTAGAATTAGTATTGGTATACATTCTATTTCCCTTTAAGAGTGCCTTGTTTCATGTTGTTCCGCATTTTCTTATTTTTTGTTGTTTTTTATTCTAATTGATTTACATTATTTCAAATTATCATACTTATTTTCTCATTGTTTAATTACATCTCCTCTCCTAGGCATGGAAGACTAACATTCTCACCTCTTCGACACTCCCTTTATACCTTTTGTGGTGAAAGGAATCAATGTTTTTATTTTCACCAACCATGACCAATTTTGTAAAAAAAAAAAATAATAATAAAAAACAAATTAAAAAAACAAACAAAAAAAATCGGGTAATACGTTTAGTACCTATGGTATTCACCTAGTGTTTTTCTTTTATAGAATTAGGTTATTTCAAGAAAGTAAACAGATACATATTTGCCTAAGGTAGTTTTCATATAAGGTATTCATTCTCAACACTCGTTTAGTTTCTAAACAATATCAATCTTTCACACAGTGTATTTTATTGAAGAGGAGAAAATTGAGGGAGGGTGACGGGGGGAGGGGGTGGCGGGGGTAAGACAAAAGGGGGAGGACAGCAGGGAGGGGAGGGGAGGGGAGGTGAGGGGAGATGAGAGGGGAGGGAAGGGAGGGGAATATGTGTGAGGTGGCGCGGGATAATTGAATTAGGAAAGGAAAAGAAAAAAATCATTGAAATCATCAAGTTAAGGCTGAAGGGAGTACGAAAGGGGAGGACGAAGAAAAAGAGAGGGATGAACAAAAGGAGGAAGAGGAGGGGGAGGATGGGAAGGAGAAAGAGGAGGGGGAGGATGGGAAGGAGAAAGAGGAGGAGGAGGAAGGGAAGGAGGAAGAGGAGGAGGAGGAGGAAGAGAAGGAGAAAAAGGAGGAAAAAGAGGAAGGAGAGAAAGGAAAGGAGAAAGAGGAGAAGAAAGGAAAGGAGGAGGAGGAGGAGGAAGGGAAAGAGGAAGAGGAGGAGGGGAAGAAGGAAAAAGAGGAAGAGGGGAGGAAAGGAAGGAGGAAGAAGAGGAGGAAGAGGAGAAGGAAGAGGAAGAGCGAGATAAGGAGGAAGAGAAGGAGGAGGAGGAAGAGAAGGAGAAAAAGGAGGAAAAAGAGGAAGGAGAGAAAGGAAAGGAGAAAGAGGAGAAGAAAGGAAAGGAGGAAGAGGAGGAAAAAGAGGAAAAGGAGAAAAAAGGGGAA
>NC_134795.1:61586037-61671037 GCF_046742065.1 Oratosquilla oratoria
GCAGACTCTTCGTGCTGCCGAAGAGACACCTGACCTTGCGTGGGTTGGGCCTTCCACTTCTGAGAACCCAACGCGGCCAGGAGTCCGGCAGACTCTTCGTGCTCCCGAAGAAACACCTGACTTTGCGTGGGTTGGGCCTTCCACTTCTGAGAACCCAGCGCAGCCAGGAGTCCGGCAGACTCTTCGTGCTACCGAAGAAACACCTGACTTTGCGTGGGTTGGGCCTTCCACTTCTGAGAACCCAGCGCGGCCAGGAGTCCGGCAGACTCTTCGTGCTCCCGAAGAAACATCTGACCTTGCGTGGGTTGGGCCTTCCACTTCTGAGAACCCAACGCAACCAGGAGTCCGGCAGACTCTTCGTGCTCCCAAAGAAACACCTGACTTTGCGTGGGTTGGGCCTTCTACTTCTGAGAACCCAACGCAGCCAGAGGAGCCCGGCAGACTCTTCGTGCTGCCGAAGAAACCGGAGGGCCTTCTCTCTTATGTATGTCAAAGACAAAAGACCTCAGCCCTACAAGGTTTCAAAGACCTCCTGGATATCAGGTGCCTTGCCACACACGATACACCGCATGTCTGGCGGAAGGCAAGGGTCGCTTGAGCTTTGGAATGCTTTGCTCTATTGTGCTGTATTGTATTACACTCTATTGTATTGTAATGTATTTGTATTAGATTGAATTGCATTCCATTGTGCTGTATCGTATTGTATATAATTATGTTTTATTACGTTGTATTATATTTCATTGTGTTGCATTGTGCTGTTTCGTAACGTACATCGTGTTCATTGTTTTGTATTCCACTGTATTGGATTACATTGAAATATGACCCAACTTGACCTATCGAACGTCCAGGAATTCAGGAGTGTGGGAAGAGCACAATTCGAAAAGAAGAGTCAAAAATGTTTTGTAAATTTGATCAAGAGAAGCAGCGGGAGAGCCAGGATCGGAGAAGCGAAAATAAACGGAAGAAGAAGGAGAATGTAAAGGATGAGGCAAAAGTGGGCGTGGGCTGGGACGAGGTCAAGGAGGAGGAAGAAGAGGAAGAGGAGGAAAAAAAGGAGAAAGAAGAGGAGGAAGAGGAGGAGAAAGAAGAGGAGGAAAAAGAGGAAGGGTAGGAAGAAGAGGAGGATGAAGAAGAAGAGGAGGAGGAGGAGAAGGATGAGAGAGGGGAAAATAAGGACGATTAGGACGAAAAGGTGAGCCAGGAGTAGAACGAGGAAGTGGACGAGAAAGAAAACGAAGACAAGGAGGAGGAGGAAGAGGAAGAGAATGTGGAGGAAGAGGAAGAAAAGAATGTGGAGGCGGAGGTATAAGTGGACAAGGACGAGTTTGAAGAGGAGAAAGATGAAGAGGAAGAGGGAGAGGAATATGGGGACGAAGATGAGGACGAGGAAGAGGGCAAGGAGAAAGACGAGGAGGAGGACGAGGAAGAGGGCAAGGAGAAAGACGAGGAGGAGGACGAGGAAGAGGAGGAGGAGGAAGAGGAGGAGGAGAAGGAGGAGCAGAAACTGCTGAGTAAAGTCGCAGCGAAAAGAAAAATGAGAGGAGATCTGAGAACCCAAGAAAGACTAAAGAGAAGACGAGGAGGAGGAAGAAGAAGAGGAGGAGGAGGAGTGGGAAGAGGAGTAGGAAGAGGAGGAGGAAGAGGCGGAGGAAGAGGCGGAGGAAGAGGAGGAGGAAGAGAAGGAAGAGGAGTAGGAAGAGGAGAAGGAAGAGGAGGAGGAAGAGGAAGAGGAGGAGGAAGAGGAAGAGACTCATAGCTGGCGAATGGCGAGGAAGAGAGAAAGAGTGAAGGATCAAGGAAATTAATGAGAGAGTGGACAAAAGAAAGGAAGAAATGCTATAGAGGAAGAAGAAGGCAAGACAGATAAGTGGACTTGAAACAAGAGCTAGTCAAGACGAAGGAGGAAGAGAACGGGGAAGAAAATAAGGAGGAGGAGGAAGAGAGGAGAGAGGATGAAGAAAGGAAGGAAGAGAGGAGATGATGAAGAAAGGGAGGAAGAGAGGAGAGAGGATGAAGAAAGGGAGGAAGAGAAAGAGAGGAGAGTTGAGACGAAGGAGGAAGAGAACGAGGAAGAAAATAAGGAGGAGGAAGAGAGGAGAAGATGAAGAAAGGAAGAGAGAGAGGAGAGGGTGAAGAAAGAGAGGAAGAGGATAAGAGGCGTAGAAAGAGAAATGGAGGAGGTGGAAGAGAAGAGGAGAAAAGAGAGTGGAGGAAGAGAGGAGGAAAATAGTAGGAGGAAGAGAGTAGGAAGAAGAGAGTAAGAGGAAGAAATAGAAAGAGGAAGAGAGGATGAGAAAAGGAAGTGAAGGAGTGATACGAAGAAAATGAAAATTGATATTCGATAGAGAGGAGGAAAAAGAGGAAGAAGAGAAAGAAGAAGAAGAGAAGGAATGGTACGAGGAAAATGAAAATTGATAATCGATATAAAGGAGGAAGAAGAGGAGGAAGAGGAAGAAGAAGATGAAGAGAAGGATTAGTAGAGAGGAAGAGAGTAACGCGCACACAAACTCTCGGGACAAGGAGGAGATAAAGAGACGTCGAGAGAAACGGAAGAAGTGGAAGGAAGAAAATGGAAAGAGAAGAATAATAAAGGAGACCTGATGAAGTAAAAGGAAGAGAGAACCGAAGAAGAAGGAAAAGGAGGAGGAGGAGGAGGAGGTGAAGAAGAAGGGGGAGAGGGAGGAGGAGGAAGAGAAAGAGGAGGAGAAGAGGGAGGAGGAGGAAGAGGAGAAGGGGGAGGGGAGAAGGAGGAGAAGGAGAAGGAGAAGGAGGAGAGGGAGTAGGAGGAAGAGGAGGAGAAGGGGGAGAAGGAGGAGGAGGAGGAGAGGGAGTAGGTGGAGAAAAAATAGGAGAAGGAGGAGAGGGAGTAGGAGGAGTAAAAGGAGGAGAGGGAGGAGGAGAAAGAGGAGGAGGAGGAGAAGGAATAGGAGTAAAAGGAGGAGAGGGAGGAGAAAGTGGAGGAGGAGGAGTAGGAGGAGGAGGAGGTGGAGGAGGAAGAGGAGGAGGAGGAAGAGGAGGAAGAAATCAGAGGCGAGATGAAGTAGGCAGCGGGACGCTATCAGATGTGGTAGCGGAGGGGACGGACGGACGGACAGACAGACAGGCGGACGGACGGACAAGCGGACACACGGACTTTCCACGATCAAAGAGGTGAAGAAAAGGGTCGCTCAGAGAAAGGGAGAGAGAGAGAGAGAGAGAGAGAGAGAAAGAAAGAGAGAAAGGAAGTGAGTGGGAGAGAGAGAGGGGGAGGGAGAGAGAGGCTGGTGAGGGGAGAGAGTGGAAAAGGGAAGAGAGAAAAGAGAGAGAGAGAGAGAGAGAGAGAGAGAGAGAGAGAGAGAGAGAGAGAGCGGCGAGGGAGGGGAGAGTGTAAATAAAGGAAGATAGAGAGAGAGAGAGCGGCTGGTGAGGGGACAGAGTGGAAAGAGAGAGAGAGAGAGAGAGAGAGAGAGAGAGAGAGAGAGAGAGAGAGAGAGAGAGAGCGGCGGGGGAGGGGAGAGTGTGAACAAAGGAAGAGAGAGAGAGAGAGAGAGAGAGAGAGAGAGAGAGAGAGAGAGAGAGGCGGGGGAGGGAAAGTATGAAAAAAAGGAAGAGGGGGAGTGAGAGGAAGAGAGGAGGGTGTAGAGAAGAAGGAGGGAGAGGAGGAGAGAAAGAAATGGGGTGAGAGTTATTTGAACATAGGATGAACCTAGCACAGTACTACCATCGTGGCTCGCCAACTTCTGCTTTCAGAAATCCAGGGTCATTTCAGGAACTACAATTATCACTTTTTGTGTGTGTGTGTGAGCTCATAATGCGCTATGTATTAACCTTATAAGCTGAGAAATTATAATTTGCTCTTTTGAGCTACGAAAGGTTTTGGAAGTGATTTTTGAAAAGGAGTGGACAGAGTTTCCAGTATTTTTTCTTTCCTTCAGGTTCTTCCGTAGAAATAGTTTCTATCACCCTAAGAATGTGAACCAATTACCCAAGGCCAAGGCTGAAGGAGTACAACGATGTCACAAATATTTTTGAGTCTGTCTGAAGAGTCTGGAAAGTAAAAACTAGAAAAAAAAGATAAGAAAAGTATTCAAGGCCACCACTAGTTCACTGTCATCACACACCAAAAGCCTTTTAGGTGATAGGTCGAGTCCCGTTTCCAGGACCTTTTTTTTGGGGGGGAGTTCTTTCGGAGCCTAGTGAAGAACTACGGAGATTCTTTTTTTTTTGGGGGGAAGGGGGGAGAAAGGAGTTGGGAGTTCTTTCGGAGCCCATGAAGAAATACCGGAGAGACTTCTCCTTATGCGTTCTTCTCTCCCAGAAGGAAGAAAACGGGTACTAGAGACTCCCGAAGAACGGTTTTATGGATCTCTCGGGGATTCCCCGCTTGAATCCCTTCAAAACGGTGACCTTCTTAATAACCTCCTCCTCAGGTTAGAGGCAGACGATTCTATTCAGGCGACGAGATGACCTCCAGCTGAAGAGGACTTCAAACGACCGTGACCCCTATCTGACCGAAGCTCGTCTCTTCGTCTGCATAAAATCTCTTGTTTTAGGAATAACAAAATCAATTAAGTGCGTCACTCTATTGAAGTTACCAATAGCTAAACGTTGCCTCAGGCCTACCCCCTACCCCTCCCACCCACTCCCTCCTCAGGAGGGGAGGGGAGACTCGCGGAGAGGGGGAAATGAGATCAGAGGAGAATTACGAGAAGGGGAAATGATAGGAAGAGGTGACGTAAGAGTAGAGGCTTGTGGCGGAAGGAAAATGATTGATAAGGGAAATGAAAAGGGGGGAAGAGGACGAGTGGGGAAGGAAATGAGAAGGAAGAACATAAACCAGCAGATGACAAAATAAATATACAAGATGTAGAAGAAACAGGAAATAGATGTAGCTTAAAGAAAAATCAAGAAAAATATCTGAAAAACAGAATTAGAAATGGACAAAAATATGGTTAAGAATGAGAAAGAAAGGAAAAAAGACTGAAAAAAAGAATGAGGGAGAAAGTAAAAAAAAAAAAGACTGAAAAAAATAAAATACAAATAAGAAAAAAATAAAAGAAAAAACAAACCACGGAAAGAAAGAACCAAGAAAGGGGTGAGAGGTGAGGGTGAACAAGCAAACACAGAGGAAGGAATGCGTTGACTGTCCAGGTACTCTTCGTCAAGTAAGAACAAGTCACGTGAACCACTCATCCACTTCACTGTGGATTTGGTGCCACAGAGATGAGTAAATTCTCCTGGCGGCAAACGGAACGGAATAAACGTGACACACGGGCGAAGAGCGTATGCCAGGAGGTCCGTTGCTGCGGCCGAAGCCGTCACCTTTGCCACAGGGATGAATAGAATAGCCTGGCGATAGCCAGAAGATGACGCGACCGTCGAGGTTCTGACGATCCAAGAAGAGAGGAAAAAAGATAGAGAGAGAGAGAGAGAGAGAGATGGGGGTGGATAGAAGATAGAGTGGATAGAGAGAGGATAGAGAGCGAGAGAGAGGATTGAGAGAGAGCGGAATGAGAGAGAGGGGATTGAGAGAGAGGGGATTGAGCGAGAGAGGATTGAGAGAGAGAGAGGATTGAGAGAGAGAGAGAGAAAGAGAGAGAGAAGTGGGGGAGTGAGAAGAGAGGATAGAGAGAGAGAGAGAGAGAGGGGGGGTGGATAGAAGATAGTGGATAGAGAGAGAATAGAGAGCGAGAGGAAAGAGATAGGATAGAGAGAGAGAGAAAATAGAGAGAGAGAGGGAGAGAGAGAGAGAGAGAGAGAGAGAGAGAGAGAGAGACATGCATGTTTCGAGAAGGACCTTGTATAAGCGAAGGGGGTAATGAAGTTTCGGGCAAAGGGACCATAGCGTGACGTGACGCCAAGAGAGGGGGGAGGGGAGGGGAGGGGATGGTGGGGGGAGGGGGGAGAAGGGGGGAAGATGTGGGGGAGAAGGAAAGACGAGGGGGAAGATAGTGGAGAGAAAAAAGGGACTGAGGAGAAAGAAAGAGAAGGAGGAAGAGAAAGAAAGGAGGAGAGAGGAAGGAAAGAAGGAGAATAAGAAGAGGAGAAGGAGAGAGGACGGGAGGAAGGAGGAGAGAGAAACTTGAGAAGGGGAATAAAGGAAGAAGAAGATTTTGAGAAGAAGGGGAGAAAGGAGGGGAAGAGGGAAAGGTGTGGGATATTTTTATCTATTTATTTTTTTTTTTTTTTTTTTTTTAGTAATTTGTTGATAATATATAATATATAATCAGCGTTTCTATCCTTAGGGACAAAATCGCGCCGACGGAAGGAGGGAGGGCGTGGAGGAGGGGAAAGGGAGGAGTTGGGGAAAGGAGTGAACGAAAGAAAGGAGGTAGGGAATGAGGGAGGGGAAGAGAGAGTGGTAACTGAGGGGAAGAGATGATAGGAAGAATATATCAATTTATTATTTACTATTTACCTGTTTGTTTATTACTTAACTATACCTATGCATTTATTTATGTAATTTATTACTTACATTATTATAGTTTTTATTTTTTCATTTTATCATTATTATGATTTTTTCGCATCCGACCTAGATACGGACCAAAAGGTCTCCTGTCGGCATGCTCCGCCTTTGTAAATCCTTTGTCGGAGGATACAGGGTGATAGAGGATCTTGTTTGGTAGAGTTTGCGTGAGAGAGTACGAAAAATTAGGAAGAGCGTGAGCAAAAGAATGAGTGGTGAATGGATAAGAAAGAAAGATTGAAAAATAGAAAGAATGCTGGGGGAGAGGGGGAGGGGGAGAGGGGAGAGGGGGAACGAGAAATGGATGAATGGAGGGAGGGAAGGAGGGGGAGGGAGTGTTTGGGACTAGACTGAAGAATACCAAAGGAGTGACAAGCAAAAGAGACGAAAAAAAATAATATATAGAAAGTGAAGGAGCAAGGGAGAGGAGCAAGGAAGAGGGGCGGAGACTAGGAAAGGGGGGGGCCAGAAGAGAGAGAAAAAGAGAGAGAGAGGGAGAGAGAGAGAGAGAGAGAGAGAGAGAGAGAGAGAAGAGAGAGAAAAAGAGAGAGAGAGGGAGAGAGGAAGCGGGGTTATGCCCTCTCGTGACACGACTAAAGGAGAACCGACGCGTCACAAACGAAGGGATGGCGTGACGAACAAGCTGACAAGAATCGCACAACCTTATCTCCCAAGGAGATGAGAGCGGAGGGGGGAGGGGAGGAGGGAGAGAAGAGGAGGGGGAGAGGGAGGGGGAGGGGGAGGACTTCGTGGGTCCAAGTTCTTACGTCCTTCAATACAGTCACATACCTCCATGATCTCTGTTCTTCTTGACCCCAAAAGATTTGATTCAGTCGACCAGGCGGACTTTGGTCTGAATGGCGCCCTCGTCGGTCGAGACCCCACGAGGGACCTTTGTTTGCGTCCCCTCAGATGAATGAAATAATCTGGTGTGGGTAGGAACAAAGAGTTCCGACCACGTCGCCGTGTTTAAGGTATTAGGTGAAGTTTGTGTTTACTTGGTGCCGAGAATGAACCCAGAGGTACTTCGCTAGACACGGTCATAAACATCTTCGATCCGGTGGATCGCTTTCGGGGTTGTGTTCTGGCTAAAAGAACTATATGGGAGGGGCAAAGGGGGGCAAGGGGGGCAAGGAGAGGGCAGAGGGAAGATTCAGGACAACATTGTTTGCTTGTTCCCTATACATTTCTCACTCTCCCACTCTCTCGTTCTCTCACTCTCTCGCTCTCTCGCTCTCTCACTCCGTCACATTAATTCTCTCATTCTCTCTCTTTCCCTCTCTCTCTCTCCCTCTCTTGTTCTCTCTTTATCAATATATATATATGTATATATATAAATATATATATATATATATATATATATATATATATACATATATATATATATATATATACACAATATTGATTCTTTTACTTATTTATATCCATCCTTCCTTCCAGGAATATCTGTCTCCAACTTTCTCCTCTCCATTTCTCCTTCCTCTCCCCCTCCTCTCTCCCTCCTTCTCTCCTCTCCCTCCTCTCCCTCTCTTGCAGCCTACCTACGTGTCGCTTGTCTGAGCGTCTTGCCATTTCGCGTGGCCCGTGTGTTCATAATCCACCATTACCCTTGACTCTTATAAGCCTAAATAAGTGTATTCCTGCAAGAAGTATGAATTATGGAGTGCTGTTTGCATAATTCGTCGCTGATGACCGCAATAGAGCTTAATAGGAGAGAGGAAGGTCGTCATGCAACGTAGTCGAACAGGGATGTTTGATCCTCCGGGTCGAAAACCTCAGCCCAGAAGTCTCGATTTTTTTTTTTTTTTTTTTTTTTTTTTTTCACGGGTGACCTTCAACATCTAGGGCGCGAGTCGATGTCCATGATATACTTTCCCGCGATGAAGCCGAACAGGGATGTTTGATCTTTCGGGTTGAAAACTCAGCCCAGAAGTCTCGATATTTTTTATTATTTTTCATAGGTGACCTTCAACATCTAGGGCGCGAGTCGATGTCCGTGATATACTTTCCGGCGACGCGAGGAATCAATACCCGTTTCTTTTGCGTAGGTAACTCCAAGCAGAGCTGTCACGGCAACGTACTAGTATATCATTTGGTTTCTGTTTTACGCGTGGATTTTTTTTTTTTTTTTTTTTTTTTATAAATTATTCGACTTCAACTTCAAAGGTACGGAAGAAATTGAAGGAAATTATGTGATAATAAAAAAGATATTAATTATAATAATAAAGGGATGGGACAAAGTGACAAGTCCTTCTTCTGAAAAAGCAAGACACAGCCGAAGAAAGGCGTCTGGCTTTCGTCGAAATTAATGGCGGAAGTCATCTCGCAAATATATATATATATATATATACATATATATATAAAGTTACTTTGTATAAGAATATTTCGACTATTCAGCAAAGAAGTCACTTGAACATAACTGAACACGACCTGTTCAAGTAGACTGCTTCCAGCTATGCTTTCTCAGTCAGCGAGAAATAGTATCATTTTTTTCTGTAGGTCACCTCCAGCATTACTGCCATCGGGACAATACCAGCAAGGTATGACTTCCCTTTCGTAGGTAACTCTGGGAAGATAATAGTCTTCATTCACATCGTAGGCGAGTTCCAGCAGAACCGCTATAGTGGTCGTAAGGCTGGAATTATTCCTTTGTGCAATGGTATCTTCGACTCTATTGCCTTCTGCCTCATTGTATGCTTCCCTCTTCAATCTCAATTACCAAAAGGCGACAATCCTCTTCGGAGGGGAGGGGGGGGGAGTAGGGGGAAGGGGGAGTTAGGGGGAAGAGGGGGGGGAGAGTTCTTAGGCTGGAAATGATCATAAATTGTGGGGAAGGAGGTACACAATGGAAAATAGTTTCTGCCAAGAGAGAGAGAGAGAGAGGAAGGACGCGAATTGTTCTGGATTCCAAAACCCAAATTCCAGATTACTTGACACACACTCTCCATTCTGGATTTGTTTCAGACGACTCTGGCCGAGTTTGTTCATTCAGCTGAAGGAAGCCTGAAGGGTTAAACTCGTCGATCTGATCCCGGTTAACCCTCTCACTGGGTTTTGTCATTGTGGAGTTGATTCTAGCTGCCGTCAGGCGATTTTATTAGGACAAGGGTTACCTCCCCCCAGTCTCTTCAGAGTAGAAATGGAGTTGGTTTCAAGCCTAGAAAACGTGGATAGTTTGTTTTCCCCTCTGCTTCTCTCACAACTTGTCAAGATGTCATATATATATATATATATATATATATATATTTATATATATATGTATATAAATGTATATGTATATTCATATATGTATATATTGATATATGTATATATATATATATATATATATATATATATAATATATGTGTGTGTGTGTGTATGTATATATATATAATATTTATTTGTTTTAATTGATCTTTTTTCTATTTATCTATTTTGTTTTATTCATATTTGTTTATTTTGTTTATTATTATTATTATCATTTATCATTATTATAAATCTATTCATTTTATTTTTTATTTTATTTTTATTTTATTTTTATTTTTATTATTTTTTTTATTTTTTTTTTTTTATTTATTTGTTTATTTATTTACTTATTTATTTATTTACTTGTTTATTTATTTCGAGCACTGAGAGCCAAGAATCACATAGTACGGAATAGTTGCTACATAGAATGGTTGTTTACGGTGTGGCAAAGTAAGTGAATAGTGCATGATCAATACATGTGTAAGTGAATAGTGTTTCATAGGTGCATGTTTTACGAGAGAAGTTACCTTTTACATTCCTGGGTGCCAGAAACCATTGATTCCCTGTCACGTGGTTTGTTGTTGTTGTTACTTTTGTTGCTTATCTAATTTGGAAAATATATTCACTGTCATCTGAGCCTTAAGCAAGATGGATTTCATTACCATAACTCCAGTTGTTGGACGAAAAGTTAAAAGGTCAAAATTATTCAACTTTGCCGAAAAGTTTTCATATAGGTTATGTATATATGTATACAGAATTTGTATATATTGGTATATATTTGTATATATATATTTGTATATATATTTGTATATATTTGTATATATTTGTATATATTTGTATATATTTGTATATATTTGTATATATTTATAATGTGTGTGTGTGTGTGTGTGCACGTGCGTGTGTGTGTGTGTGTGTGAGAGAGAGAGAGAGAGAGAGAGAGAGAGAGAGAGAGAGAGAGAGAGAGAGAACTACAATAACTCCTTGGTTCGCTCGTGGACAGATTTCCCACAAAGACAAATAATGTACGGAACATCATACATTATATGCGAGGTTGAAGACACCGACTACGTAGTGAATAAATTCTTCCTGAAAGTGTCGGTTCATCGAGAATAGTGACAAACTAGTTCTTAAATATCAGCAAATGAATAGTAGGCAAAATGCATAGTAGGGGGGAAAAATTTATCAAATAAAAAAAATATTGATTAGTACCGTTTTCTTTGAGTTATGAAAATTGAATAAATGGCATGAAAGAGAATTTTTACGAAACAAAACACTAATTACTTGATCTAATGAGTTACCATGCAGGTCGACTGCATGACTGTGGACACTGATTGCATGGTACGGGAATAGTTTCCGTGAGTGACGGTGTTGTCCATGCAACATGAGATTTATGATGGGGATACTAATTACTTGTTTAGGTGACCTGTCATGCACTCCAATATTTTTTTTTTCTATGTACCTATTTGTTTTATTTGTTTATCTTTATTTATTTTATTTATTTATCATTAGTAGTAGTGTTTATTTCTATTATTATTGTTATTATTTTCATTATTATTATTTTTATTATCATTGTTATCATTATTATTGTTATTATTATCATTATTATTGTTATCATTATCATTATTATCATTATCATTATATCATCATTATTATTAATGTATGTATATATGTATATATATATATATATACATAATATATAATATATATAATATATATAATATATATAATATATATAATATATATAATATATATAATATATATAATATATATATATATATATATATATTATATATATATATTTTTTTTTTTTTTCGAGGGTAGAGGGCCAAGAATCACATAGTACGAGATGGTTGCTGCATAGTGAGAATGGTTGTTTACGGTGAGAGATTTATGATGAGGGATCTAATTACTTGTTTAGGTGACCTGTCATGCACTCTAATTGCCCAATTCAGGACGCTAATTGCGTGGTATGAGGAATAGTTCTTACGAATGATGATCAACAATTAGGTCCCACGGTACAGGAAGTATATGCTGTGGAGTGCATGGCACAGCATAACAAAATGCATGGCACAGCATATCAAAATGCATGACAGCATGAAACATGAATAGGTGCATGGTGCAATACGAATTATGCATTATAGTTCAGCATTTGAAATGTACAGTTCAGCATAAGTAATGTACAATGCAGCATAATGAAATGTACAGAGCAGCATGGAGAAATATACAGGGCAGTATGATAAATGTATTGTGAATCATGAAAAATGCATAGTCCAGCATAATGCATGGTGCAGCATGGAAATTTAATAAAAAAAAATTGCTAAGTGTGGCATATGGAATATGAAATATAGCTTGGGAAACGTGTAATGCAGCATAGGGAATGCATAGTGCAGCATAGATATTATAAAACTGCATAATGTAGCATAGGAAACGTACAATACATCATAGGCAATCTGGAGTGTAGCATAGGACATGTGCAGTGTAGCATAAGAATGCTGCGGTGTAACAGGAAATATCAAAGTAGCATAACCAATGTGCAATGCAGCATAGACAGTATGCAATGCATCATAGGTAATGTGCAGTACAACATAAGCAATATGCAATACAGTAGATACGGTGCAGCATAGGTATTGTATAGAGCAGCATAGGCTCTGTGCATTACAGCATTAGAACAGGACACTGCACCAAAGGAGTTGAATCATGCTGCATAGGAATTGTTGGACAGTGAATCCATGCTGGCGAATAAGGACAAGGATTCTACATTTCGAGGAAGAAAAGGATACAAGGAAGGAAGAAGATAATGCAGAATCTGAGTGACCATACTCTCTCTCTCTCTCTCTCTCTCTCTCTCTCTCTCTCTCTCTCTCTCTCTCTCTCTCTCTCTCTCTCTCTCTCTCTCTCTCTCTCTCTCTCTCCTTATCTCTCTTTCTATCTATATCTCAGTCGCACACACACGCACACACACACACACACACACACACACACACTCACACACAAACACACACACGCACACACACACACACGCACACACACACACACACACACACACACACACACACACACACACACACACACACACACACACACACACACACACACACACACACACACACACACACACACACACAGACACACACACACACATACACACACACCTACTAAACTGGGACAGAAGAAATTCAAGAGGACACGAGAAGAAACTTAAGAAGGACAGTTACAGAGGAGATCTGAAAAAGAATAGCTTTCCACAAAGAGTGATAGATATCTGGAACACACTGAAAGAAGAAACAGTGATGGCTAGAAATATACATGACTTTGAATAAAAAACTGGATGCGGAAAGATACAATAGCGGGTCACTACGAGCATAGCTCTTTTCCCGCAAAATACAACTAGGTAAATACATCTAGGTAAATACAGCTAGGTAAATACAACTAGATAAATACAACTAGATAAATACAACTAGGTAAACACACACACTCACTCACTCACTCACTAGGTGACCCACATTGCTTCCACAAGGTCGACAAGAATTCTGGCGTATTAAAGGGAGCACGCAAAGGAGGAGGAGGAGGAGGAGGAAGAAGGGGAGGAGGAGGAAGAGGAGGCGTCACGCAATGGTGTCACGTCATGGACATTGCACGTGCTACTCTTTGAGGGCTTTAGAAGTATACAGTGTGTCCTTTGAGGACACATCTACCTGACCCACGGTATAAAAATATATATGTAATTTTTTTTTTTTTTTTTTTTTTTTTTTTTTACTGTGACAACACAATATACATTTTCTTCCTGGTGGTTCTTGGGTCACATTAAAGTGTCCGCGGTACCACAGTCAGATCCCAAAGTTCGATAACTGCCTTGCGTTGTTGTGCTTGCCTGCCACAGTAGATGTTGCCCTGATCGCTGGCCTCGAGCGGCATCGCAAATAAGTCTTCCTGTGACCTTTCCATTCAGATACGGGGAAGAAGACGTCAATATGTCTATGTGCCATGCATTACATCACAGGAGTCCTCTCTCGTTCTCTCTCTCTCTCTTCCTCTCTCTCAATCTATCTCGCTCTCTCTCTCTCTTCCTCTCTCTCAATCTATCTCGCTCTCACTGACTCTCTCTCTCTCTCTCTCTCTCTCTCTCTCTCTCTCTCTCTCTCTCTCTCTCTCTCTCTCTCTCAATCTATCTCGCTCTCACTTACTTTCTCTCTCTTAGTAGTAGTAATAGTAGTAGTAGTGGTAGTAGCAAATCTAGTAGTAGTAATGGTTACATTAGTCTTTTTTTGTGGTGGTGGTAGTAGTAGTAGTAGTAGTAGTAGTAAGAGTAGTAGTAGTGGTAATGTAGTAGTAGTGGTGGTAGTGGTAGTTGTGGTAGAAGTAGTAGTAGTAGTGTAGTGGTGGTAGTAGTAGTTGTAGTAGTCACTGATGGAAGCAAGGGCCACCTAGCACGTACAAGAGGAGGGCACGAAGGTACAAAAGTTTCAAAAACTCTTGATGTCAAGGACCTTGATAAGGATCCGTCACCGATGGAGAATTCTCTTCATACGACGGGCCAGAGGTCCCACCCAGCTGAATGAAATTGTCTAGCCTTAGAGCAAAGCTGGTGACATATGTTTGTGACATGCTTGAAGCTCGTGTTTGCGACATGTCGGTACATGTTTGTGACATTTTGGCCGCGTCCGTTTGTGACATATTGGCAGCGCGTGTTTATGATATGTTGTCCATACCTTTTTGTGATTTGTTGGCAGCGCGTGTTTACGACATGTTGTCAGTACATGTTTGTGACATGTTGGTAGCACGTGTTTGTGACATGTTGGTAGCACGTGTTTGTGACATGTTGGCAGCACGTGTTTGCAGTATGTTGGTAGCACATGTTTGTAATATGTTGGCAGCACGTGTTAGTGACATTTTGGCCCCACGTATTTGTGACATGTTGTCAGCACGTGTTTGTGACATGTTGGGCCCAAATGTCTGTGACATAGTGTCAGCACGTGTTTGTGATATGTTTACTACATATGATTATGGCACATTGGTAGCACGCGTTTGTAATATGTTGGCAGCACGTGTTTGTGACATCTTGGCCCCAAATGTCTTTGACATGTCAGCACGTGTTTGTGACATGTTGTCAACACGTGTTTGTGACATGTTGTCAACACGTGTTTGTTATATGTTTACTACATATGATTATGCCATATTGGCAGCACGTATTTGTGACATGTTTACCACATGTGATTATGACATGTTAGCTGCACATGTTTGTGATATTTTGGCCCTACGTGTCTGTGACATGTTGTCAACACGTATTTGTGATATGTTCACCACATGTGATTATGACATGTTGGCAGCACGTGTTTGTGAGATGTTGACCATATGTAAATAAGACACATTGGCAGCACGTGTTTGTGACATGGCAGTACCTGTCTATGACATGTGAGAAGCACGTATTTGACACAGTTTGTGAAACATTGGCAGTGCGTGTTTATAACATGTTGACGACACCTATCCATAGCATTATTTTTCATGACACAGGCAATGTTGCTTGAGAATGAAACTTCGCATGATAAAGGACAGTTTTACCCCTTTCATGAAAGTGGAGAAATGTTGCATGATGCCAAGGTGATTGCAAGGAAGGAAGTGTGCAAGGCATGAGCTCGGACCCAAAGGAACAAGACAAGTGAATTCGTCCGCCTATGTATTTCCTACAGGACTCCTGATGATAGTCATCATGGCCCATCGCGCCAGACGGCCAGCCAGTCGAGTATTCTTTGGTTAATTTTGACTTGATCGATGGTCACTAGATCGGGTGACAGTGGACATAAACTTAAGATAATGGTTAGTTGTCTCTGCGCCTTCCTCGCACCCACAGGAGACCTGGCGATAGTATTACGTTATTTCAAGTAGTTGATATTGTGGTACTTGGAATGCCGAAATGTTTGCTATTTGGTCAGTATCACATAGGTATATATTATCCTTTTTGTAATAAAATTGATACTACATATAAATGAAGTGGGTATTAATATATATATATATATATATATATTTTTTTTTTTTGCTTATCTATATGTAGGGAGAAATGAAGACGGGTGAACCAATTAAACAGAGCGACACCAAAATACGAGTATCGTATTCTTAAATAAAAATGTGGGTACCAAAATAGTACACAAATTGCAAAAAAAAAGCAGTCGTATTTTCTCTGAGAATAAGGTGCATAATAGCAAATGAGGTGTGTCGTCTTATACCTTTGCATCTTAGTTTTCGAACTTTGCCCAAAGAGGTGCTGTTGTGTAACAATAAATACAGTGTTTGCCTATGTCAAAGTGTTTTGTTGAAATGTACCGTATACCCTTCACACGAAATATTGCATGTTGCCGACAAGCATTGCATGATTTGGGGATATGCAATATGACCCAGTAATTATTTCATTCGTAATCGACATAAATGGTTAAAAAAGGGGGAGGGACGTCAATAAATTATGCAACACGAGATGGACTGTCCTGATAATTACTTATGTTAAAATCGTCTGTTTCAGATTTTTCAATTTATTTTGAGTGGCAGAATTATTACAGAGATCATACTGTGCCAACTAAAACAGTATCAACACATATGTCACTGTGACAACCTTTATAGATTTTTTTTCTGATAAACTTAATGACTTTGTTCAGTTGTATATATAACCGATGTTCAGTCTTCAATAACTCTAAAGTTATTGTATAAATTCAACTTTTGTCACAAAATATATTTTATCCCAATAGCCTTTAATACTTTTTTTTTTCTAAAATAAAGTACAACACCTTACTATCAAACTCGAACTCATGAAACTAAAGTACTTCTCAACAGCGGGGCGATATTGTCTATAACATTAGAATCGCTGAAAAAATTGACTGTGCCAAATATAATAACGTAGTTGTTGCATATAAGATAATATAAACCGAATGACCAATACATATTATATTTACAGAGAAGAAAGAAAAAAAAAAGTCGTCGTATGGTTAAAATATTTTGCTAACCACGAAGTCTCTAGGCTAAATGTGGCGTTCTCTGATAATATTCAAGATTATATAAACAGAATGACCCGTACATATTACATTTACAGAGGAGGAAAAAAAAAAAGAAAAAAATCGTGTTATGATTAAAATATTTTGCTAACTACAAAGGCCCCAGGCTAAATGTGACGTTTTCTGATAATTTTTAAGATTATATAAACCGAATGACCCATACATATAAAATTTGCAGGAAAAAAGGGTGTAAAAATCGTGGTATGGTTAAAATATTTTGCTAAGTACGAAGTCCCCAGACTAAATGTGATGTTTTCTAATAATTTTTATTCTTGTGTGTTTACTCAATATTCGATCAGTGTTGTGATTAGTCCCAGTGTATACAGTATAAAAACAAAGTCTAAATCTTCATGAAAGTGGCAGTTGCCGACAAGATTGACGAGTTAAACACCATATGAGGACGGAGCCTTTATTTGTACGACGTTTCGCTTATTACAGCTTTTTCAAGTACAAGTTGAGATACATATGCTTGAGATTAAATAAGGGGAAAGGAGGGAACGTTACCTCCTCTCCCCTTATTTAATCTCAAGCATATGTATCTCAACTTGTACTTGAAAAAGCTGTAATAAGCGAAACGTCGTACAAATAAAGGCTCCGTCCTCATATAGTGTTTAACTCGTCAAAGTCTAAATCTCCACTCACACATTCAAGATTCTTGTCAAATATCATGAATTTAAAAAGCTGGAAGACAACTTCGCTTACACTATTCTAGACTTCCCTAAGTCTAGAATTAACCAACGCGTCTAACATTTGTGTTCTAGGTTTCACGTCTCTTAGTCCAGCATTCAAATTTTCAGTATATGATGCAAAGGTGATTTGAAATTTGGAAAATCGAAAAACAAAAAATTGTAACCAAAGTTGTTTCTACTCAAACGAATTTTTTAGAGTTGTGTATATGTGACAGGGGCCTAAGTGTATAAACATGCCAAGTTACTCACACTAGAAAGTCCTTACGAAGGAGATCTTTTGAACAGATACTTACACAGCTATAAAACACTGCTGAAAAATGAATAAATTAAAAACTGACATGAACTAAAATGCCCTAAAGCAAAAAAAAAAAAAAAAATGTGTCGAATAACACAGAAAAAACAACAGGCGAGTAAACATATCAAGAAAAATATTATATTAGTTTGCAATCTTAATGACCTTTATCTGGTTTAGTGGTGACGTCACTTATCACCTTAGCTCCACTAAACGTGGTCATTTCTTTGAACTAATTGCAAATCAGCTATGGCCGTTTATCTATTTCGTCATTGACGCTGACTCACTAATCTGATGCACCAAATCCATGGTCTGTCGCCAAACATCTTGCAGACTTATGTTTTCGCCAAATCTTGAGGAATGCATTTCCTTGCATTACCAACCAATACGAAAGTTTTGTTGGTTTATCTATGTATCTATTCATTTATTTTATTTTCATATATTTATCTAGTTATAATTTTTTATCTAATTTATTCATTTGTTATCTAGTTTGTTTACATATCTCTTAATTTGTACTATTTCTTTATCTACTCGTATTTATTCATTTATTTATGTAGTTATAGTTTATCATTTGTTATTTATTATTTATTTGTTTACTACTAATTTGCATATTTATTTGTTTATGTCCTTCTATATGTGTATTTGTTTCTTTTACATCGAAGAATTTATTACGACATTTTGAGTTTCCCCACTGTGACACACATAATTTCCTTCACATAATTTTATTTGGCTTAAGCCAGACAATTTCATTCAGTCCAGAGACAATCCCTGAAGAAAAACAGTTCAAACCATCTCAATTGAGCGTGGCACCCCTCGATCTCGGACATTACTCACTTTATTAAGGCTAAAAACCAGGTCAACTTTTATGCAGCTAAGCGAGTGAGGCGAAGGAAATTGACTAAAGGAAGCGGGTAGGGCATAGGTATACTTGGGTCATGGGACGCGATCTGAAGCAACCTCCTTCAATATGGTGTCCTCAACTGTATTGATCCATGCGCTCTTAACTGGAACAGAAAGGTTGCCACAATGGTGAGGGGGTTGAGTCTTGAGTAAGAGCTTTTGGAGAAATTATGAGGATTTGCTTGTTGGCATATAAGAGGACTTTTTTGTGTGTAACGCAAAGCATGAGGGAGAAATTTTGATTTGGTGAGGATTTCTCTCTCTCTCTCTATCTCTCTCTCTCTCTCTCCATCTCTCTCTCTCTCTCTCCATCTCTCTCTCTCTCTCTCTCTCTCTCTCCATCTCTTCCTCGCCCTCTCTCTCTCCCTTCCTCTCTCACTCCTCTTTCTCTTAACTTTCTTTTCTTTCTTTCTTTTTCTCTCTTTTTCTCCCTTTCTCTTTTTCTCCCTTTCTCTCCCTTTCTCTCTCTCTCCCCTCTCTCTCTCTCTCTCTCTCTCTCTCCCTCTCTCTCTCTCTCTCCCCCTCTCTCTCTCCCTCTCCATCTCTCTCTCTCTCTCTCCATCTTTCTCCTCTCTCTCTCTTTCTCTCCCTCTCTCTCCAAAATGAGATACCATTTATGGCTCGGATAAGAAGCCGCTCCCTATCACAGTAATTAAACTTCTGGACATTAATTCTCTTTATCTGGGCCTCGTGAGTTGCCAGTATCGACTCTTGACAACTTGACAATCAGAAGTACATCAAACCTGATGGGTCAAATTGATGAGATTCTAGAAACTCGTTAGATGACCGGGATCTGTGTTTTGATATGAAGTAAACTAGAAATTGTATAGTTAACGCTCTAAACTCCTAAGATCGCCTGATGTCTAGAATTTGTTGGACGGTTTCAGTCAGGTCAGTAATTTGCCTAATTTAGAGTAAATAAGTCGGTTCTCCCCACCCCTCACCCCATATCAGGACAATTTCCCCCGTAGGACAATTTCCCCCAGTTGACAATTGCCCTCTAGGACATTTCCCCAAAGGACATTTCCCCCGAGGACAATTTCCCCCCGTTGAAAATTGCTCCCTGGGAAAATTACCCACTAGGAAGAAGATAGGGAGGGAGTGGTGGTAACAGTGGGAGGCGCTAAGAAAATGACAGTGAAGTATTTTCTATATTAGTTCTTGGCAGAATCTGAGGAATCTATTCAGCTTTGGGGCAGGTTTCTAGTAACTTGGGAGGGTCTCGGTCGGTATGAGCCATTTTCAGTCCAAAACCGCCCCCAACCCCACCCTTACATGAATTGAATAAAATCGTCTGACGCAAGGAGAAAAATATATAAAATACGTAGTGAGGGACGTAATTTGTTTAAATGAAGCTTTGGTTGTTGATTGTTCCATTCTTTGAAGTCTGTTGCCTTCCCTCTAGCTAGATAAAATCGCCTGACGACAGCTAGAATTAATGTAAATATTCTAGTATGGACTCCAAAGGTTTACCTCAACTGAATAGAATAAACTCTATGTATTTAGAAAAAAATCTAAAAACAACACCGAATCAAATGTATTAATCAATTTTATTACAAATTGATTGTTTTCACAGTGGCTGGGTAGTTTTGCGATTGAAATTGCTTTAATGCAACAATTATTTTTAGAGTTGCAATTGCATAACTAGAGTGGGCGGGTTTGTCCCCAGTGCAATTAATTATTTTCTGTTAGGGATACCAACTCATTAATTCCACGGCCCTCTTCTTTTCTTTTTTTCTTATGTTTTGTTTAACTGATCTAATTACATTTATCTGTTTATTAAATGATCCCTGTAGTTATTCGTGTATACGTTTTCGTTCGTTATTGATTAATTCAGTCATTCATTATTTATTTTGTTTTAATTCATTTGTTATTCTTATTTTTGTTCATTTATTTGTTTTTATTCATTCATCTATTCATTAATTTATTTACTTATTTCTTATCAATTTGTTCATTTATTTATCTATTCGTTTAATTATCTATTTATTAACCCTTATTTTAATTAATTCATTTATTCTTGTATTTGCTAATAAATCTATTGTACATTTCTTATAATAAATTATGTATATATTTATCTATTTTATTATTTACGAAAGGGGAATATAGACTATGTAAGCACTCCAGAAACTCACAGAAATATCTATGTACCTGTTCTTCTTCTTCTTCTGATATGATGATATGATGATGATGATGATATGGTGATGATGGTTTAATGTCACAAACTCCCCCCCAATCATAAGGCTAGGACGGTGCCCCACACAGAGGTCTGCGTGGAACTTAATGACCCATGCCCTTGGTTCAACTTCGCCGGTGGCAGGATTCGAACCGTCATCCCCTCGACCTTCGCCGCAAATAACGACGCCCTAACCCGCTCAGCCAGATTCCTATTCTAACTCACGACAACATAGAGGGAGTACCTCTAGGCTAGAATTAGCTGAATTAATTCGCCGGTGGCAGGATTCGAACCACCATCCCTTCGACCTTCGCAGCCAGATTCCTATTCTAACTCACGACAACATAGAGGGAGTACGTCTAGACTAAAATTACCTGAATAAATGAAAGTAATAAAAAACACATAAATGATGTTTAGCAGGAGTCAACAGAGGAGCGTAATTAGGATGTTTTCAGACGACAAAGAAGAGATGTGTTTACAAAGGATTTCGTTCTTTGGCTCAGCAGTAGCTTATTATCGGGTGGGGAAAACTCAACTTTTTGTTTTTTTCTTCTTTTTTTTAGCGTTCAGAAGTGGTCCATGGAAAAAGGAATAAACAGAAATTATATATTTATTTATAGATTATTTATAGTTATTTAAATTAACTATAATTTATTTTCATTGCTATTTTTATTCATTTATTATTATTATAATTTTAATATTATTGTATTAGAAATAATTCATAATCTATTCATTTGCCTATATATATATATATATATATATATATATATATATATATATATATGTTATTCTAGCTTATGCAGTTCTATTTCGTTCGACATTATTTTATTCTATCATATTTTCATCTTTATTTTATGATTATTTTCTTGCCATGAATGATGGTTCCTGGAAGGAGAAATTTAATTATCAGATGATCTCTTTTAACCAAAGATTCAGACTATCCGCCCTAGAAGCAGAATCCCATCGATTATATCAGCTGAATCGAATCGCCCTTGCAGCACACCACAAGCCGGAAGTCTCCTCCTAAACTGAATAAATTCGCCAGGAGTGATCATTAACTGGATCACGTGACCAGAAATGCCAATTCGAGACTCCGGAAGCATTTGCTAAAAAAAAAAAAAAAAAAAAAAAAAAAAAAACGCTTGGCAGGAGAGGAGACCTACGACAGGAGGATCTGACTACCTGCGGCCGAAGCCGTCAACATTGCCCTATGCACTTAGACTCTCAGGACAGGTATTAGTTACTGCTGGAAATCGGAGTGGAGTGCGGGATTCGTACCCACGACTAAGCGGTTACGTCATCAGCAGCAGACGTCTTAATTATTAACCACTGGAGGTCATATGAGGTCAAAGAAGGTCATGGAGGCAACGCCGAGGAGGACGAATCTGGAAGACAAACAGGAGCGAAGAGTGAGGACGGACGCCCCCCCCCACCTCTCTCTCTCTCTCTCTATCTATCTATCTCTTTCTATCTCTATCTCTTTCTATCTCTCTATCTCTATATCTCTCTCTCCCTCTCCCTATCTATCTCTCTATCTCTATCTCTTTCTATCTCTATCTCTATCTCTTTCTATCTCTTTCTATCTCTATCTCTTTCTATCTCTTTCTATCTCTATCTCTTTCTATATCTCTTTCTATCTCTATCTCTTTCTATCTCTATCTCTTTCTATCTCTATCTCTTTCTATCTCTATCTATCTCTATTTCTATCTCTATCTTTCTATATCTTTATCTCTCTTCCAATATCTATATCTTTATCTATGTGTCTATATATCTCCCTTTCTCTCTCTCTCTCTCTCTCTCTCTCTCTCTCTCTCTCTCTCTCTCTCTTTCACTCTCTTTGGTCGAACTCCACGACACAGTTCGTCCGCCTGAATATCGAGGCCAGGGAGGGCTTGGAGGGTTCTTCAGCCGTCTTGGTTTTCGACTGAAGGCGAGGAGGCCTTTGACTAGCAGATCAAGAGTATGTCAAGACTCGAAAAAAGAAAGAAAAAAATTAAGGGAGAGTACACATGAAGATTTAGGTCATACCCATTATTATTATTACTTTATTTTATTTTTGTTTTTATTCATTTTTATTTATTTTTATTTATCTTTATTTATTTATTTATTTATTATTTTATTTATTTTATCATTTATTTATTTTATTATTTATTTTATTATTTATTTATTTCATTATTTATTTTATTATTTATTTATTACTAATTTTATTATTTATTTATTTTATTTATTTTATTATTTATTATTCATTTTATTATTTATTTATTATTTATTTTATTATCTAATTATTTTATTGTTTATTATTTATTTTTTATTTATCTTTGATTTTATTTTTATTTTATTCATTTATTTATTTATTTGATTTTATTTGTTTATTTCATTTATCTATTTGATTTTATTTGTTTATTTCATTTATTTATTTATTTTTTTTTTTTTTTTTTTTCTATATACTTATTCATTTGATTTTGTTTATTCATTTATTTTAATGCAAAACAAAATGAAATTAAATAAAACCAAATAAAACAGAATCGAATGAAATAAGATCAAATGAGATGAAATAGAATTAGATAATAGATAAGAGGAAAATGAAAATACATAAATGAATAAATAGTAAGTGAAAAAATACTGTTCTGTCATTTTCCAAAGTTCACCATGTGTTCCATTATATTGCTTATTACAAAGTATACTTGTCTAATTGCCCACAGGTGATGATAACGACACCTGTTGAGATATATAGTATAAAATACGACTAAGTGCCGTACGAAAAAAATCTGAATCATCAGATGTAGGATTCTGAAAAAGAAAAAATGTCTCGATCTTTCCCTTAGTTGGCAGCCCTACTATCATTCGGATGCCAAATCCCGCTAGCCAGTGGAATTTCCTCGTTTACATTTACCAAATAGACAAGCCCATCAACCTTCCTGTAAAATCACGATCTGTGGTAAATGTTGATGTGAACAAATGTACTTTTTTCAAATAACTAAATGATAAAAGTCCAGTTTTTATGATTTCATGTATTTGGATGCGACATGACGTCACGTCGATGTTGTGTGAATTTAGACCTAAGCAAGAAAATGTGGATACATTTTCTATACCTATATGCTAGACCGAATCATTAATCAGGAACAACAAACTTTCCATGTTGTATTGTTCTATATTTACCAACGTATTTTTACTGTATGCTCTACTGCGCTATTTCTGCAACTGCATTTTTGTTACAAAAGGAAATCTATTTCATCGTGTCCTACGCTTTTACTTTAAGACTATTAAAGGGAATAGAAAATCTCAACATAACCACTAAGACAAAAACTTAAAGACATCTTCATCTGTGTGTGTGTGTGTGTGTGTGTGTGTGTGTGTGTGTGTGTGTGTTATGTAATTGAGGAGTGAATCTACTTATTATACAAAACAATGTGCAATGATAATTCATTTTATTTATTTCACAACAAAGTAACATATCCTTATTCTTCTACAATTATCGCAATTTGTCATAGTTTTTCGTTTCATGATCCCACAGTTGAATTATTTAATCTATAATTGATTTACTTAATATCATGTTTCATTTAGTTATACATTTAATGCATACATTATATATATATATATATATATATATATATATATATATATATAATATCTATTTTGTATGTATTTGTTTCTTCATTTATCTATTTGTTTTTTTTATTTGTATATTTAGGTTTGTACTTAATCTATTTTTATTTGTTTGTTGTCTGTTTATGCATTGTTCCAATAGCTGCTGAAAGTTTACTTTGAGAATTATTGAAACAAATTCTTTAGAGACAAGAGTTCTCTAGAATTCCATTCTATTCCTAAAATTTAATATTGAACACAAACTTTAACTAGAAATTAAGTAAATATATGATAAAAAAAAATGGAACCTTAATCCAAATGATTAGTTGAGAAATCATATTTCAGAGTTCACTTTTTTCATGATCAAATGTAGAATAGGTTACTTCCGGACCTTTGGATATTGAAATCATGATGAAAATATATGGGAAATTTCAGAAATTCCCGAAACGAGTATTTGCCGACCTCAGAACTATCGTTCAGACATAATAGATTGTCGTATTGGAAAGTACATTTCCTTTACCATTTACGATATCCAGATATATGGTTTTCTAAATGGAAACATATTTCATTTACATCGATTTATTTGGTAAAGTGTATAAATTACGGAGAAAAAATGCTTTCAGGTTTCTTTGTTGTATTATGACGTCATGTCGTCATAGTGCGAAAGTGCAAACAGAGTTTGCGGGTCGACAAGAAATTATGATTTTTCTTTGTACTTAAACGTAGTCACCAAACTCGTGGACTAATCATGCTACAGGACAAAAAACACGCTTTTAATTAAAGTGGCAGGCTTGGCTATGTTCCTTAGTGAAGACTAATTCACAAAATCTATTAACAAAATAAAAAGCAATAAAGGCATACATGACTCTTCATCGACGCTGTAAGATGCAACAATCTGTTAAATGAAGAACACTAGAAAGTTAATTGAACAACTTTACACGAAGGAAGGAATCAGACAGTAGTGACATTTCTTAAAGAAACCTTACTGGACATCCTTTGTGAAAAAATTGAATCGTATTATTGGCAAAACCCTCAATTTTTTCTCGCAGTCTAAGATAAAAATCTAATTCACAAGAATACACCGTAGGTACATTAATGTGAGAAAGATCTTAATTTTGTCTCTTTTTTTAAGAATAAAGAATGATGTTCTGAGGGAATAACGCCTTAAGACATTTAACTGCATCCACATAACAATAGAAAAATAAAATCATAACATGTTGAATCTAGCAAGTTTTTACTAATGAAAAAAAGTTGCTAACTCCTCCGTGGGAACTCCACAAACACGACCATATCAGTAACATCAAATGTTTTTTTTTTTCTAAAACCAAACTTCTAAAAGATTTCTTCTTAAATATTCTAGTTCCTAAGTTCTGTATTCTGAATGTTTACCTAAGTTAGTATTTTCTTTTTCTTTTTTTATGGAGATAAGATAAACTACTTTCATTTTTTCCATTTCTAACAACTTCTGTCGGCTGTTGATATACCTGAAAGCTCTTGTAATCAAAATATATTACAGGATTAAACGCAGATACTTAAGAAGATAAGAATAATTACTATATGTAATTCACCATGGTCTTGGATCACGTGTTGGACTCGTGATCGACAGCTACTACCCTTCCAGATGAAAGCTCAGAGCTTATGTATCACCGATCTATGAGTATTACTGTGACCTGACACACACACGCCCAACTCCCCGCCCGCGAGAGTTGGAGTAACGAATCGCAGCGCAGTGATACTGAAATTATTTCGGCCCTGGATGGGATGCGAACTTGGACCGCTGTAGTAGCAGTTGGGAATGCTACCACTGCTCCGGCGTGTGTGTGTGTGTGCGTGTGTGCGTGTGTGCGTGTGTGCGTGTGTGCGTGCGTGTGCTTGCGTGTGTGCGTGTGCGTGCGTGCGTGCGTGCGACATATGTAAGCTCGCGTTAAAATATACTTATCAGATTTGGGCTCCAAATCTGATTAAAGTATATTGAATCCATGGAACAAAAACACAACTTAAGCGTTATTCTCAACCACGTACTTTATGATATAGATATCCTCTTTAGTATAAAACCCCCAACATCAAATAAAATCGTTTAGTAGCTAAAAGAATATAGATACAGCTATAAGCAAAATTAAAAAAATAATCAGAAACTTGTTTGAAATTAATATAATCGTCTTGTATTAGTGATAACAAAATTTCTAAAAATCAAAGACATATTTTATACTGATATCGAAAGTAATAAATAAAATGTGGTTTGAGTCTGTTTATAGTGTATTAAGTATTAAATCATTCGTTTGGGTGGGGAAGCAAGTAATAAATTCTTTGTAGCATAGTACACGACAGTATTGATTTTCTTTAATGTTCGATGACGATATGACGTCATAACGTTTTATGAGCGGGGAAAAATGAAAAATCAACGAGATTTAGGGTTGTATATTAAAACCTTTTGCCAACCTTGGCAAACGCTTTCAGAAAATAAAATGTTACTATATTGGCTATATCTATAAAGATCGCTGATAGATTTTATAGATAAAAGACTTCATTGTTCTGACGAAAAGTCTAAAATCATGACACTTGGAAACCCAACAGAGAAGTCAACAACGCCTTGCGTGTTGCCAATGTCTCATTAAGTCTTGGTCTTTATTAAAGAAAGAAGAAAATGTCAGGTATATTTCAGAATTGGTTATACTTAATTTTTCTTCTTCTTTTAAGAAGACTTTTGGCAACTTTCCCTCCAAGAATGACATGTGCCTATATCATTAGGTTAATTGAATTAAGTGCAATTTGGTGGAAGTATAATTTTTGCGTTGTCGTTTGCTAATTATAGAATTTTACAGTTTCGTCTGAAGTATTCATTATATATGGGAAAGGAGAAGAAGAATACGGAATAATATTCAAATTACAGATCTTACACTGAGAGCCGATCATGTACGTTGATTACTAACATAGGCCTTCGCATCTTATTTTTCCATTCATTTTCGTTTCTTTTCTAAAACAAAAAAATCACAACAGGGTCGTGATTCAAGAACAAAGGTATGTGTGTGCGTGCGTGCGCGCGTATGTGTGTGTGTGTGTGTGTGTGTATTCACTTGGTCTTTGGATCACGTGTTGGACTCGTGATCGACAGCTTCCCTCCTGGAAGAGAGCTCAGAGCTCGTAGGTCCGATCTATGGGTAATGCTATGACCTTGCACACACACACACACCCAACTCCCCGCCCACGAGAGTCAGAGTAACGACCCGAGGCACAGCGATACCGAAATAATTTCGACCCTGGGCAGGATTCGAACTGGTTACTGGGAGCACTTCTGCTTCCCAGTTCAGCGCTCTACCAACTGTGCCACCGAGTCGATACACTTATACGTGCATGTATGCGTACATCTATACGTATGTACATACTTACATATACACATACATATCTGCGTACATGTATCCGCACGTATATATGCACATAAATACTTACATGTATACGAACATGATTAGGTTAGTACATGATCTTATCCACTGCCTCTTCTCTACTCAAACCTCTGTTCGCACAATCTTCTATTCTTCTTTATGCAAAATAATCCTTCTCTTGTTCTTTATGCAAAATAATTCTTCTCTTATTATTTATCCAAAATAAATCTTCTCTTATTATTTATCCAAAATAGTTCTTCTCTAAGCTTCAGTATACATTGATCTCCTTATTATGTTTACCTGAAGCATCTTCCGTCTTTCTCCTTCAAAGCTGCTGTTTTCTTTTTCTTCTCTTTAATGAAAAAGCTGTCTGTTTATCTCTCCTTATCATGAATTCTCTTTTCATCGTCTTGTCTCTTTGCTCTCAGTCTTCCTTATCTCCTCTTCTCCTCCACGTTTAATCAATCCGTTTCCTTTACCATCTTGCCCAGCTTCATTCTCATCACGTGACCATACCTTGTAAGGAAAGACTTTTTTTTCATTTACATTTTTTCTTTTCTTTCTGTTTCTCTTTCTCCGTACTCTCTCTCTCTCTCTCTCTCTCTCTCTCTCTCTCTCTCTCTCTCTCTCTCTCTCTCTCTCTCTCTCTCTCTCTCTCTCTCTCTCTCTCTCTCTCTCTCTCTCTCTCCCCCTTCCCTCTCTATTTCTATCTCTTTCTCTCTCTCTCTCTCTCTCTCTCTCTCTCTCTCTCTCTCTCTCTCTCTCTCTCTCTCTCTCTCCCTTCCCTCTCTATTTCTATCTCTTTTTCTCTCTCTTTCCCCTCCCTCTCTCTCCCTCTCTATCTCTCTGTTCTCTCCACCTCTCTCTCTTTCCTCCCCCTCTCTCTCTCTCTCTCTCTCTCTCTCTCTCTCTCTCTCTCTCTCTCTCTCTCTCTCTCTCTTTCTTTCTCTAATAATGCTGCATCAGTTTTCTCTAGACGATTCGTCTCCATCAATTTTGCTTTGATCAAGTCTGTTACACCAAGTGTCCCTCACTCACTTCCATACACCTGAAAAAACTGCTGTGATCTCCATGATCCACAATTTTGCATTCACTTGATTTTTTTCTTTCTTTTTTCTTCTTCCAGCCACCCTCTTGAACCCGTCAGTCTGTTTACCATCTCCTTTCTCGTCCCCCATCCAGTGACCTGACACATCTACATAAACACCCTCATTTTCCGTCCCCGTTTTCCTGCCAACTTGATATCTAAATCACATTTTCCCCCCTCCTCTCTCCCGTCTCCATGACCTAGAGTTTCCTTTCATGAAATTGGAAATTCCCTTATCTTCCTTCTTCTTCGTATGTTCCAAAAATGGTTTCAGCAGTCTGTATGGGTCATTTTCACCGTTTTTTGATCAACATAAGATAAAAATGTGAACTCCTTTCGAGAAGAGCTCCACGGAGATGACTGAAATTGTATGGTAGCATTAGAAACAACTTCGCCGGCCGTGTAGTTAATGAATGGAATAAACTTCCTGCAGAAGCTCTGCAATGTAGTGCGTTTCGAAGTTTTAAGATTCTAAGTAATGTGCTGTAAGATGCTGTAATATGTTGTAAGATGCTGTAATGCCTACCAGTTGTTAGGTTTGTTTGTTTACTCATGTCATAGTTTAGATATCTGTCCTTAGCATCCGGCCTAGTCATGGACCAAAAGGTCTCCTGCCGGCACCCGGTAATAAAAGGGTTAACCGAGATTAGGGTGTAACTTCTCTTCTACTAAAAGGGTACCACGGAAATGAATATAACAACCTGTTGACAGTCAGGCAAAAGACTCCATTATATTTCGATCACATGAAGAATCATCACCCCTGACTTCGACCGGGTGACAATTCTTCATGTGGGCTATCCTAGTGTGACAATTGTTCATGTGGTCTATCCTAGGGTGACAGTTCTTCATGTGGTCCATCCTGGTTTTAATATTCTTCGTTTGTGTAAATTGATGACAATAATCATGACCTTCATTCAACCTAACCTAACGTAACCTAACCTGATATAACAAACCTAACGTAACCTAACCTAACGTAACCTAACGTAACGTAACCTAACCTAACACGTAACCTAACGTAACCTAACGTAACCTAACGTAACCTAACGTAACCTAACGTAACCTAACGTAACCTAACGTAACCTAACGTAACCTAACGTAACCTAACGTAACCTAACGTAACCTAACGTAACCTAACGTAACCTAACCTAACGTAACGTAACCTAACGTAACCTAACCTAACGTAACGTAACCTAACCTAACGTAACCTAACCTAACGTAACCTAACCTAACCTAACCTAACCTAACCTAATCTTTATCCCAGTGTTGATATTCATCGTATGACAGTTCTTCAGGTGGGATCTCATGGGAGTGACGGTTCTTCATGTGGGCGTTCTGGGGTGACAATTCTTCATGTCCCCCGTTTATCATTATAACTGTGACGTAGAACAAAAATCTCCTTCGTTGCAGAAGAGGACAGTAGTCATGTAGTTGTCCTCTATGGACAGCATGTGTCTTCAGACCTGAATAGTCATCAGCATCTCTGTGTAATATGCTACCCATCATGCACAGGCTCTACATGGATTTACATTTCCCATGAATGTTCATGACATCTCGTTTTACCAAGCAAATTGAATTACACAGTATAATTCCTCTTGAGCAACGCCCCTAATCATTTTGCGGAGTACCTTTCTCATCTAATTCCCCCATTCCTCTTTCGTAAATTAGCCTTCACCTTCCTTCCATGTATCAAGTATTGATTGCAAGTCTTATCCCGTCACTATTTTAGGAACTTAAGTGGCGCCCCTACGGACCGGAGACACGCAGTATTATCATATCATTAGAATGTTATTTACTTACAAAGGATTACAAAGGCGGAACATGCCGACAGGAGACCTTTTGGTCCATATCTAGGTCGGATGCAAAAAAAATAGTAATAATAATAAGATAGATAAAAACTATAATAATGTAAATAAATAAAATACATAAATAAATGTATAGGTATAGTTAGATAATAAACAAACAGGTAAATAGTAAATAATAAATTAACATATAACTAATAATAAATGAAAGTCAGACAGACAAATGATACCTCTATTATATCTCCCTACGACATCATCTACAACTCCATCTCACCAACATGGGGAAGAAACGTCATTAATTTCCTACAAAATACTAAAAAATAATTCGGCTCACATCTTTCAAACGTCCGAAGGTATATTATTCTTCCAAGATTTTCTTTTTTTCATGAACATGTCTTAAACCTATTCTAACAAGGTCTCGGACACGATAGATTTTCTTTCAACTCTAGATGATATCAACCAAGGACCTCTCCCCCCGTAGTCGTGAGGCAAGAGTAATGGCTCTGAACTCAGAGTAACGTTCTACTTCCGGGTAGCCGGTATGGGGGTGGGTGGGATATATATATATATATATATATATATATATAATTTTTTTTTTTTTTATGTCACCCCCACGGGCTTTGTTTGAGCCCGTGGGAGGATATAAAACATAAAGAAGATATTGTATAATAAATAAGATATACATACAATTTTAATAACGTCCGTGAGGGGAGCTACAGATGAAAGGTAGAATTCAAAAAGGGGACATCAGCCATAACAAAGAAGAAAAAAATAGGAATTTGTTAAAAAAAAAATCTTCATCTGAACTCCCATTTATGTGCTTCGCCCTCCATTTCCGTATCAAGTATTGATTGCAAGTTTTATCTAGTCACTATAAAACATAAAGAAGATATTGTATAGTAAATAAGATATACATACAATTTTGATAACGGCTGTGAGGGGAGCCACAGATAAAAGTTACAATTCAAAAAAGGGACATCTGAAAAAAAAGAAAAAACAGGAATTACTGTTAAAAATATTCATCTTAACTCTCATTTATATGTTTTGTAAGTTCAATGTTTGTCAACGATAAGTGATTTCACTTGCCCCCTCACGTTGAGGACGTTAACAAACATTATTAGGTACTTCTCGCTTCCAAAGGGAGACTGTATATCACACAATAGTATACGCTAATTAAGTCAGCCTATGAACGTATAGTTATCGCAAGGTGTAATCCCAATTAACGGTCACCTTTTGTCTCGTTTAATAAGGTATTAGCAGCTACTGGGGCATACCTCTCGTAGAACAAAACAGACATCTGTTTTGTCGCGTTACTAACGTGACACAGTCTCATTACCTCTTCAGATAACGACACAACAGCATATCATAAGCTATTTGTCCTCTACTGTTATCAACACCGAAGGACGTAAGGACGTTCCAGTTTTTTATCTTTCCAGAGAATAAACGCCTTTGGTGATGAACAAGGTTCTGGAAGGCCATCCGTGAGGTGTCTTCCCTGAGGACGTAAGGACGTTCCAGTTTTTTTTCTTTCCAGAGAATAAACGCCTTTGGTGATGAACAAGGTTCTGGAAGGCCATCCGTGAGGTGTCTTCCCTGAGGACGTAAGGACGTTCCAGTTTTTTTTCTTTCCAGAGAATAAACGCCTTTGGTGATGAACAAGGTTCTGGAAGGCCATCCGTGAGGTGTCTTCCCTGAGGACGTAAGGACGTTCCAGTTTTCTTTCCAGAGAATAAACGTCTTTGGTGATGAACAAGGTTCTGGAAGGTCGTCCGTGAGGTGTCTTCCCTGGCGGCCATGTGACCTTCTGGGACATTTCGTCCCTTGACGGAGGCTACTTTAGATTCGTTTGTTTTCTTCCTTTCTGTACTTGAGAAAAAAAATCCAACAAGGCGTGGTCCTCAAATGGGTTCTCTGATACTTTTGGTACGATTCTTGTTCTTTTGTACAAGGTCGGTGCGTACTATTGCTGTTCCTTAATGTTTTTAATTACACACAAAAGTTAAGTTCTTTAAAATGTCTTAGTTATACGATGTCCAGATTACTGATGCAATAATACAGCTTCATTTTTTTTTATAGAAGTTCTATTGAGAAATAAAAAAAATTAGATGCTTTAAACGAAAATCATGTGTTTTTTTAAATAAGTATTTGCAGGATTTCTGGCCATGATTAACATTATAATTAAAATATTTTCCAACGAATTACAAATATTCTGCGATGGCTTTAAGCAGAGTGTAATATTCATACTCGCAGTAATGGTTATAAACTGGACAAATTTAGATTTAAAAATGAAATAGGCAAGAATTGGCTTACTAATAGGGTGGTCGACGACTGGAATAGACTTAGTAACCATGTAGTAAGCACTGAAACTATCAGTTGTTTTAAGAAACGATTAGACAACTTTATGGATGGGGATGATAAGTGGTGATGGATACAGAACTGCCTAGTGTAGGCCTTATGGTCTCTTGCAGTCTCCTTTATTCTTCTGTTATGTTCATATGTAGACCGTGGGTTCGAGTCTGCCCCGGAGGATTTTGCTCCAAAGCAGTAATTTCCTCTTCTGCTTTCTGCAGAACACTACCCTGTGCTTGTTTTGTTTTCTTAATTTTCAAAATATCATAAAGAGCAACAAAAGGACAACTACAATTAAAAAACACTATCCTATGCTTGTTTTGTTTTCTTAATTTTCAAAAAATAATATAAAGAACAACAAAAGGACAACTACAATTAAAACAAAAAAGCAGAACACTACCCTGTACTTGTTTTGTTTTCTTAATTTTCAAAATATTATAAAGATCAACAAAAGGACAACTACGATTAAAAAGAAAACATTTAGTTGCTGTTATAAGTGGTCAGTGTTCTCCTATGCTTGTCTCTCATGGAGTGACATCTCCCCGATCCTTATACCAAGGAAACCACCTTAAAACAGCTCTGCATTTTCTAATTCATTCTGTACAACTTGGCACGCCTAGATCTCTTAATCCAACACTTGCCAACCGCCACCTGTGCGGACGTTTCAGCCCCAGGACATAAACCCACTTCAGGGATCGGTGGTATTTTATGTCCTGGGCTCAAACGTCAGCGCAAGTGGTGGCTGGCGAGTGTTGGATTAAGAGACCTAAGAGTACAAGTCTGAACTACAAACACTGGAAATATTTTTTTAGCTGATTATCTTCTGTCCTCAATGGTTGATGGCTAGACATGGTAGAGGAACATCTCCCTTCTTTCACTAACATTACACTCCTCCCTTTCACTCCTTCCCGCTTAAATCATGCTCAGGTTGCCTCTCATATCCTCGGATGATGGAAAGAATTGACAAGTGAAGACGAAAAAGTGGGAAAAAAATGTAAGGTGGATGCAGTGGATAAATCCCCTCTCAAAAAAGAGAAGAAAAAAATAGAAAAGAGTTCGAGGTCATAACATCAAACTAGAGAAAAAAGAGAGAGAGAGAGAGAGAGTTGGTGAATTATGTAAAGACTATAGTGACAGGAGAGAAGTTAATTCTGCAAACGTTGAAAGGAAATCCAGCAAACAAGGTCACACCGACCATAAATAATGACAAACAGGAACGTTCATAAACAGAGGTGGTTACAGCGATGTAATATTGAATTAAATAGACAACACAACGACATCTACTCTACCACGTTGCTCCAATTACTACAGTATGGTATGATGTATACACACCCTTCCGTGGCTGTATCATCGAAATCTTGGCTGCAGTAAACTAATTTATCCCACTCCCTGTGTAATACGCTTGAGCTTCTTTGCAACCCATTACATGTACACTGGACTCCATACAATCCTATTCTTGTATCTAATATAGAACACCTAGATAATTCTATAATATCACAATACTGCAGTGAGAATCCTGATTCTAGTAAATACACTATTCCAGGGAAAAGCTGCATGATGCTCGTGATGTGTTGTAAGTTCTTTGAGGACCTGAACATAATTTATAGACAACAAAAGAAAGTCCATGAGGGGATCCAGTGACCCATAACGGAGCTTGCTACTCAGAGGCTAAAGAAAGACACAGCTGCTACCTCAATAAAAGAACGATTTCATAATTGCAACGCTCAGAAACTTTAATGACAGTGATTATTGCATTTTTCAAAGAATGACCCCATTGGGAACTTCACAGCAAAGAATCAAGAGAGACAGATATATTTGGAATGAATACAGTAACATTGCATAGCCAAACTCATCCTTTTGTTCCAGTCCCGAAAATAGCGGATGATAGTCTCCAAGGTCATAAACATCTCCCTCATTTCCACGAGACACTATTCATCTTCAGATTTACATATAAATCCTCCCAGTTGAGATCACTGAGCATTTCAATCTTCTTCGAGAACAGTCTCGTCTGTAAATCCCAAATATTTACTCTTCCAGTCGCGTCGTCAGAAAATCCCTTTCAGAGAGACTAAACAATTTGGCTGGAATTGTAAAGCCTTTTCTTATTCCTTTCTCGATATTTATTCTTTTTTCAGTGTCATCTTTTAGTCGAAAAGCAGTTGTACCTTTTGAGTGGATATTCTGTAAAAGTTTTGCTTCAAAAAAACTTTACTAGACTTGATGAAATGGTAGACACGAATATTGTTGTTGGAGCCCGAGTCAAAGGCCTTTTCAAAGTCTATAAAAGTTAACCATAGGAGCTTATTATGTTCTGTTGCTTACCTCGTAAGTTGATTTATCGTCAGTAGGTAGTTTATAATGGAGTAACCTCTTCCAGATTCTAGAGTCCAAGGTCTTTTTAATCTAGAAAAGTTGAACACTAAAGTTGATTATATCGTATACTTTTCTCATTAAGTTGATTTATCAACTGTGCGTAGTTGATGATAGAGTACCTGTTTCTAAAATCTGGCATTCGTCTGGAAGTTTACCTAACCTTTCTAAATAACTCATAGAACAGGTATTTTATACATTTGGGAGCAAACTAATCTGAACGTAATTACGGAGGTCTGTCTGATCTCCTTTGTTGTGAAGAGAGGTAGAATTACCGTAACGTTACACCATAATTAGATATACTCTTTTGATGTGTACAGTGTATAGCTATGCCAGTTAACAATGAATCTCTGCCCCCAAGTCTTTTAAAAGATACATGTACATGCTTCCACCACCTTCTGATGTTTTCTTTTATTTCATATCTTTTATTCCATGCATACATATACCAAAGGCTTTTACCCCCTTACACGGGAGGGTAGCCAAAAGACAAAGGCATAAAAACTACTCCCACCCATTCCATCCCCAACATACTCCATTCTCCTCCACCCTCTTATTTTGGCACCTCCTGGATGACGGGTCATCCCTGCATCTTGTCCACTCCCCTGAGTCAGAAGTTGTGTCGCAAGACACTTCCATTAGAAAATAGTTTTTTAATTACAACTTCTTGTGCGCTTTCAAAACAATTGGCGCACGAACCACTGAATCAAAGTATGTTCTGTTTGGTGTCATAATTTACTACACTAGTCAAATAAAGAAATACAATGTCCATAGATATCACATAAGTGTGTGTACATTTGTATAAGACATATAACTTAAAGAATTATCCTTACATATTTCAAGACTGTATTCAGCCAGTTGACTATAGACCAAATGGTCTTTTAACCAGACCAGCCCTTACCATCGTGTTCCGTAGTACATTACATGATAAAGTACTATGTGTGTGCAATATGGTTGAGTGCTACACATGAATCATACTGGCATTGATACAATAACTTGATATATTATACTTCATTCTGCATACATCATACCTGTCTGCATTACTGCATAATATTCATATATCAAGCTATTGTACTATATATCATGAGAGAGAAGAGATATTTGTGTTTCTGTTCATCTTCTCAAACTTCAAAAAAGCTTAGGCTGGTTGGTTTGGGTAGAGGGTGTCTATTTCGTAATTATGTAAGTCTTATTTTCTATTAACCAGGGTAAATGGCAATCACCAAGTAACTGGATGCCTTGGCTGACTAAGTACATCGAAGAAAGATAAGCTTAAGATACATTTTCAAACTCCCAGAGGTATTAAACCAATCTATGCTTTCTTAGGTGTTCGAAAACACTTTTATGGTGATTTTTTGATGAATATGAGGATATACAGGTATACAGTTATACAGTTGATAATACTAAATAGCATAATGTACATGAATGAAATGTGCATAAACATAGGCTTATGCATATTCGTATATAAAATGTGTATGTGTATGTAGATGTATGTGTATATGTACATATACATATTTACATATACTCTACATACATTCATGTATGTACATACACATCAATGCAAATGGATATACATATGTATATATACATATATGCATGTATTTCATAAGCCCATATACCCATACATATATGCATGTGAATTTAAGCACGCTAGTCATGTATTTTATCATCAACGAATATTTGTAATGAAAAAGTGGGTGTATAGTGAGACAGTCTTCACACATGAAAGTATATGCACATAGATATATACTCCCATTTCTATCACCATAAAAACCCACTCGCTTCTTGGCCCTGTACAGTGGCAGTCGAACTCCCAGGTTGGCGCCCAGCCAGCAGCCGAGCATCACGGGAAAAATGCATGAATGACAAACGCTCCGCAGAGCGTGAGTGTGGCCGTGTGACGTCTGCAGTTTGCCCACCGGGGCTGGGTGATCGGCTGTAATTCTCAGTCGCTGGGTGAGATAATTTCATTACGATTTAATCGTGTTGCGCCTCTGTCGTTTCACTTTATGGGGCAGACAAATGTGACAAGTCACTTCCACTTCAGCACAGTAGTGCTTGTTCTTGGTTCTAGGCTCAAAATATAGTGACTATTTGTTGCATGTATACATATATACATTATTTGTGTCTGTATGTATATAGATATGTATGTGTGTATATGTGTATGTATATACATATATACATATATATATAGTATACTATATATATATATATATATATATATATATATACTGTATATGTATATATATATACAATGTGTGTGTGTGCCTGTGTGTGTGTGTGTGTGTGTGTGTGTGTGTGTGTGTGTGTGTGTGTGTGTGTGTGTGTGTGTGTGTGTGTGTGTGTGTGCGTGTGTGCGTGTGTGTGTGCGCGTGCGTGCGTGTAGATATATTTATGTACGCATACATGTGTGTATGTACGTACGTAATATACTTAGGTATGCATATAATGACCTAACTGTATTTACCTAAGCGTAGTATACAGGAAAGAAGTAACACTCGTGGGGACATGTCTCTTAGTGTAGGCCCTATGGTCTCTTGCAGTCTCCTTCATCCTTATGTTATCACACCTAATTTGAAAATCAAGTATGGCTTCAGTTTCGTCTGTCATCTTTTCCTCTATCGATCATATAAAGCTGAAATTCATCCATGCTTTAGATTTGGTCTATATTGCTTTCTAGACTATTCCAAATATATCTTGAGACATTGTGACAAGTTGAGAAAGGTGAAAAAAAAAAATAGTCACGGCTCTCGTTCCGAGTTTATTCCTGACCGGTTTCGCTTGTAGCTTCTTCAGAGGAATGTTACTCTGAGAATAAAGCTGGCAGTATACATAGTGGATTGACTCCACGTTCCCTCTCTGAAGAAGCTACAAGCGAAACCGGTCAGGAATAAACTCGGAACGAGACCCGTGACTCTCTTAACCTTTTTCATTTATAAACCTGTATGAGAAAATATTTCCTAGCATCTTTAAGTAATTTAGTCCTTTTAAATTTGTTCTTATGACCTCGTGAAGCCTTCTCGTTCCTAATCAGGAAATTTCTTCTGTTAATTTAACCCACACCCATTAACATCACGAATATTATAATCAAGTCACCTCTCTCTCTCTTCGATCCTTCAAAGTCGGTAGTGCTAAGGCTTCTGGTCTCTCCTCTTATGGCTCGTCTGCCAGATTGGGGAACCGACTCGGTTGCTACACTTTGTATCCTCTTGATCTTGATTATGTCTTTCACTCTGTGTGGGGGGCCATACCACTGACACATATCTCAGTCTTGGATGGATTAGGGATTCTATATATTTATATATGAATGCATATATATATATATATATATAATATATATATATATATATATATATATATGTCTGTATGTATAGATATGTGCATGTATGTACAAATAATGTATGTGTCTTACTACATTACGTTTGACTCTGGGCAGTTGGCGGGATGCAGGTGTGACCCGTCATCCATTAGGAGCTGAGATGGGAAGGGATGAAAGGATGGTCGAGGGGAATAAAATGATTGGGAATAGGTTCGTGCCTCTGACTTAGCTACCCCCCTTATTAGGGGGAAAAGCTATTGGTGTATAGGTATATATATGTGTATATATGTATATATATATATATATATATATATATATATATATGTATATATATATATATATATATGTATGTATGTATTTATACATAGGTATATGATAGTAACAATAATAGCTTCCGCATCCCCATAGCGTTTGTCAACGGTTCTCGAATCTTTCCATACATCTGTTAGGAAACATTAGGCTGTTGTCTGCATTATATTTTATGTCTTTGTTTCTTGGCTACCCCCTTTGATATATGTATGTATTAATGTCTGTTTGTATATCACAAGTTTGTAAAATTTAGTAAGAAGAGATCAGTCACCATATGTCGACCCCATTCAATTAGAGGAGATACAGTCGAGCCTGATAGAGAGAGGTCTTGAGGCTCACTCCGGGGACCGGGTGCCATCCTAAAGGGGTTGCGCCTCAAGAGGGGGATGAGTATGTTGACACGAGTTTTAAGGATGTTTTGGAGGGAGATGATTCTCTTTGACGTCCGTCTTATAGGACCACCACCAAGATGTACCCGTCTTTCGTCCCTATTGATGTATGTATTTATGTATATATGTATGTGCGTATGTATGTATGCATTTATGTATGTATGTACGTATTTATGTATGTTAGTAGGCATGTGTGTATGTGCGTATGTATATATGCATTTATGTATATACGTATATATGTATGTATATAAGTAGGCATGTGTGTATGTGCGTATGTATATATGCATTTGTGTATGTATGTATGTACGTACTTATGTACATATATAAGTAGGCATGTGTGTATATGCGTATGTATATATGCATTTATGTATGTATGCACTTATGTATATAAGTAGGTATATATCTATGTGCGTATTTATGTATGCATACATATATATATAATATAATATATATAATATATATATATATGTATCTACTTTTTTACGTATATAAGTAGGCATGTGTGTATGTGCGTATGTATATATGCATTTATGTATGTACATACGTACTTGAGTATATAAGTAGGTATATATGTATGTGCGTATATATATATATATATGCATTTATGTATGTGCACGTACTTATGTATGTATATAAGTATGTATATATGTATATATGCATTTATGTATGTATGTACGTATATAAGTAGGTATATAAGTAGGTTTATGTGTATGTATGTACGAACACTGCATCTGCATTAAATTTCCCCATCAAAAGAGGGGACCCATCCACACCTTACGGAATCTGTCAGAATTACCTTTGCCGGAAGTTACGGGAAGGTAGCCCCCTTTGCCTTCGGATAAGGGATAAATAATCCACTCCATTATTCATATCCATCTCTACCTAGGCCCCCTAATCTCCTAATCCCGCCCCCCCTAGCCCCCCCCCATCCACCCCCACCTCGGGGAGGGAATTTTTGGAATGAGGACCTGTCCTTTATTCTCCTCGTCAGACTAGAAAAAAGCTGTGAGTAGAGTTATTAAAAAAGAAAGTCAGATTCAACTTGGGGAAGGTTGGAGCCACTGATTTACCCACTGCCCACACCCACACTAACAAATATACACCTACACTAATCCACCCATACTCATACATATATGTTTGTGTGTGTGTGTGTGTGTGTGTGTGTGTGTGTGTGTGTGTGTGTGTGTGTGTGTGTGTGTGTGTGTGTGTGTGTGTGTGTGTGTGTGTGTGTATGTATGTGTGTGTGTGTTGTGTGTGTATGTGTGTATATATGTATATAATGATTTGATAATGATAATAAACGGTTTATTGGGTATAGCAGCATTACTGCTGAAAATATACACCAAACGAGAAAATAACATTATAAAACTATGACAGTAAAAAGATGTTATTACAAGCATTAAGAACAATATGTATGTATATATATATGTATGTATATAGATATGTATGTAGGTATGTATATATATATATTATATATATATATATATATATATATACAATATAAATGCATATTCAGGTGCTCAGGTAAATTGTAAAGCCATAGGTAGGTTTACCATCCTGTTTATCTGCTGTCGCATTGCAGCCGAAATTCCACTTTAGAGTACAATGTAATGTTCACTGACCCGTCGCAGTACTCGGTAGCATTCGAAAATAAACGAAAGAAAAAGAAACGAGACAAAAACAAAAGTTTGGCCAGTGTTCGTTGGTGCATCACAAGAGGCAATGATTGATCGTAAGTATGCGCGTTTGGTGGATATGCAGAAAGACACAAAAAAAAAGGAATTGAAGGAATAGAAAAGAATAAAGGAAGAGAACTGGATTGTTATGCTTCGTTGTTAAATGAAATCACACGCAAGAACTGTTCTTCACAAAAGGAATTATCCCCATAAACAAACACACGATATAACATTTACTCAGAGTAGACTTGTGTACATAGCTGTACGTTTAATCATTTATATATTTGTATACTTGAGTTGGTGGGTTAATACTCACCTCATATGTGTTTATATACAATGCCCCCGTTCTCCTGACAGCTTCATGTAGTTAGTCGATGATTTTGAACTATTTGTTCATGCATCGTTCACTATCCCTCATGTTCAATCGTTATCTTGTATCACACGCATACACACTTCTTTCAATTTTTTCTCTTTAAATCAACTAAACACTACCTGTCAACTACCACGCATTATTTTCATGAAACAGCCTTCTTACTCTGCGTACAACTATGCAGAGATTTTCCAAAGTTTGTGTTTAAAAAGTTTAAGAAAGGAATACTGAAACGATTTCAAACTGCGAAGATTCCCGAAGACCATCGACGACATTCGAATTTCATGACGTCATGTCGAGTCAAAAACGACGACGTGTCGTTACGGATCAAAAGCGCGCACACATACACGCACATACAGCCCCTGCGAACCGCGCAGAACGACAACCGCTCACGTCCGTCTTGCTACACCGCTGGAAGCCGACTGAAGAAGAGACTTCGAGAGGACTGGCGGGAAGAGAAGAGGTGGAGGAGGAAGAGGAGGAGGAGGAGGAGGCAAAGGTACAGAAGGAGGTGTGTGTAGGTGTTCGTTTTGTGCAGAGGTGGAGGGGTGGGAGAGAGGAGAGGGAGAAAGGTGGAGAGAGAGAGAGAGAGAGAGAGGATTGTTGGCGTAGGCGGTATAGAAAACCCAAAGTAAAATATACACGACCTAACAGTCAACTTACCTGGGTATCGTAAAAGATCACAGACAAATGAAAAAGGTGAACAACAAAGAAAGTTTGAGAAGAAAAAATCCATAATGAAGAAAAACGAGAGTAGCGGAACAGCCCAACGATGGAAAAGAAACAAAAGAAAACGAAGAAAGACAATTAAAGACAAAACAAATGATGATAGCTAACTCGGAAACGACAAAAGAGAAATACAAGAGAGGAAAAAGTGAGAGAACGAAAAAAAAAATGAACAAAAGAAAAAACGAAAGGTGAGCGAAAGAAAAGGATAAAGGAATGGAGTAAGCGAAATAGAGAAACACAAAAGAGAGAGAGAGAGAGAACGAGAGAGTGAGAGAGAAAGAGAAAAAAACGAGAGAGATATAGAGAAAGAAAACGAGAGACAGAGAGAGAGAGAGAGAGAGAGAACGAGAGAACGAGAGACAGAGAGACAGAGAAAGAGAGAACGAGAGATATAGAGAACAAGAGGGAAAGAGAGAAGAGAGAACGAAAGAGAGAAAGAGAGAACGAGAGATATAGAGAAGAAATTTACATCACAAGACTATCAGCTTTGACCAAAAAGCCTCCACCTTTGCCCTGTGTGTTTGGAGAGCCGTAGTAACCAAATGACAGCCACCGAGATCCCTTGGGAACTGAACTGAACCCATGATGCTTACGAGGCGAGAACGAAACCATCGGGCGAATGATTTATTATAGATTTTCAAATTTACCAATTTTTTGCATAGCATACATTGTCTTACCACTTCTTGTTTTGTTTTATCTTGTCTCTTGTCACGACCCTTGGTTTATCTTGTCTTGTCTACTGTCTTGTATTGTCTTATTTCTTGTCTTGTTTTGTTTTTGTTTTGTCTTGTGTCTTGTCTTATTTTCTGTGTCTTGTCTCTTGTCTTTGTTTTGTCTTTGTTTTGTCTTTGTTTTGTCTTTTGTTTTGTCTTATCTCTTGTCTTGTCTTGTCTTAGTCTTGTCTTGTCTTGTCTTGGTCTTGTATTGTGATTTCAGAGAGAAGGGCTATTGTGCATATTGTTGGGCTGACCGTCATGAACTCTCTCTCTCTCTCTCTCTCTCTCTCTCTCTCTCTCTCTCTCTCTCTCTCTCTCTCTCTCTCTCTCTCTCTCTCTCTCTCTCTCTCTCTCTCCCCTCTCTCTCTCTCTCCCCTCTCTCTCTCTCTCTCCCCTCTCTCTCTCTCTCTCTCCCTCTCTCTCTCTCTCTCCCTCTCTCTCTCTCTCTCTCTCCCTCTCTCTCTCTCTCTCTCTCTCTCTCTCTCTCTCTCTCTCTCTCTCTCTCTCTCTCTCTCTCTCTCTCTCTCTCTCTCTCTCTCTCTCTCCATCTCTCTCTCTCTCTCTCCATTGCGGCGAGGGAGATCGGTGAGTCCTTCGCTCTTTAAAACTCTGTTCATCACGGTACCTCATAAGGCTTCGAACTGATCAAAGCAACAGTCAATTTTCATTCGCCTGAAAGTTCTCGATTTTAGGAAAATCTGAGAAACGAGGACCTCGGGCGGTCGAGACCACGGCCGCCTCGAGCTCGTCCTCGAAATGAACAGCAGCATCGTGTGCTGCCTTCGAGGACGGGGGACATCGAGAAGGCGACACCGAGGTCAAGGGGCTCAAGGTAAGAAGTTTCGGAAACACGGGAGGTGGTCGTCGGGAAGGGAAATGGGCGGCCGCCTCCTCTGACACGCCCACACACGCCCACGCACGCCCACGCCCGCGAAGGTACGGGTGGAAAATTTTGCGGACAAGAGAAGTTGACCCATGATATACATCAGCGTAATAAAAGTGTGTTTCTCGTTGGTGTTGCGGTGCAAGATTTTTGCTTGGGAAGGTGATAGAAGAGGAAATGCTTAATGAATAAATAGGTTAAGTATTCATCAGTGAAATATATGTCTATCTAGTTTCTTTACAAAAATGGTGGGGCAAGTTTGTATATATGCGGTTGTAGTCAAGTGTCTGGTTATAAAAAGTAAAAAGATGTATATATATATATGTATATATATATATATATATATATATATATATATATATATATATATATATGTGTGTGTGTGTGTGTGTGTGTGCGTGTGTATATATGACGTAGGCGGAGTAGGAAACACAGGAGTCTTCGTCTTGAGTTTATTCCCAAAAACTAAGACTCCTGTGTTTCCTACTCCGCTTACGTCAACCTGTCATAATGGCTCAACATATATATATACAGTGTATATATATATATATATAATGTATATATATATATATATATATATATATATATATATATAATAATAATAATAATAAACAGAAAAACCACTGGTAAATGTGAAATGTAGTCCGAACGCTTTCGTCTATTTAGGACATCTTCAGGGAATAAAGTATGAGATATACAGTATATGTCTCTGTATCTCCCATACTGTATTCCCTGAAGATGTCTTAATAGACGAAAACGTTCGGACTACGTTTCTTATTTAGCAGTGGTTTTTCTGCAAATTAATTTTCCCGTGTTCCTACGAAACACTGCAATAGATAACAATAGATAAAAAAAATCGCGAGTGAATAAGAAATAGATAAGCAAAGGCACAGTTTTACATTTGTAACCAAGAATGTTATTTAAGTTCTTTCAATACCATTCGTAACTTAGAAACCCATTTAGATGAGGCAGATAGATATGAAAGGCACCGAGAAACTTGTCTGGCAAGAGTACAGTCGCACAAAGAAATACATTTGGACTCCAAAATCCACCGAGAGGCTTGTAGTGTTCTTAAAGTCAGAAAAATTGTATCATAGAAAAGGATGGCTTCAATTTTCTTTTATTTATACCATATCTATTTGTTTATTTATTTATTTATCTAATTGTTTATTTATTTAATTATGCTTTCAATAACTCGTTTAGTTATTTATTCAATATTTACTTATGTCACTTCTTCTTTCGTTTTTTATTAATTATTAATTATTGATTATTAGTTATTATCAATTATTAATTGTTGATTAAGTATTTTTAACAGATGACTCACATTTGCTGCCAGGTAATCACACAACTACTAAAACGCCATCTATGGGCTCAGAGGAAAAACACAGACTTGTCGACGAATTTTGGAATTGCATGGAATGCTCCGAAAGGAAACGTATGTCGACATAGTAGTTCCGAAGCATGGTGGGGCAGGTCTGGGTGTCCGCAACAGTACTTATCAATCTCCGGCTCTTTTGTGAGGAACTTTGGTGAAGGAGTGTCCGACGTCGAAGTACTGAGATAAGACGAGTTCGGGAGCCCAAGTCTTCGCCAAGTTCTTGAAATGGAGACTGGTTATTTGTTTCATTTATTTATTTATATATGTTTACTTATGCAGTTGTTTACTAATTCCTTTGTTTATCTACTTATTCATTTACCTACGTATTTGTTTATTTATTAATCTATTTATTTGTTTTATTAATTTACCTAGTGTGTATATATATATATATATATATATATATATATATATATATATATATATATATATATATATATATAGTGTGTGTGTGTGTGTGTGTGTGTGTGTGTGTGTGTGCATGTGCGCGCGTGTGTGTGCGTATGTACGCGCGCGTGTGTGTGTATGTGTATGTGTGTATGTATGCGTGTATGTATGTGTGTGTGTTTATATGTGCGTTTATTATATGTATGTGCGTGTGTGTGTGTGTGTGTGTGTGCGCGTGTGTATGCGCACCTATGTGTGTATGTATGTGTGTGTGTGCGCGCGTGCTCGTGTATGCATATGCTTTCTTTTTACAGGTAGATAGGTAAGCATTGACTCTCCAATGCAAAGATTTTCTCGGCATATGCTGCTCCAACTATGTATTGTCGAGATTAGGGACTTGCATAGTTTGATGCGCTACCAGATGGATGGTCGTGTGCGTGCGTGCGTGCGTGCATGCATGGTGGGCACAACCATTCTCCCTCCACCTGGCCGGGTGGATAATGACACCACGGAGCGTGGAGGAGTGGACTGTTACGGTCGACTGATCAAACTTTTTTTTTTTTTTTTTTATGTTCCATTCGAAAAGCACTCTTGTCTTGCAATTACCTGCATTTATTTCATTATTTATATCTATTATTTCTTTTTTTAATGTGTTTGTAGACGCTTTACTACTGTGTCCTAATCTAAGCACTAGGCTCCAGGTTTCATTAAGAAGAAGAAGAAGATGAAGAAAAATCTTGCATAAGTCCATATAAAAGAACGTGACCCTTCAGATGGCCAAACGTGAGCAGAGTACGCTAACACCTGAGCCACCACAGCACCTCAGTCTGCCAAGAGAGGACAGTGAACTGACCATTTATGTGTAGAAGACTTCCCAATGGATAAAATCATCTCGTGCCAGCTCTAAGAAAAGTCTCAGATTAATACATTCATTGTGATTTGATTTCTTTCGACCAATTAATCAATAGAATCGCAAAATTCAACTGGAATAAAACCCCCCATGCATTCTTTTTATTTATTTATTTATATTCTTCTTTTTATAAATACATCTATTTGTTTATTTATCTATATATTTATTTTTGTATTCACACTCTTTTTTCTGACCCTGATATTTTTCTTTGTATCCATTTTTTCTTCTTTTTCAACTTTCTTATGAACTCTTTTGTTTATATTTCTTCTTTTTACATGCATTCATATACCAAAGGCTTTTTCCCCTCACATGGAATGTAGCCTTCTTTTTATAGATATGTATTTATTTGTTTATCTATACATTTATTTATTTTTGTATTTACACTCTTTTTCTAATCTTGATATTTTTTCTTTTAATCAACTTTTTCTTCTTTTTTTCAACTTTCTTGTGAACCAGAAAGTCTTGCACTGCAACCAACCATTCTATTCCCTTGTATACTCCATTCTAATTAGAAATTACACTCGATTCCGGCCATCCAGCTCGGTACAGTTGGTAGTCCTGCAGACGCCAGCTCCACGCACGTACCAGCGACACGCAAATGCCTCACCTCCTTCAGAAAATATTATATTTTTTCACTTTGTTCCTAAGATAGGAAATTTTTGTTTCAGTCGTTATAAAGAGTAGTAATTATACAACTATAATAAACTTTTCAAAACTCAATAGTGTAAGAAACTAAGTAATTATGTGGAGTTGAAATCAAGGAAAAGGAATTATCGGTTTATACACATCTTTATTTGTAATCAATGTTTACAGCAATTATGATAACAAGTGTTAAACAAAATATGTTTTCTACGTAAACAACTCCTGAATATGATGGTGCAATCTGATTTCACATAGGAAACCATAAAAAATAAAATGAATTATTTTTATAAACATTTTACGTCATGATTCTTATAGCGTGAGGGAAGGAAGGAATGAAGGAGGAAGGGATGATTGTTGCTGACACCTTTCCTCCTCCTCCTCCTCCCTCCTCCCTCCTCCTCCCTCCTCCTCCTTCTTCTCCTCCTCCTTATTCTCCTCATTATTCTCCTCCCCCTCTTCCCTCCTCCCTCCTCCTCCTCATTCTCATCCTCCTCATTCTCATCCTCCTCATTCTCTTCCTCATCATTTTCATCCTCATCCTCATCCTCCTTCTCCTTCCAACTTATTATTTGATCTATTATGAGAAAATATTCATTTTCCATCATTCTCACCCAAGACTGTTTTTTATGTAATGAAAATTGATCAATAATTAATCTATGGAGACGGTAGATGGATTATTTGAGTGTACTCAGAGAGTAAGAAAATTCAAGATATATTATAAGTAGACTACACAGAATGGAATAGTATGATTATAGGTTATATAATTTACACTATCAAACACAGAACAAAAAAGCCTATTAAACCATTGAATAAAACTACTACATATCAGCTGGTAAAGAGTATGACAATTAGTGGGAGTCTGCAGGGGTACCAACTGTACCGAGCTGCGTGGCGGAAATCGAGTGTAAAGGGCCATTTACACGGTCTAACAGTTTGACAAACCCGGTTTGTCAGACAAGTGTTTGAAGTGGTGTTTGACCGTGTGAATGGGGTATTTGGTCGTCAAACACGTTTGTCGAACGTGTTTTACAACCAAATACCTTATTCACACGGTCAAACATCACTTCAAACACTTGTTTGACAAACCGGGTTTGTCAAACTGTTAGACCGTGTAAATGGCCCTTAATTTCTTGTTGGAATTGAGTATAGTCTGCAATGTCATACCGTCAACTCTGTCAATACTGAAGTCTGTCGTAGATTTGGTACATCAGAGAAGGGGCCATTATATGCAACTGAGGGAAGGAGTTTGTTTCGAAAGGGGTCACGGTCAAATGAGGTCTTCATCAAACCGGGGTCCGACCCCCTCATCAGAAAAAATACATATATGCATGTTTGTGTATATATGTGTATATATATGTTTATATGTATGTATATTTATGTATAACATATAATATATGCAAAGTAGACCATTTGGAAAAAGAATCTAACGAAGCAGAGCGCTTTCGTATATTACATATTCAGTGCAAAAAGTACATAGTTAAACAGAAATACATAGTTTATATATACATGAAGAAGGAACAAGGACAGTTTACATACGTAAATGCACACACACACACACACACACACACACACACACACACACACACACACACACACACACACACATATATATATATATATATATATATATATATATATATATATATATATATATATATGTATGTATATATATATATATATATATATATATATGTATATATATATATGTATATGTATATATATATATATAATCACAAAGAACCCACAGTCGGAATAAAAGGAAGAATGTACAACTTCTGTATTTCGGCTAATAGCCGAAATATAGAAGTTATACATTCTTCTAAGTTTCCTTTTTACTCCGACTATAGGTTCTTCATGATTATTTCTACAAATGTGCCACTACATTTTCGATAGACGAAGTTGAAGACTAAAGACGATATATTTTTATTAATTTACCACGTGTAGTTTCTATACACCGTACGCTCTTCTTGTCTTCATCGTTGATGTGTATCTCGAAATTTCTTCTATTGTTGAAACATCAACTGTGAAGGCAGGAACACCGTGAGCTGTGTAGAAGCCACACGCAATAAATTAATCAAAAGATAATCCCCTTTAGCACTCTGCCTCGTTTGTCTACAAGAGAATATACTACCTGGCTGTGTATATATATATATATACATTTCTCTGAAAAAGCTACAAGCGAAACCGGTCAGGAATAAACTCGGAACGAGACCCGTGACTCTTTTTCCACCTTTTTCAACTTGTCATAATGTCTCAACAATACTATATGTATATATGTGTATATATATATATATATATAATATACATATATTTCTATATATACATATTTACACACACACACACACACACACACACACACTCATATATATATATATATATATATATATATATATATATATATATATATATATATAGATATATATATAATGTTCCCGGCTGAATGGATGAAGAGGTGGACGACAAGATGTAGCTTCGGACAACTGTAGACTGAAGTCAAGCTGTCTGATTGGATGAGGGTTAATTGAATGGATGCATTTCCGGATGCATAAGTATTTGTGAATTGAGCGAGAGGAATCCATGGATGGATGAATGGATGGCCGTACGATGTTATTGGGTGGATTGCTAATTGGATGAAAGGTTATTGGCAGCCAGCGAGCCGTTGTCGGATGATGGCATGGCCACGGATGAAGAGGCGATGAGGTGGATTGTTTAACGAACATAAGAGTTGATTGGAGTTGATTGGATGTACGTAGCCTTCAGGAAGTGGAGGGAAATGGGGAGGAGATTAGGAGGGAAGGAGGGAGGGAGGGAAGAGGGGAAGGGGGAAGGAAGGGGTGGAGGGGAGGAGAGGGGAAGAACGTGGGAGGGGAGGACAGGAGAGGGGAAGGGAAGGGAGAGAAGGGGTGTTTGTTGTTTGTTGTAGTTTACCAGCGTTTCTATCCATTTATATAATTTCATACCAGAGGGAGGAGGGAGAGAGGGAGGGAGGGAGGGATATGGGAAGGGGAGAGAAGGGAAAAGGATTTGGGGGAGACCATAGGTACAGAACGTAGGAGAGAGGAAAGGGAGAGGTAATTTTGGAGGTAGGGGGGGAGATATAGAAGTATAGAAAGGGGATAGACGAGGTAGGAGGAGGAAGTAGATTCCGACGAAGTTTGTTTGTTTTTTTATGTCAACACAGACCATCATATGAAAAGACACTTTTCATGTACAATAACATCCCCGCCCGTGGGAGTTCCGACAACATGATTAGGTGAGTGACATGATACGTCTAACAATGATTATGGCAAGTTATTATGATAGGCACTATCGTATATATATCATTTTTTAATGGATTTATCTTTTTTTTGTATATTGGTCTGATATTTGAAATAGTTTCTGGGTTTTGGCATTTTGTATGTACAAGTCTGTTTTCATGTAGATTTGTTTAGACCTTTTTATGATTTTTTCTAATCAGTTCAGTCGGTTGTTAATATACAGATTCAGTGTTTCCTATATGACATGTTTTTTCCAAGGCTACCTTGTCCTCGTTCAAAGAATCTATATCACTCCAGGTGCCTGAGGACAACTGTGCGTGTGTGTGTGTGTGTGTGTGTGTGTGTGTGTGTGTGTGTGTGTGTGTGTGTGTGTGTGTGTGCGTGTGTGTGTGTGTGTGTCTGTGTGTGTGACTCACCTTGGTCTTTGGATCACGTATAACCAATCTATGGGTAATGCTATGACCTTACACGCACACACACACACCTAACTCCCCGCCCACGAGAGTTGGAGTAACGACTCGAAGCGCAGCGATACTGAAATAATTTCAGCCCTGGGCAGGATTCAAACCAGGTACCGCCAGTACCTCCGTATTGACAGTCTGAGACTCTATCAACCGCACCACCGGGCCGTGTGTGTGTGTGTGTGTGTGTGTGTGTGTGTGTGAGAGAGAGAGAGAGAGAGAGAGAGAGAGAGAGAGAGAGAGAGAGAGAGAGAGGAGGGGGGAATAAAAGACCTTAATAAATCACTTACTGAAGTGAAAGTCCATTAGAATGGACTCGAACCCACACATTCCATCTTGCAAGCCTAGTACAGTAGCCCCTAGGCCACTAAACCTCCCCAGGGAATGTAGAGAGAATGTGAAAGAGAGAAGGAGATGAGGAGGGACGCATAGGGACGAGAGAGGGGAGGAAGAGAGAAGGGAGATGAGGGGTGGATATGAAGGAACAGGAGGGTGATGGGGGGGTAAGGGGGAGGCGAGGGGAGGAAGGGAGGAGGGGAGAAGGGGAGGAGGGGAGGAAGGGGGAAGTAATTGGATGGTGCCTTTGCAGAGCAGAATTTGTTCCACCACCACGAGGGCCATGCTGTAGAGTTTGTTTTGCAAGCATAAGCACAGAAACTGTTGCCATACACAAGCACTTTTTTATACGAGGATGGTACAATAATTAAACAGTTTTCTTCCAAATACGTTTCATAAATAATTATTTTTACTGTCTAGGGTATTTCCGTTGACTGAATAAAGTCACCTGGCCAGGTAGCCAGAATAGATACTCGTATTTTAGTCATAAACGGCTATTTTTGCAAGCATAAGCACAGAAACTGTTGCCATACACAAGCACTTTTTTTATACGAGGATGGTACAATAATTAAAAAGTTTTCTTCCATACACGTTTTATAATTAATCAACCATTTTCACCTGGCCAGGTAGCCAGAATAGATACTCGTATTTTAGTCATAAACGGCTTGTTTTGCAAGCATAAGCACAGAAACTGTTGCCATACACAAGCACTTTTTTTATACGAGGATGGTACAATAATTAAAAAGTTTTCTTCCATATACGTTTTATAATTAATCAACCATTTTCACCTGGCCAGGTAGCCAGAATAGATACTCCTATTTTAGTCATAAACGGCTTGTTTTGCAAGCATAAGCACAGAAACTGTTGCCATACACAAGCACTTTTTTTATACGAGGATGGTGCAATAATTAAAAAGTTTTCTTCCATGTACGTTTTATAATTAATTAACCAATTTCAATGCTTAGGGTATTCCACTTGACTGAATAAAGTCACCTGGCCAGGTAGCCAGAATAGATACTCGTATTTTAGTCATAAACGGCTTGTTTTGCAAGCATAAGCACAGATACTTTTACCATACACAAGCATTTTTTTTTATACGAGGATGGTATAATAAATAAAAAGTTTTTCTTCCATATACGTTTTATAATTAACTATTTTCACTGGCTAGGGTATTTCCCTTGACTGAATAAAGTCACCTGGCCAGGTAGCCAGAATAGATACTCGTATTTTAGTCATAAACGGCTTGTTTTGCAAGGATAAGCACAGAAACTGTTGCCATACACAAGCACTTTTTTATACGAGGATGGTACAATAATTAAAAAGTTTTCTTCCATATACGTTTTATGATTAATTAACCATTTTCTATGGTTAGTGTATTCCGCTTGACTGAATAAAGTCACCTGGCCAGGTAGCCAGAATAGATATTTTAGTCATAAATGGCTTGTTTTGCAAGCATAAGCACAGATACTGTTACCATACACAAGCACTTTTTTTATACGAGGATGGTACAATAATCTAAAAGTTTTCTTCCATGTACGTTTTATAATTAATTAATCATTTTCACTGGCTAGGGTATTTCCCTTGACTGAATAGAGTCACCTGGCCAGGTAGCCATAATAGATATTTTAGTCATAAACGGCTTGTTTTGCAAGCATAAGCACAGATACTGTAGCCATACACAAGCACTTTTTTCATACGAGGATGGTACAATAATTAAAAAGTTTTCTTCCATGTACGTTTTTTAATTGACCATTTTCACTGGTCAGGGTATTCAGATTGACTGAATAAAGTCACCTGGCCAGGTAGCCAGAATAAATATTTTAGTCATAAATGGCATTAGAATATTAATCGTGAATATGCTGGCGTTGTCGTTCCAATATCCTTTCAGATTGCTTGCATGGCGGAGTTGACTGTAATTTTCGCTTACTACTAATGAAACTAGACTGATTATATTGTAATTAAAAACGGCAGCAGAAAAATAAGGTTGGGCATTTTTATCTATTTTTTATTTATCCATTTCCTTATTCATCTATTTATTCATTGATTTATTAATCTATTTGTTTAATTATTTCTTTACATTTATATATTTTAGTTTCTTTGTTATTTTGAATATTTTTACTTATTTGTTTATTTGTTTACTTGTTTATCTATTTATTCATTGATTTATTCACTTATTTGTTGAATAATTTATTTTCATCATCTATATATTTTTAGTTTATTTGTTTGAATACTTTTATTTACTAATCAATTCATTTATTTGTTCAATCCCTCCATTATGCACAGATTTATTCATTTATTTGTTTTCATTTATCTATTTTTAGTTTATTTTTGTGAATATTTCTCATTTACTAATTTATTTATTTATTTACCTCATCCCTCCTTTATACAGAGACTTATTAATTTGTGTGCTTAATTATTTGTTTTCATTTATCTATTTTTATTCTATTTATTTGTTTGAATATTTCTTATTAATTAATTTATTTATTTGCCTCATCCCTCCTTTGTACACAGATGCAGGCAAATATGGATCTACAGAAAATGCAGGGGACACGACAAACTCACAAATGCTAATAAGAACAAAGACAAACACATAATACGCGTTCGCACAAACACACAATCACCTGCGCGCGGCAGTACAGTATAAAGCAAATGTACACACACGCGCGGGGACTCGTATACACACATATATACACACAGACACACACACATACACAGTACATACATATGTCAACACACACTGTAGCTCTTTCCCTGCCAATTGCAATTAGGTGAATACACACACAAATGTATATATACATACACACACACGCACGCACTCGTACACACATATATACGCACAGATATACACACATACATAGTACATACATACATACATACATACATACATACATCAACACACTATAGGTCATTTCCTACCAATTGCTATTAGGTGAATACATACACGTATGTATACATACATACGCACACACGTACGTACTCGTACACACATGTATACGCACATATATACACACGTACATAGTACATACATACATACATACATCAACACACTATAGCTCTTTCCCTACCAATTGCTATTAGGTGAATACATACACGCATGTATACATACATACGCACACACTACGCACTCGTACACATATATACGCACAGATATACACATATACATAGTACATACATACATACATACATACATACATACATCAACACACACTGTAGCTCTTTTCCTACAAATTGGAATTAGGTGAATACACACACACATTTATACATAATACATACATACATGCATACATGCATACATGCATACATACATACATACATACGTACGTACATACAGTACATACGTACGTACATACATACACACGCGCGCACACGCAAATTATAGTGTCTTGGTTTTATTCTAACCAAAGCATTTTAGTATCCAGTAGAGATTTTTTTTCTTTAATTAATACGTAGTTTTGGGTTTGTGTTTATTCTAAAAGAGCACCAATGTTAAGTTGTAATCTTTCCCAAATATTATATTTTTTCATCTCTTCAAAATATGTCGAAGTGGACGGTGATTAAAAAAAATTAATGTTTTAGATCTGGGTAAAATAATAATGTCTAGATTTTTCCTGAAGAAACTAGCCGAGATTGTCTAATCGAGAATATTTTGAAAATGAGTAAGATACTATAAATAATGCTAACAAAAAAAATGTAAATAAATGTCTTAATTTGTCATTTTCATTTATTAAGGGTTGTTCCTTTGGTCACTGTTGATTTTTTGTTGTTTAAGTCTATCATGATGATATAAAGAATAACGTCATATATACTCGTATATGCATACATATATGTACACACACACAGATACACACACACACATGAGTTCTGAGCTCTCATCCGAGAGGGTAGTAGCTTTCAATCACGAGCCCAACACGTGATCCAAGACCATGGTGAATTACACACACACACACACACACACACACACACACACACACACACACACACACACACACACACACACACACACACACACACACACACACACACACACACACACACACACACACACCAAAGACCCTACCTCCCTTATAACGTGGCAAGTCAGAGCTGACACCCCTTTTTATGCACTTTAAATCCCATGCAACGCCTTTTCCATCTGAGCCCTTTGTGGATGAAAGGTCATCTTCGTCTTCCACCCCACGACTGCGCTTCCACCCCAGAAGGTGGATACCCGGAGATTATACGTCTCCAGACCTTTTTCACCTTAACTCTCCTCCACCTCGTTCCTCGTTTATTTCCACCAACCACTTTCATCTTTGAGGTCTTCTGTTATCATTCTTCGTCTTATGTCTCCACTCTCTTCTTATCTCGCTCTCCCCTCCTCTCCTCTCCTCTCCCCTCCTCTCCTCAATTTTTTTTCCTTCGGTTTTTCCTCCATCTATCACCACTTCCTCCCAAGCAACCTATTCAGGAACCTTATCCTACCATCTTTCATCATCGTCTCTACCTCTCCTCCGCCCGTCTTCGTTCTCATGATTTCTTTTTTACCCTTTTCAATTTAATTGCATTCCATAATTATCTTGTTTATTATTATACGCGCTGGCGTCTTCGTCATATTAGTTAATATCCGTTTGGCAATCGTTTTCCAGCATCCAAACTGCACTTTGTTATCATTGGCGTGTTCAATGTTGATTACTCCTGCTGTCTTTCGTTTTGTTTCGAATGCTGTTCTGTTTTGCATATGACGATCATTCAAGGAGAGTTGGAATCCCCCTTTTACATTCGTATCGCGTACAATCGTAGACGCTTGCAATCGCATTTCCCGTACTGATGATAATTGAGTTTCTCCAATTCATAATTCGAAGATTTCCGAAGATGTTTATTCCACGGGTTTCTGCAATTTCTTCCTTCCATAAAGATGATCCTTCTTCTCGTTTGCTTCGTTCTCGACGGCGAAGATGTTTTGGGGAAGTTGGGACATCACATCTACATAAGGACATCCAATTTGATGCCTTCTGACTTCAGTTTTCTGTCTTTGTTTTTGGGCCATTTGGTCGTGGTGTGTCCTTGTGCCGGCTCTCAGTCTTACCCTCTACCTTGTGACGTCATTAATCTTGATTTTATTCGTCTTTAGGCAACTCACGGGTTAATTTAATCGGTTGATTAACGGGAGACTTTTTTAACCTTTTAGCGCTCAGAAACGTCGTTCGAATCTAAATGAAAATGTGGTGTGTTTTTTTAAGTTGATATGAAAGTGTTCAGCCTCATTCGTCCACTGCAGGACCTACGGCCTCTCCCTGAAGAAGAAATTAATAAGAACATTAAAAGGAATTGAGGAGGATGGGAGTGTTGAAATAGTGTAGTATAATGAGACCGTCTTAGGACCGAAGATGAGGGAGAGGAAGTAAGACGAGGAGGGAGGTTGGGGGAGTAGGGTGAAGGGGGAAGACCTAAAATCCTTAAGCTCCATGGTCGATAATTATAATTAAATGATAATCGCCTTCGGGAAGAGAAGGAATAGAGGGAGGATGCGCATGGAAATTGCGTCTCCTAGAAGCAGGAAGAGGTTCCGCAAGTCATGACCCCCGCTAGCGTCCCCGGCAGCGTCTGTAGTCGGTCGTCCGGGCTTCTTCCTCCCTTCCACACCAGTGGAGCGAGCGAACGAGGTACCATGTCTGTTGCCTTACCACCTTTTGACGCAGGAACTCCACGCAGTTCGAGTGTGTCGTTCAAGATTCAAGATTGAATACTGTATCCTCAACCCAGATTGGGTGTTGAATGCATATAATAATTATATATTCAGTGTTTTAGGAACCTAGAGAAGGATTTTTATCAAGGTTTTCGCAATTTGCTCGTATGGAAAATGGAGTATTTTTTGGAGGGACTAAGAGGTGAATTACTTGAATGGATGATATTATTATTATTATTATTATTATTATTTTATTATTATTATTATTATTTTTATTATTTATTTTTATTTTATTTTTATTATTTTCATTATTTATTTTTATTATTTATTTTTATTTTTATTTTTATTATTATTTTTTTTTTTTTTATCTTTATTATTTTTTTTATCTTTATTATCTTTATTTTCTTTATTATCTTTATTATCTTTATTATCTTTATTTTATTTATTTTATTTATTTTATTTATTTTATTTATTTTCTCTCTTATCTTTCTTATATTTCTTATCTTTATTATCTTTATTATCTATATTATCTTTCTTTATTATCTTTCTTTATTATCTTTCTTTATTATCTTTCTTTATTTATTATCTTTCTTTATTATCTTTCTTTATTTATTATCTTTCTTTATTATCTTTTTTATTATTTTTATTATTTTTATCTTATCTTTATTTATTTCTTATTTATTCTTATTTTTTTTAAGAGAGAGTACATGAAGACAGATTACGAAGCTTTTATTCTCAATAAACCTTTTTATTCAAACTGGTTTCTTGTATGGCAGATTAAAAACTTGTGGAAAAGTCATTTTATCTAATGCGTTTAAAGCTCTCAAATGGTGGGAAGGTTCCCCCTCAGCTGAATAAAATCACTGGCAGTTTTAATGAATTTTATATATAAAAAAAATCACCGTCGCCTACGGGTTGCAGCTCAATAAAATAATTTACTGACAGTTTTAATTAATTTTATAAAAAAAAAAAAAAAACGCCGTCGCCTACAGGTTGTTTGATGAAAGGAGTAAATGTCCTCATCTGTATAAAATCGTCTGACGGCAATTGGGAAAGTATGTAAACACTCTCGACCATCTTGATTAATATTCAGTTTTTTTTTTTTTTTTTTTTTCAATAGACTTTCAGCGTTGATGGCGGAAGAGTCTCGTAGATGTCACACAGGAAAATAAAAAAAAAACACGTTTTCCTTGATTATGTTGGTCAGTTTTGTGAGTTTGTGTAGATTCACCATGGTCTTGGATCACGTGTTGAACTCGTGATCGACAGCTATTTCCCTGCCGGAAGAGAGTTTAGAGCTCGTATGACTGATCTACAAGGGAAAGGGGGACAAGTGTGAATGTAGTAGTTTCAGAGGGATTAGCCTGTTAAGTGTAGTTGGGAAGGCTTATGGGAGGATCTTGATTGAGAGGATTAGGAGAGGAACAGAGGGAGTAATTGGTGAGGAACAGTGTGGGTTTAGGACAGGTAGAGGTTGTGTAGATCAGATTTTTGTGGTAAGACAGATATGTGAGAAAGCTATAGGTAAGGGAAAGGATGTTTTCTGGGCCTTTATGGATCTGGAAAAGGCTTACGACAGGGTAGACAGAAAGGCACTGTGGGAGGTTATGCGGATATACGGGATAGGAGGAAAGCTTCTGGGTGCTGTCAAGAGTTTTCGGGGATGAAATGGGTGGGAATGTTTTTGTGCCTTGTCCTTTTTGGCTACCCCCCTGGTAAGGGGGAAAAAGCCTTGGTATATGTATGTATGTATGACTGATCTATGGGTAATGTTGTGACCTTACACGCACACACACCCTTCACTCCTCTCCCACGAGAGCTGGAGTAACGACTCCCAGTGTGTGTGTGTGTGTGTGTGTGTGTGTGTGTGTGTGTGTGTGTGTGTGTGTGTGTGTGTGTGTGTGTGTGTGTGTGTGTGAGAGAGAGAGAGAGAGAGAGAGAGTCTGTGAATAAATGAATGAGTAAACGCCTGAATAATAGCGTGAAAGAATTGAAAATATAAGAGAGTAAATATGAAGAGAGAGAGAGAGAGAAAGAGAGAGAGGAGGGGGGCAGAGGGGAGTACGATAGACTGAGCGTGAGATAGTGAATGTGAAGTGAGAGACTGAGTGAGAGAGTGTGAGAGATTGTGGGTGTTAGTGTATATAATTCTTTTACATCCACCCCCACCCCCCCCACCCCCGTTTGGCGGACAGGGCATGGAAAATGGAAATTTTTATACGACCATGATTGAATTTCTCAACATTTTGGTTTTATCTATTTATGATAATACCTGGAAATGCAATTCGATGATATGTTTTTAACAAGTCCACACAAAAGATACAAAGCATTCGCATTTTCAGTTCCAATGCTTTCGTAATATCATTAACTACTTGTGCCAACAGTACGGTGTAATGATGATAATGATAATGGCGGTGGTGATGATGATGATGATGATGATGATAATGAGGAATCAATTATGATGGCGGTGGTGATGATGATAATGATGATGATTATAACAATCACTGATGATGATAATGACTGATGATGATGATGATTAATCAGTGATGGCGATGATGATGATGATGATGACAATCACTGATGATAATGACGATGATGATGATTAATCACTGATGACGATGATGACGACGACGATGATTATGATGATGACATTAATAATAACATTGACGTTGATTACATTAATGATGACTACAGATCACGGTAATAATTACAATCAACAATAATAATAATGATAATTAATACTGATCAACATTCATGAGAGTAATTTGTATCTTTTTTCGAGGCAATCTATCATGGCAGTGGTTCCCATTATCCAATCATGGTAATTAAACAAAGAAATCAATTATGATAATTAGTCGTGATAATATGCTTAATTAAGAGAAATGATTTCCGTCTTTGTAATGTTTTCCTTTCGAGCAATAATGTCTCAATAAAAAAAACGAGTTTCTAAGATTCGCGTGTTATATACCTCTTCATCACTTGTGTCATATTGTTTCGTTTTTTTAAGAGTTTAACCTTATACTCTATTTCAAACTCTTTTTATTTTTTCTTATGAATTATCTTTATTTCCTCATGTATATATTTCTATTTTATATCGTTCATTTGTTATTGTCTGTTTATTATCATTTGCTTGTTTTTCATTTATTAGTTATGTCAATTTATTGTTATTTAATATTTACCTGTTTGTTTATTATCTAACTATACCTATGTATTTATTTATTTTATTTATCATTGTATTATTACAATTTTTAATTTGTAATATTTTTTTTTGCATCCGACCTAGTTATGGACCAAAAGGTCTCCTGTCGGCATGCTCCGCCTTTGTAAGCCTTTGTAATCAGGTCACATTTTCTTACGGAGCGGACTAAGGTACTGATTCTGGAGGCTGAGAGAGAAGAGGTAGAGGGGTTCCAAACCCACTAGAATCATCGCGTGGCATCAATAAGTGCACGTATTCTTAGACCCAAAAGTAGATTGAGTAATGGCTGAAATTTTAAAGAAAAAAAAAATGGAAGAATTCCCGTTTTCTACATTTTTATTTCTGACTTTTTTCAACCTGTCGGATCTGCCCTTTACTGAGGTCACAGGTCATGACCTAGGATTAAAAAATGACCTGTGTCTGTAACCTGATAATATACAACATTCATCACTTCTGCCCTAGCTGAGTGACACGTGGGACAAAGCATTTTCAGCCTTATGCCTGGAGAAAGAAAGGGCTATTTTGCTTTCTGATTGCAATCCACGTTTTTTATGACCTGTGGGGGAAGATGGAGAAGGGTGTGTGTGGCTATGTGTGGGTATAGATTTTGTCCCATATATTAGGTGGGTAATCCACACACACACACACACACACACACACACACACACACACACACACACACCTCGTGGCGTAGTGGTTAGAGTTTCCGGTTGCCACTACGGCGGTCCAGGTTCAAATCCCGCCCAGGGCTGAAATAATTTCAGTATCGCTACGCTGCGAGCCATTACTCCAACTCTCGTGGGAGGAGAGTTGTGTGTGTGCGTGTAAGGTCACAGCATTACCCATTAGTTGGTTATATATGAGCTCTGAGCTCTCTTCCTGGAGGGAAATAGTTGTCGATCACGAGTCCAGCACGTGATCCAAGACCATGTTGAAACATACACACACATACACACACACACACACACATATACATATATATATATATATGTATATATGTATATATATATATATACATATATATATATATATACATATATATATATATATATATATATATATATATATATATATATATATATATATATATATATATAAATGTTGCCGATGAAAAAATACGTAAAATATAACCAAAGATTTCTAGTTTTGTGAGATGCATTTGTACCTCCATTTGATGTAAATGTTTGCTGATACTCTTGTTCAGAAGAAGTGGAAGAATTCTATAAGATGTCCATTACTTCATTTTATTGAATATACAGTACACAAATATATATCACCTGATTATTTTGATTCCTTCCTTCATACATACATACATATAACAAAGACTTTTTTCCCCCTTACAAGTGGGGTAGCCAAAAAACAAAGGCATAAAAACCACGCCCACCCATTCCATCCCCTACATACTCCACTCCCGTCTACCCTCTTCCCTCCCTCTTATCTCGGCACCTCCCGGATGACGGGTCATCCCTGCATCTCGTCCACTGCCTTGGGTCCTTCTTTCATAGTTTTCCATAATCTTTTTTTTTCGGTCCATTTTATTCCATTCCATCTTATTTTATATTTGGAATGAGTAGATATTTTTTTTCTTTATGAGAAGGTATGACTTCCTCAAATGGAAGATGTAATGGGTGAAGCATTGGTAGTATTCTAGACATTTATTTAGGAATGTGTCAGTCGTTAGAATGACACTAATGCATCGTCACTTAAGCGAAATAACAAATGATCGATCATTCGAATACTTTTGGATATTCAAAGAAAGTCAAACGAGAGCAAAAGTCTCAAAAGTGGTTAATGAACTTTAACTCAATTGAGTGTAAAGAATAATACTAAGTACAATTACAAATTGGCTACCTCCCTTGTAAGGGGAAAAAAGCCTTTATTATATAGACGTACAATTTCAAATTATTCGGAAATATTTCAACAAAATTAATAAAAAAAAAATCCTGTTATTATCAAGAACGACCTTAAAACATCTAAACACATTTCCGTCTCCGCCTAAGAAAATGGAAATTTGGGATTGGTAGCATAATATTTTGACCTCAAAATTTTGGGTTATCATCAAACAATTACACAAATCACTGGCTCGCCCACATTTGAAATGTGATATTGTTGCATGGACTACGAATCTCATTAAAGACACTGACAGGTGGAAAAGGTCACACTGACTAGCCACAAAACTCATATTAAATATGAGGAACAAATTATACGAAAACCGCTTAAAATTTCGAACCTAATCTCTTTCAAAAATAAAAGTAGATGAAATGGAAAATGGGACAATCAATTGGAAATAAGTACAGTCCTTTACTATCTAACGATAATTAATAGCATAAGATTTTTTTTTTTTATTGAATATAAAACAGAACCAGAGATGATGGCCTCAAGCTGTCAGAACGCAGAGTTAACATGCATGGGGAAAGGTAGAAACAGTTCATCCAACCGCGTTGTCAATTAATGGAATAAACTTTGAACTGAGGCAGTCAAACATTATACAGTTTAAACTGTTATGATATACTGAAAAAATACCCAAGCATTATATATACTCATGTATGCTTTACCAATGTAAATCATTATCAATTAAATTACTTTACTTAGCGAGAATCTGTCGATCTATCTATATACCAAGGAAAGTAGCCTTAGCGAGATAAGTTTGAGATAGCAACAAATATAGAACAAGCGACCTTTGCTATCATTTATTTGTAGATTAATCATTATAGAATATAGTCTTCCAGCGTTTCTATCCATTTCTACAAGATTTCAATTGAATATAGAATAAAAGAAACTGCATCCTGCTACGGAAAGGACGAAACGAAAGTAATAAATTTCTTGAAGAAAAAGATCGTTATCATCTGAGAAGGAAAACAGGTTAATGTAACTTTGGCTTCAGTCTTCTTTTCCTTTACCTTGGGAGAAGGCAGGTACAAGCGTTCTCGTTTCATATGTATCTATGTTCGCCTGGGAGCCATTAAGGAGTCGAGTTAGCTCCTTGATCAATAGGGCAACAACCAGTCTGATTAATCCAAGATGTAATCTTCCGCCTTGCGAGTAAGATCGACTCAGCAGAGCTTGCACGTCATGACGTCACATTCTAGTGACGTCAAGTCGCTTACAGGATTCCATGATGAGTGCAAATCTGCGGATTTTTTTAATCTATTTATCTGTTTATATATTCAACTATTTATTTGTTTATCTAACATCTATTTATTTATCTACTTGTTAATTCATTCATTTATGTATATCTATTCATGTATTTATTCATTTACTTATTTAGTAATTTATTTATTCAATAATTCATTTATTCATTAACTTATCTATCTATTTATTATTGTTTTTATTTACTTGTTCATTATATATTGATTCATTCGAGAACACAGGTCACTCACTACTAGTTCTGACAAAACACCTATACACAAACAGAGGATTGGGTACTAATCAGAGATACTTGATTCAGCTGCCTTGCGAAAGCCAGAAAAAACGACTAAAGGTTATAATGGCCTTTAAATGTTAAGCAGTTTCTCCCACAAGACTAAAGGCTATCGCCACGTGTCCCATTAAAGAAGAAACAACCTTATACTAGAGGCCTTTAGTGCAAAAATCCCGTGTGACGTACAAAAGAAGATCAGTATTGATTTCATTCAAGCATTTGATATTTGATGATTATTATAACCATCACAAGGATTGTTGGCTGATTCACTATGGTCTTGAATTACGTGTTGAACTCGTGATCGACAGCTAATTACCCTCCCAGACGAGAGCTCAGAGCTTGTATATGGCCCGATTTATGGGTAATGCTGTGAACTTACACACACACACACACACACACACACACACACACACACACACACACACACACACACACACACACACACACACACACACACACACACGGAAACAAATGCACATTGTCTTAAATATACCGTAGAAAAACGTCTATAAAAACCCGTTGTTTTAAATATACCTTAGAAAAACGTCTATAGAAAAAATATGAAAAAATATATAAAGTTTTGATATAAGCGAAGACTATATGGCTGACGTCTGTCACAAGAAAACGAGAGATAATTTTTTTTTTATCTATATATAAGTATAGGGTCATTTACACGATCGAACAGTTTGACAAACCCGGTTTGTCAGACAAGTGTTTGAAGTGATGTTTGACCGTGTGAATGGGGTATTTGGTTGTCAAACACGTTTGTCGAACGTGTTTGACAACCAAATACCCTATTCACACGGTCAAACATCACTTCAAAAACTTTTTTGAGAAACCGGGTTTGTCAAACCGTTTGACCGTCTAAATGCCCCTTAAGGTTATAAAGAATTCTCAGGTATAAAAAGATGATTGTTATGAGTTAGAAGCTAGAGAGAAGCAATTTGTGTTGAACTCACGGCACTGAACACACTAGAATGCTGTGAGATATGTTTGTCGAACGTGTTTGACAACCAAATACTCTATTCACGCGGTCAAACATCACTTCAAACACTTGTTTGACAAACCGGGTTTGTCAAACCGTTTGACCGTCTAAATGCCCCTTAAGGTTATAAAGAACTCTCAGGCATAAAAAGAGAATTGTTAGATTGTTAGGAGTTAGAAGCTAGAGAGAAGAAATTTGTGTTTGACTCACGGCACTGAACACACTAGAATACTGTGAGATACGAGGGTTGGTGATATGACAGATAAGATATTTTCATTTATCTATTTGCTTGTTTCTTTAATCATTCATTTTTTGTTTGCCTACTTATTCATTTATTCATTTATTTTGAAATAAACTCTCCTACTGGGATTCGAACCCTCGCCAGAGCGGCTTGCTTCGTAGAAGCGAGGGTTCGAGTCCCAGTAGGAGAGTTTATTTCCAAATGTCAAAATGACACAAACATTTATTTATTTATTTACTTGGTTATTCATTCATTTATTTATTAATTTGTTCGTTTACTTGATTATTTATCAATTTATTTATTTATCCACTTATTCGCCTATTTGTCTTTATTTGTTTTTTTATTTATTAACTTGGTATTATGTCTATTCATCTATATATTCAGTCAGTTATTTGTTTGGTTATCTGCTTATCTATTTATCTATTTGTATATTTGTCTATATATTTAGTTATTTGTTTATTTAATTGTTTATTTATGTTTTTTATTATTTCATGTATTTATTTATTTATTTTATTTATTTATTTATTTGTTCATTCGTTTATTTATTGTTTTCTTTTATCCTTACCTTTATTCGATTTCTTTTTACAAAGGCGGAGCATGCCGACAGGAGACCTTTTGGTCCATATCTAGGTCGGATGTGAAAAAAAATAATAATACATACATATACCAGGGCTTTTTCCCTCTTACAAGGGAGGTAGCCAAAAAGGAAAAGGCATAAAATCATCTACACCCATTCCATCCCTGAATACACTCCACACCCCTCCACCCTCCCTCTTATCTTAGCACCTGGATGACGGGTCATCCCTGCACCTTTTCCACTGCCCTGGGTCAGAAGCATATTATTATTATAATAATAAATTCATAAATAAAAACCATAATAATGTAAATAACAAATACACAAATGCATAGGCATAGTTAGATAATAAACAAACAGGTAAATAGTAAATAATAATAAATTGACATATAACTAATAATAAATGAAAATCAAACAGACTAATGATAACAAAACAAAAACAAATAATACAAATAAGGGAAGGATGGGGAGAAAGAAAAGATCTAATTTTAATTCGGTGGGGTTTTCATGCGTGTAATGTTGAAAGAAGTGTTCCTGGAGATTGAGAAACTATTGTAATCAGGAGAATGTAATGGAGATGAAACGGAATACAAATCCCTGAGCGAGTTAATTTAGACACACAGGTGTACTAAATACATACATACATATACCAAAGGCTTTTCCCCTCTACATGGGGGGTAGCCAAAAAGAAAAAGGGCAAAGAAACCACTCCCACCCATTCCATCTCCTATATATTCCACTCCCCTCCACCCTCCTGGATATACTAAATAAAGAATGTTAATCAGTAGGACGAGAACAATAGATGCTGTAATGACTCGTTTATTTTATGTTATTTGTTTATTTGTTTTGTTATGATTTGCCTGTTTATTTGTTTGATTTACATTTATCATTAGTTATGTCAATTTATTATTATTTACTTTTTACCTGTTTGTTTATTATTCAACTATACCTATGCATTTATCTGTTTTATTTATTATCATTTGTATTGTTATATTTTTATCTATTTATGTATTATTATTTAATTTTTCCGCATGCGACCTAGTTATGGAACAAAGGTCTCCTGTAGGCATGCTCCGCCTTTGTAATCCTTTTGTTTTATAAAAAAAAAAATAACATAAACAAGAACGAGAGGGTTTGGGGGGAGGATTTGACTGCATTTTCCTTTTTTTGAGATGAAAAGCTTCTTGAAAAGGATTTAGAAATGATAACGAAATATGTAGATGTGAGGTACGCGGATCGGGTTAGGGCGTCGTTACTTGCGGCGAAGGTCGAGAGGGTGGTGGTTCGAATCCTGCCACCGGCGAAGTTGAACCAAGGGCATGGTTCATTAAATTCCATGCTACAAAGTCCTCTGAGAGGGGCACCGTCCCAGCCTCCCGTTAGGGGGAAGTATGGGGCGTTAAACCATATAATCACTATAGAGTAGCGTTTCCCAACCTTTTCCGACCATAGCACCCCCTGTTGTCATGTCTAAGCAGTCCAACACCCCTATCTTGTTATCAGAAAGATAAAAGAAAGTTAAGTGTACTGCTTGATGATTTATCTTCTTGATTCCTTAGAACTGAAACAAATGGACAATATTGTTTGTACATACATACATACATATACCAAGGCTTTTCCCCCTTACTAGGGAGGTAGCCAAAAAGGAAAAATCATAAAATCATTCCCACCCATTCCATCCCTGAAAACACTCCACACCCCTCCACCCTCCCTCCCATCTTAGCACCTCCTAGATGACGGGTCATCCCTGCACCCTGTCCACTGCAATATATATAAAAAATTGTTTGTAGAAGAAATATAAACACCAAATAAAAATGAAATAGCATGGAAAAAGTCATATATGAACAACTAGGTAATCAATGATACATATATCAATCTGATTTTTGTATACATCGCTTCCCAGCACCCCCTATAATTGATTTCAGCACCGCCAGGTTATGAAACGCTGGTATAGAGGAACTGTGTGCGTGATGTCTCCGTAGTTGTTTAGAACATAAATTACTTGTGTTAAAAGAGCTATACATGACAGAACACTGAGAAGGAACGTGTATCTGACTTGTTATTCGAAAAGAATCGACTCTAATAGAAGGGAGCTTTAGAGAAGATGAAGACTTAAAATTGTCTTGGTTGAATTTTGCAGTGGATATTGATATAAAGGTCTGATAAAGGACGGATACAAAAAATGCGAAATGGGACGAAAGCGTTGTGTTGATATACGCAATAAAATAGAAATAAATATGCAAAAAAATGATAAATAGAAATTAGATAAAGTACACGCAGTGGTGGTGAGGAGGATATTATATGTGAAAATTAATATTTCAAAATATAAAAAATGTGTTTAAGTGTGTTTAAGTAGATAATGATAATAGATCGTTGACGTTGTTGTTGTTGTTGTTGTTGTTGTTGTTGTTGTTGTTGTTGTTGTTGTTGTTGTTGTTGTTGTTGCATAAAGAACCCGCGGATTCGATGTATTACTAGATCTACCTTTGCTCTTCCAGGAGTCTACGACAGAACGTCGAAAGACAGAATGTCGAATGGTCAAAATGTCGACAGACAGATGGTCGAATGCGACATAATGTCGGAATAGGCATTTCACTGATTATTCGGTCAAGTGTGCCTTTTACATTAGTGGCACTTGACCAATCATGACTAAAAGAGGTTGTTTGAAGATGGATATTATTTTAAAGAAAATCTAACTCGGCAATAAAGATCGATATTTCTCAAATCACTCGATCCATTGTGGCCGCCAGGCATGATTTTCTTCTTTAACATAACAATGAAGATAAAACAACTTAAACAACAGTCACTTATACCAGTTTTCTTTGTATTGTATTCGAATAAATGTAGTTCAAGAATTTATTTTGAAATTAGAATATTTACTTAATGTACAGTCAAGAAACTTTTTTCCTCCTTTTTGAGCAACGAAGACTTATGCCATGTTTTTTTTTTGTATTGTATTCGAATGAATGTAGTTCAAGAATTGATTTTGAAATTAGAATATTCACTTTATGTATAGTCAAGAAAGTTGATTAGGATTTCAGTATAGTTGTTGAGCGTGAACACAGGTTTGCTTTTTTCGGTCATTTTATGTACTTAATCACATCGATATCTGAATTTTCGACATTTTGTCGCAGTCGACATTTTGTCGCAGTCGACATTCTGTCGTTTCGACATTCTGTCGTTTCGACGTTCTGTCTTTCGACATTGTGTCGTGCACCGCTCTTCCAGAGCTTAAATGTTTCGTTTCTGCCTGTGCTGTGTTAAGGAAATACGAAGCAAAAGATAAGGTGTTCACCGTCTTCAGGTTGGTATATCTGGACCGCATGGAACATGACACATTTTCCAGTCTTGTGTCTGGAATTATACGAGTTCTGGATGGTGACTCAAGCGTAGGTGGTCAAAAGCAACTCGTGTGTGTGTGTGTGTGTGTGTGTGTGTGTGTGTGTGTGTGTGTGTGTGTGTGTGTGTGTGTGTGTGATTCGCCAGTCTTTGGATCGCGTGTTGGACTCATGATCGACAGCTATTTTCCCGGAAGAGAGCTCAGAGCTCATGTATGACCGATCTATAGGTAATGCTGTGACCTTACACGCACACACACACACAACTCCCCGCCCACGAGAGTTGGAGTAACAACCTGCAGCGTAGCGATATTGAAATTATTTCAGCCCTGGGCGGGATTCGAACTCAGCAAGGGTTGTGTGTGTGTATTTACCTAATTTTGTGTGTGTGTGTGTGTGTGTGTGTGTGTGTGTGTGTGTGTGTGTGTGTGTGTGTGTGTGTGTGTCTGTGTATATGTGTGTATGTGTGTATGTGTGTACGTGCGTGCGTGCGTGTGTAGGTTTGTACCTGTGTGTATGTGTTCATTTGCCTTTTTCGTAGAGAACAAGGCTGTAAAGGTATGCCACGCATAAAATATTCATGTATAATGTTGAGATTTTCTCTTTGAGATTCAAAATTTAATTGATTTTAGGTCAATATACCTTCGTGTTTGCGAAGATCATTTACATTATATTTTATTTTTGTAAAATATGTTTATACTAAATTATACGTCTGTTACTCCATAGAAATTGTACATGGCTCCTTCTGGAAGCCTTTCGTATTATAATTAACTCAATTACTCCAATCTACTGCACTTTTTAGGGCATATAACTATTTTCTTTTAATGGAAAGGGAAATGCAATTATATTACTTTGTCTAGGTAGAGCGAATAAGGAAGCGAAATCGAGTGATATCTAGGAAAAGCCTTAAGAAAATAAGACTCAAAACAATAAAACCTAAGAAAGGAAATCGAAGCAAAAAAAAAATCAGGAGGGAAATCGAGTGATATCTAGGAAAAACCTTAAGAAAATAAGACTCAAAACGATAAATCCTTCATCTTAGTCGAAGGTAAATAAAAAGTCTCAGAGTTCACAGTCAACCTAAGAAAGGAAATCGAAGCAAAAAAAAAACATCAGGAGGGAAAGCGAGTGATAACCAGGAAATTTTTTAAAAATATTAGACTCAAAACAATGAAAGCTTCATCTTCGTCGAAGGTAAATGAAGCGTCATAGAGCTCACAGTTAACCTCGGAAAGAAAAACGAAGCTTAAAAAAACATCAGGAGTAGCGAAACGGAATAACTAAAAAATTACTTCTCGCAGCTTAGACTATCTGAAAGCAATAACAAAAAAGGCTATTTTCCATTTTACTGCATGCAGAATTCTTAGGTTATGTTAGGTCAGGTTAGGTTGGGTTAGGTTGGGTTAGGTTGGGTTAGGTTAGGTTGGTTTATGTTTGGTTGGGTTAGGTCAGGTCAGGTTAGGTTGGTTTAGGTTAGGTTAGGTTGGTTTAGGATAGGTTAGGTTAGGTTGGGTTGGGTTAGGTCAGGTCAAGTTAAATTAGGTTAGGTTTCAGATTAATATTCATCTATTACCTCTCTTAAGTTATTGAAATCAACTGCATGCCATAAAATGCAAAAAAGACCCCCAAAAATAACATGTATAAAGATTATGATTAATTTTCTTATCAAGATGAAGGAAACAGTGATAGAGCAATTATCGTTGAAATAAACACTATGTGAATACGGAGTCTATTAAGCCCCAGTCACATCAAGCTCACGACCTGTCTCCGACCACCTTCGACCGAAAATCAAGCGATCGGTCGGCGACACAAAACCTATGCAAGGAATTGAAATGTAAAAAGATAATGTGGTTGATAAGATGAAAGCCTATGTACTGGGGATTATTCAATGTGTGTTGTAATATATTTATCCATGTATTTATCTATCTTATTACCGACTACCATCGACTTCCAAAGATTACCTGCAACTGGTCGGCGACCAGGCGGTCGCCGGTGGTCGGAAACCAGTTGTAAGCTTGGTGTGGCTACGACGTTTCGCTTGTTTTGTTTATTTCGATAGACTTGTCGGTAAGTGCCACTTTCATACAAAACCGTTATCATATTTCCCTCAATTACTTCATACAAAACCTCCTCCGTGATTTATCTTTAACCCTCCTTAAGATAATAGGATCTTGCTAATCTCTCGCTGTGCTTAATAACGTAAAATATGTAGTTGAGTTGTGTGGAAGTGAAGAACGAATCTGTAGAGTCTCAGATGAATTGTTTTGATGTAAACAACTTGGGAGCGAGTTCTAGAAGGTTCGTTTACATCCTCTTAGTAAGATTCTCGGTCTAATGTGCTCTGTGGAGGAACAGACAAAGGCTCAGGAACACAGACCACTTGCGGGAGTTGTCTGCATTAATTATACAAGCGTGATGAGGCCTAATGTAGACTGAGGGTAAGATTTGTAGGGACGGGCGTTTTATTTGAGTATGAACTTTATATTATCCTTTGTTCCATTCCCTTTATTCTCTCTTATCTTGTTTTGTGTTATTCGTTTCGTTTTATCTTATTCTTCTTTACTTTATTTCATTTTACTTAATTTCATTCTATTCTTTTTCATTCTTCTCTGTTCTATTCTCTTCTATTTTTCAATTAATTCTATCTTGTTTTGCTTTATTTAGTATTTCTGTTTTATTTAACTATCTATTTTTCAATTCCATGCCACTGGAATATTACTCAAAAATCAGTTTTGTAGGGACGAACAATCTCTTTATTCAATTTACTTCTTTCATGTCACTAGTAGAGCTCCAAAATCGAATCCAAAAATTAAAACGCATATCAAAGCAAACAGACAGGCCAGCAAATACAGACGGACAGACAGACCAGCAAAGACCGACAGACAGACAGACCAGCAAAGACCGGCAGACAGATAGACCAGCAAAAATAGACAGAGAAGTAAGAGTGACAGAGTAAATGAATATCATTGGAACGCCTATATGGCAATATGGCATCAAACAACTTTCCGCCTCGCGTTATGTCGAACTTCTCTTTCATTTTCTCTTTCTCTTTCATTTTTTTCCGTCCATATTCAATCAAAATGTCAAAATGGAATTTTATTCTTCGTTTTGTCCCCACATTTTGGACATTCTTTCTTATTATTTGGAAATTTTTCCAAAAGTTCCATCTAGAATTTTCATCATTTCATAGATCGACTGCGAATTCAGGTCTCTCAGAGTTCGGAAAAATGTCATCATTTTTAGACAAATTTACCCTCGCTTCTTCAAGACAAAAGATCCATTTTAGTTTTTTTTTTCCAAACCCGAACTACCATACTACCCAACCCACTACTGTCCAACCCAACCCCCAAACCCCAATCCCCAAAACCTAACCCCTACCCCAGCCCCTACTCATCCATCCCTAATCCCTAACAACATCCCCAAACCCCAAACTCCATCCCCCATTCCCAACCCCTTAAACCTAACTCCAACCCCAGCCCCTTACCCCCAACCCCAAACTCTAATCTCCTATCCCCCACCCCCAAAAACCCCACTCCTCACCATAGAAAGAAAACGGAGAGAGGAGTGTCTAACTTGTGCATATGATAACCTATTTGATTTTGAGATTTCCGGTTTGTTTGTATCATGGAGAAGAAAAAAGGTCATAGAAACAAAATAGATTACAAGAACGCGAATAAACGAGGGAAAAATCTCATGTTAGTTAAATAATTTAATCCTTTCCCTGTAAGAAGAAATAAAGACATATCTTTGTTAAACTGTTTGGTAAGACCCGGATACGGGACGATAAAGCCTACCCCATTCCATAAAAGCTCAACAAACAACCGTAGGGAAAGTAAATTATTGCAAATGGATACGCCAGTAAGGGAGTCTGGTAAAGAGAAAAACCTTGAATAATCGATTCTTCCTCTGGCAAGGCAGATCCCAAAGAAAACGGGAGTAATTTGAATCTGTTTACATTGTGGAATAAATCGCTGTTAGTGGTGATGTGTTTCTTATACAGTTACTAAGCCCAGCCGTCATGGGGTTTCGAACTCTGGATTCCAAGCGTAGGAGGCCAATTCGCTACCCTTCTTCTAGCAAAGAATATCAGATGTTTATGTATTGGTTAAAGAACTGTGAAGGTTATAATAATGACCCACTTTCGGAGAAGAATAAGGCGAAAGTAAAAAAATCCGTATATTTCGATCACTATATGTGATCCTCTTCAGCAGATATGATGAAGAGGATCACAGATAGTGATCGAAATATACGGATCTTTTTATTTTCGCTTATTGTTTTCCGAAAGTGGGTCATTAGTATGATTTTACCAATGTACTACGACATTATTTTGTTGTGAATTATAAAGATATACAAATTTTAGCTCAAAGGGCAGGAGAGAGGAAATGAGACGGCAAAGAACTATGCAAATTCTCCACTGAGCTTTCCTCGGAATAAAGGTATAAGGAAGAGGTTTCCTTCATCTCAATAAAATCACCTGACGGAAGATCAGACCAAAGACTGAAGACACTAAACGTAGAGAAAAAGTCGATCCCTTTTGTCCCTGGAGGGAATAACACATAGATGAATAAAACAGTTTTATGGTATTCAAAGTAAACGGGAAAGTGTCACACGATATGTAAAGATTTTGTAGAAGTGTGCAGAGAACGTAGAAAAAGGGTTGATCCCCTTGTCCCAAGAGAGAATAACACGCATATGAATAAAACAGTTTGATGGTATTCAAAGTAAAAGGAAAAGTGCCACATGATATGTGAGGATTTTGTAGAAGTCTGTAGAGAACGTAGAAAAAGTCTTGATCCCTCTGTCCCGAGGGAATGACACGCATATGAATAAAACAATTTGATGGTATTCAAAGTAAAAGGAAAAGTGCCACATGATATGTGAGGATTTTGTAGAAGTCTGTAGAGAACGTAGAGAAAGTCCTGTTCCCTCTGTCCCAAGAGGGAATGACACACAGATGGATAATTTAGCTTGATGGTATTCAAAGTAAAAGGAAAAGTGTCACACGATATGTAAGGATTTTGTAGAAGTCTGTAGCCGCTCTGCTCCCAAGGGGCTGCCACCGAGATGAATGTAATAGCTTGGCAACAACTGGAATAATGAGGAAATAGGCCATCCGGTACGAAAGGAATTTACGAGTTTGTTTGGTGTCGACAGCGCCGTTGAAGAAGCAGATTCAAGTCTGAACAAACTTGGACGACTTTTTTTTTTCTTGCAAGTATTTTTCGACTTCTTGAAGAGGAGCCTTACAGAAACCAAAAAGAAGATCAGCATAACATCGGAAGCGAATATTTGATCCTCTCTAAGCCGAATAAAATTGCTTGGTGCCAGCCAGAATTAACACAAAAGTCGGATATAGACGCCAGAGTATCAACTATGGTGACAGAAGAATGTAGTGTCTCCTGGGGATGGTGACGTGTTGGTGAACGGAAATTGCGCCTCGCACAATCGCTTCCCGGGCAGTTGCGCACCAGAACAGTTGGGCCCCCGGACAGATGCACACTAGAACAATTGCGCCCCGGACAGATGCACACCAGGACAGTTGTACACCAGGACAATTGCGCACCAGGACAGTTGTGCACCAGGACAGTTGTGCACCAGGACAGTTGCGCCCGGACAGTTGCGCACCAGGACAATTGCGCACCAGGACAGTTGTGTACCAGGACAGTTGTGCACCAGGACAGTTGTACACCAGGACAGTTGTGCACCAGGACAGTTGCATACCAAGACAGTTATGTACCAGGACAACTGCGTACCAAATAATTGCATAACAGTCTGCGAAAATGATAAGGTATATAGGATATAAATATTGAGTACACTCAGGTTTATCACAATTGTCCGGGACGCAATTATCCGGGAGACAGTTGACCTAGATCCTGACGTGTCATATCGTGGCCCAACATGACCTAGAATGACATCTTCGTATAACGTCTTGTTCATTACCATCGCCTATTCAGTTATTGCTGTTATGGACTGTAGGTTACCAGCGTTTCTATCCATATGGACGACCTCACTTGGCAGGATTCAGCCACTGATCCATCACGGTCTTGAATCATGTGTTAAACTCATGATCGACAGATACTTTCTTCTTGTATGAGAGCTCAGAGTTCATATATGGCCCGATCTATGGGTAATGATGCGACCTTAGGAGCGCGCGCGCGTACATACACGCACGCACACACACACACACACACACACACACACACACACACACACACACACACACACACACACACACACACACACACACACACACACACACACACACACACAAATCATTGCCCACCAGAATTGAAGTGCCGCTTTGTAGTAAAGCGATGCTGAAATGCTCAGCCCCAGACGGGACTCGAACCAGAATCGCTGAAGAAGCGGTCGAGCGCGGTACCACAGCACCATCGAGCCGGCCACCTGCAGCGAGGCACAAAGGCTGTATCGTTAACAATAGAATAGACGGGTCCTGCAGTGAGGCACAGAGGCTGCATCGTTAACTATGGAATAGACAGGTCCTGCATTGAGCTATTAGGACACAGCTGTGGTGAGTGCGGCTGTGCGACGTCTGTCGTTTGGTTCCAGTGGATGATTGATGGGCCACTTGTGACGTCATACGAGATCGTTCGGTCTTTATTTGATCTAAGTTCTTTTTGAAGTTCTGTTTAAGTTATTTTTTAATATTTGTATTTATTTTCTTGTTTGCTCGTTCGTTCTTCATAAATCTATGGTATTTCAATCTTTATTTCATTTGTATTTATTTATATTTATAATTTGTTGATTTGATAATTTATTCATTCATTTATCTATTTCTTTAGTCATGTATCTATGTAGTTATCTACTTGTTTGTTCATATGTTCACTATATATATATATATTTTTAATTTTCCTCTTTTCTTTCTTTTTTTCTGACACTGCATGAAGGATTTATAAAATTATCTGACCACTATGGAGTGTATGGCCATATAATTGTTTCACTATAGTGGGAAGTGGAAAACCTCTGGTATGTCAAAGCCCTGTCATTTGATGCAAGCCGGTGTTTTTTTTTTTTTTTTTTTTTTTTTTTAATGACGGTATTTTGGTCGCCTCCCCTCTTGGCTAAGGCTGTCGGGAACCAACGAGACAAAGCCCGCGGTGGGCCCCGTGGATCGAACTCGAGACCCCCTGACCATGAGCTCGACATGGTATCCACTGGGCTACCGCGCAACCTATACTGTGAATAGTTCTTTAAGTTATAAGAAATACCTTGATTCTGACCCAACAGCCGCTGTACTTGGACAACATCAAATTCGCAATATGTGCAAAACCAATTCGCAAAATGTGCAAAATCAAATTCGCAAAATGTGCAAATTCAAATTAGCAAAATGTGCAAAAGCAAATTCGCAAAATGTGCAAAAGCAAATTCGCAAAATGTGCGTAAGCAAATTCGCAAAATGTGCAAAAGCAAATTCGCAAACTGTGCAATAATGCACAACCAAATCTGACACAAATCAGATCAAATTTGTACACATGTACAGTCATTACCAAAAGTTTCGACCCATCCAGAGTTTTTGTGATAATACAAAATTCAAATTCTTTATCTAACATTATTTTTCTTTAATTTGTTCAAGAAAATGACCTAAGTGCAAGCTGAATGCATAAGAAAATACATCACATAATGATGCTCTAGTTTAACGTCACAAACTCCCCCTTATCGGAAGGCTAGGACGGTGCCCCTCACAAAAGACTTTGTAGCGTGAAATTTAATTAAACATGCCTTTGGTTCAACTTCGCCGGTGGCAGGATTCGAACCGCCTTCGCCGCAAGTAACGACGCCCTAACCCGCTCAGTCACGTACTTGACGAAAGAAAAAAACCCATATTGACGTTATGAAAAACTTAGCGTGTTATTTTATTCTTGAATAATGAATTATGAATGAACTAGTGTATATGAAAATATACAACATAGTCGGAAATGGATAGTACGTGTGTATAGTTTCCCTATATCAATGTTAACCTTACGGGGACAGGTTACCAGTTACCAATAAAAAATCTGTTCCTCCAGTTAAAACCTATCCTGCAAATATACTTTACCTTGCTCACAATAAAACATGACTTTCAATCCAACAATTGTCTTTAAATGAAAGGTGTTTTATCAATTAGAATTAAATTTATTCAGTAGGTTCTATACTTTGTTTCAATGCGTCTGTAAAATGTTGGATTAATCGTATGGCAACAGCTTCAGACTAATCTATCGATGTTGCCATAACGTGTTCTTGATTATCTTCAGATTCATTTTCTGAAAATTGAATTGACGTTGTTGACATAAAAAAATCGGAAACAGGACATTTGAGATTGACTGTCCACGATTAATTTTTTAATTAATAAACTTTTTTTCATAAAGCTAACCAGTTTCCTGGTTTTGATTGACTTGTCTTAATAAAAAATGAAATATTTATTCGGTTTCATTAATTCTTACTATTATTTATTGATCGTCAGTATTAACTCTCTCTCTCTCTCTCTCTCTCTCTCTCTCTCTCTTCTTTCTCTCTAACTCAGTCCCTCTCTCCCTCTCTCTCTCTTTCTCTCTCTCTCTAACTCAGTCCCCCCCCCCCTCTCTCTCTCTCTCTCTCTCTCTCTCTCTCTCTCTCTCTCTCTCTCTCTCTCTCTCTCTCTCTCTCTCTCTCTCTCTCTCTCTCTCTCTCTCTCTCTCTAACTCAGTCTCTCTCTCCCTCTATCTCTCTTTTGTTTTGGTACCTTTGCCTCACTTTGCTTTGCTTTGCTTTGATTTTACTCATTTTGCTTTGCTTTGTTTTACTTGGCTTCGCTTTGCTTTTTGTTTTACTTCGCTTCGCCTTGCTTTGCTTTGCTTTGCTTTGCTCTGACTAGCTTTGCTCTGCTTTGATTTTACTCGTTTTGCTTTGTTTTGTTTTATTTCGCTTTGCTTTGCTCAGCTTTGATTTTACTCGTTTTGCTTTGCTTTGTTTTACTTCGCTTCGCCTTGCTTTGCTTCGCTTTACTTCGCTTTGCTTTGATTAGCTTTGCTCTGCTTTGATTTTACTCGTTTTGCTTTGCTTTACTTTACTTCACTTCGCTTCGCTTTGCTTTGCTTTGCTTTGCTTTGCTTTACTGGAATAGGCCACTACTACACCGGGACGATAGAAGCAAGTATGAACTCCTTCATCGAGTTTCCTCGCCTTTTTCCCTGGCGACAATCGAGACGGACACCAATGCGTCCAAGAAGGTAAAAAAATCTCGAGATTTAATAAAAAATCTTTAACCAGGGAGCATTTCCCTCAATTATATAAAATCAGAACAAACAATAAATTAGGACGACGATACCGAAGTTACATCCTATCTTGAATTGAAAAAATATAAAATACATAAAACGAAAATTAGCACCTCATTGTTTATCAGAAATCGTGATTGTCTTTGAAATTCGTGAAGGTTTTGATGTAAATAAATATTAAAAGAAAGGGATATGATGTTTCTGGACAAGAGGAGATGTGCCTGGTAATATATAGGTTAGGTTGATACCCACAATGCATTGCTGTTGTGCTTCGTTTCATAAAATATTTTTATTATTGTGCTTTTGGAGCAATTCATCGACATAGCCACTGCGGAAATAGAATAATTGTAAAATACTCGACGAAGCTCTAAAACCAGGGAAATAGAATTTCATGGCTAAGGATTTGTCAATTCCTCCCACAAAATTATAAGAGGAATAGACTCACGACTAAGGATATATAAATTCCTCCACAATTTTTTTTATTATTAATAATAATAATAATATGATGATAATATAATATATGATAATATAATATAATATGATAATATAATAACATGATAATATAATATGATATAGTATAATATAATATGATAATATAATAACATGATAATATAATATGATATAGTATAATAATATGATAATATAATATAATAATATGATAATATAATATAATATAATTAATAATATGATAATAATAATATAATAGTAATAATGATGAAAATAATTATAGAAAAAAATCAATCGATCAATCAATCCCAATGTTTCCTTAGAATTATGAGAGGGAAAGGAAAAAAAGGTCTCTTCATAAATTGGCGGAATCCGCCACCACCCGCCATAACGGGAGGAAAAGGCGTATTGTGTAATTACATCAGGGCGGCGATAGTCTCGTCATAATTTACCAAATAACCTACAAAGGATTACTAAGGCGGGGCATGTCGACAGGAGACCTTTTGGTCCATATTTAGGTCGGAAGCGGAAAAAATGTAATAATGATAAAGTAAAGAAAATTAAATAAAAATATAATGACATAAATAAAAATGAATAAAATAAATGCATAGGTAATAGTTAAATAATAAACGGGTAAATAGTAAATAATAGCAAACTGACAGATAACTTATAACAGGAAAAAATCAAGCACATAATAATAAACAATAACAAATCTGCTAAACCATAACACAGCTAAGAGGTGAAGATAGACCTTGAAAGAGAAGATTCTTAACTACCATCCCAAGAATCATCCCCTTTGTCCTACGTGTTGGACAAGCCACCGCCATTGACACTTAACCAAAGGCGAGGACTTATGGAAACCAATGCACCACAGCGGGACTCGGGAGCAACTGGAAATTAGAGTTTTGGTGGTTTTCTTAAATTGAGATTGAATTGGGAACTCAGGAGAAGATTTCCTAAGCTTCATGTGTAATGCCTGCAATTTGTTTTATGTTGTTTATTTATTCATTTGTTATTGTCTGTTTATTAGTATTTCCTTGATTATCATTTACTATTATTTATTTGCCAATCTATTATTATTTACTATTTACCTGTTTGTTTATTATTCAATTTTACTTATTTATTTATTTCCTTATTTAGTATTATGTTATAATGTTGTTTATTTATTTAGTATTATTATTATTATTATTATTATTATTATTTATGTATTTTTTTTTTTTTTTCATCCAACGTAGTTATGGACCTAAAGGTCTCCTGTCGACATGCTCCTCTTTTGTAATCTTTGTAACAAGCATCCGGATCCCGATGCTATGGAGCTCTAATATCAGGCTTTCCTTGAATCCCTTCAAAACTCCTAACACACAGGGCAATGGGGCTTCTGCCCTGGGGGCTTCTGCCCTGGGGGCTTCTGCCCCGTGGCTTCTGCCCTGGGGGCTTCTGCCCCGCGGCTTCTATCCTGGGGCTTCTGCCCCGCGGCTCCTACCCTGGGACTTCCGCCCTGGGACTTCTATCCTAGGGCTTCATCCCTGGGGCTTCTGCCCTGGGGCTTCTGCCCTGGGGCTTCTGCCCTGGGGCTTCTGCCCTGGGGCTTCTGCCCTGGGGCTTCATCCCTGGGGCTTCTGTCCTGGGGCTTCTGTCCTGGGGCTTCTGTCCTGGGGCTTCTGCCCTGGGGCTTCTGCCCTGGGGCTTCATCCCTGGGGTTTCTACCCCGCGGCTTCTGCCCTGGGGCTTCTACCCCGCGGCTTCATCCCTGGGGCTTCTACCCTGGGACTTCTGACCCGCGGCTTCATCCCTGGGACTTCTGCCCTGGGGCTTCTGTTTTTCTTGTCAATCTATCATTTGTTTTTGTATTTGATTATTTTCTCTTATATTCATGTATCCATCCAATCATTTGTACATTTATTCATTAAATCATCCATTCATTCTTTTATTCAATCGTTAATTCATTCTTCTATTCATTCATTTATTCATTCATTCATTCGTTCGTTCATTCAGTCCTTCAGTCATTCATTCATTTAATCATTCAATCTCTTTCGTTATATCCATATACATATACATATAAATATACACATATATATACATACACATTATGCATAAAAAAGTACATATACAAATACACACACATACACATATACAGTACATGTACATATACATGTGTATATATATGTATGTATATATATACATATATATAATATATATATATATACATATATATTATATATATATAATATATATATATGTACACATACATATATATATACATGCACACACATGAACAAAAGAGTAAAGTGGCCGTGTTCTTTTCTACTTGAGGAGGGAGGAAGGAAGGAAGGCAGGAGGTCCTGCGGAGGACCTGGTGCCTCGGGCGTTCTCCGGAGGGAGCGGAGGACTCTGCTTCCGTCGAGGAGGAAGTGAGCTCTTGGTCCGGAAAATGTGAATCTGTCAAACCGATAAGTCTGGAAAGGGGATTTTGACTTCTGCCAGCGATACCGGACACAGGGATTAGTCTCGGTGAACGTCGCCTTTCTTACCGTTATTCATGTTTTTTTTTTTTTTTGTTTTTTTTTTTGTCTTTTATTTATTTCATTTTTTTCGTTTTTTTAATACTTGGTTCCTGGAGGTGTGTTTGTGTGTCTGTTTGTGTCTTTGTGTGTGTGTGTGTCTGTAAGTGCTTATGTGTGTGTCCGTGTGTCTGTGTATTTCCGTGTACGCGCGTGCTGTATAATATAACGTCGAATCAGACCAAAAGATACATTTTCTTATGCATGGCTTTCTTCTTCCGTTTTTTTTTTTTTTTTTATACTTTATCCATTCCTTCGCCTCCAAGCAAGCATAGCGATTGGTTCTAGAGAAGATAAAAGGGTCAATCAATTCTTTACAGAACCCGAAGCCAAGCCCATCCCCGCTAAGAAGAAGAAGACGCGGGACAGCATAGAAAATGGGACTCTTCTTTGCTCCGGACGCCTGCAAAATAGTTCCTGTGACTTGGGGTGCCTGGGGACTCAGGCACAGAATTCTTTACTTTAGATTTCCCCGGGAAGAGGAAACTGAGCTACTTGAGGCACGAGGAGGAGGAGGAGGAAGTCGAGTAGGAGGTGGAAGACGAGGAAAAGAGAAGATGGGGAGGAGGATAAGGAGAAGAATTAGGATGAAGATGAACAGAGTGAAGGAAGAGAAGATGGATGAGGAGAGGTAATAGGTGGAAAAGGAGGAGGAAGGATTGGGGGAAGTGGAGTAAGAGTGTAGAAGACGGAGGAGAAGAAGAATAAGAGAAAAGAGAAGGAGGAAGTGGATGAGAATGAGGAGGAGGAGGAAGTGGCGGCAGAAGAAATAAAGCAGGAGGTAGAGGACGAGGAAGAAAAGATGAGAGGAAAGCGAAGAAGGAAGAAGTGGAAGACAAGAAGGAAGAAGTAGAAGAGGAAGAGAAAGGGGGAAGAAAAGAAGGAAGTTTAGGAAAAGGAGGAAGGAAGGAAGAGAAGAAGAAAAAGATGGAAATGGTCAAGAGAAAGGAAGAGGAGGAGAAGGAAGTGGGGAAGAAGGATGAAGAAAAGTAGGAAAATAAAAAGAAGGATAAAAGAAAAGATGAAATAGATGATAAGGAAAAGGAGTTGGAGGTAGATGAGGAGGAGGAATAGGAGGAAGAGTATACTAGGTAGAAATATATATCTGCATGTATGCCTCCTCGAGTTTCTCAGTGTTGATGGTTTAGAATTAAAGTGAATTGTGGCTGATAAATGTGTGTGTGTGTATATATATATATATATATATATATATATATATATATATATATATGCACTAAGAACCCACTATTATTTGGATTTAAGAAAAGAAAATAACGGATTTCCGTATATTTCGATCACTTGCTGTGATCCTCTTCACGCGGAATACATAGACAAGAGAACATACACATATTATATACAGATGAGAGAGGTAAAGTTAGGGAAGATGGACAAGTCAACTCATGTGGCATCTATATTGTTGTGCGGGTTATGTGGTAAATCGTCCGCTTTTACAATATGGGGAAATAATTTATCAACTTCCAAGGTGGTTATGTAATCTGGTGACCATTGGCCTTTTGAGATGTTAAAATTCGGGAATGCCACATGAGTTGACTTGTACATGTTCCCTAACTTTACCTCTCTCATCTGTATATAATATGTGTATGTTCTCTTGTCTATGTATTCCGCGTGAAGAGGATCACAGCAAGTGATCGAAATATACGTAAATCCGTTATTTTCTTCTTTTCTTAAATCCAAATAATAGTGGGTTCTTAGTGCAATTACTAATGTGTAATGACATTGTATATATATATTGTGACCAGCATTGCTCATATATATCCAAACAGCACACAGGACATCCGATAACATTGTGTTCCGGTGATCGAGCAGAGCGCAAACAACAACAACGTTCCCATTGTAATGTCTTCTGTTCTGTATGCAATGGAGCAATGTGGAGATTCTACAAAAAAAAAGACATAATTCTATTCAGTTGAGAGGAAAATACTGTTTTTTAAACTTAACTGTTTTTATATACAATAGTGTAATGTGGAGAATATGCAAAATGACCAACGCTATTTAGTTTATTGGTATAGTCACCCCTTTAGTGGTGGACGGATTATGCCCCTCCAGTTGACCTCCTCCGTAATTGATGGCACTTTTCTTTGTATCTTTGCTGGCACTAGGCATTTCCGTAACAATATTTTATTAGTGGAAGGACCGTCCTCATAGGCTATAAAGTTTTTCTCTCTCAAAGATAAATAAATAAATGAATAAATAAATGAAATAATAAATAAGTAAAAAATAGGAAAATAAAAGCGCTAAAGTTATGCAATTAGGATGAGCAGGTAACACAGTCATGGTGTCTTTATCCCACTGAACTAAATCGCACGCCGTTAGCCAGTCTGAAATGACCACCTAAGTTGTCTTTTTTGGGTTAAACGGCTAAAAGAAGAGAAATTCTTCTCTCGGCCAAGTAAACAAAGAACGCAAAAGTGTCCTTTGTCTTGTTGAGGATGTGGCATTGTGTTTCTCAGTCCGGGTTGGGTTTCTTACAATTGGTTGTGGAGAAACAGTTGCCAACCGACCACAGTGTATTGTGTGGTATGTAGGACGTTTAGGATACCAACGTTTAAACGGTGTACGTTTGTCCCGCGGACGTTTGGGCCCCGGACGTTTAGGATACCAACGTTTAAACGGTGTACGTTTGTCCCGCGGACGTTCGGGTCCCGGACGTTTGACCAACAGAAGTTTTGGGCCACGGACATTTTAGGACACGGACTTTTGGTCCACGGACATTTGGTATCCATACGTTTGGTCCAGAAACGTTTAAGCCAAGAACCAACACTTTCGGATGTATGGGTCAGGACAGGTAGGGTGATTTGTCCACAAACGTTAACTTTGCGGACTTTTGTACCACATACCACTTTAGGACATTTAGTCCAGGCTAGGTAGGACGTTTGAGACATGGTACATTTTCTAAAAGTATACAATAGACATTGTTCTTTGATATTTAATCACTGAAATGCTGCAGGTTGGAACGTCCGACTCTGTGGGATTTGTTCTGTAAATGGATATTGTCCTGTACCATTTGCGTGTTATGAACTATTAAGCAGACTGGAAGGGAAGGAAATTTCAGCAAGAAAAATACGGAGGGTCTTTGAAGTGGTATGCAGAATACAACATGACCATTTTGATATCACGGAAATTTCTGTTCTCACCAAATGAAGATTTTTTTTTTTTTTTTTTTTAAGAGAAGCCGTGACAGAATTGACCTAACCTGACCTGACCTCATTTCTGTTTTTTTACTGTCCGATGCATTAGCATTTTTCCTAAAAGAAATACTGGAAGTCAGTCATATCTGCTTTCTTTCTCGATGTCCCTGATGATGTTGGTAATGCACATCAAAACATTTTATTGTTTACATTTTTTCTGATAATGTAGGTTTTATCTATATCCATTCAATGCTTTAAGTTTTATTCGTGTGCATATACGTGTATGTGTGTGTGTGTGTTTGTGTTTGTGTGTACGTGTGTGTATGCGTGTGTGTGCGTGCTTGTGCGTGTATGTGTGTGTGTGCATGCGTGTGTGTTTGTGTATGTATGTGTGTGTGCGTTTGTTTGAGTGTGTGTGTATGTATAAAAGAAAATACACATGTACATGTATTGGTGTACATAAACGCGTAGTAGCATTGTCTACGCACATGTAAACAACACAAGAAGGTACAATTGTTCGTGTGGGTACGCACGTGCGTCCGATTGCGTTGATTAAGAAATTGGCTTCGGCGACAGACGGCTGCAATACGGCCAGGATCTTCTCTCTCTCTATTATTGCAACCTCAGACGTCGTTCTCTTTCTCTTGCACCAGCTGCGACTTGACTCCCAGCGTGGTGCATTTGTTTCCACACTAAATTCCTCTTCCTCCTTCTCCTTCTCCTTCTCCTTCTCCTTCTCTTCATCCTCCTTCTCATCCTCTTCTTTCTCCTTCTCCTTCTTCTCCTCTTTCTCCTTCTCCTCTTCCTCCTCCTTCTCCTCCTTCTCCTCCTTCTCCTTCTGCTCCTTCTCCTCCTTCTCCTTCTGCTCCTTCTCCTCCTTCTCCTTCTCCTCCTTCTCCTCCTTCTCCTCCTTCTCCTCCTTCACCTCCTTCTCCTCTCCCTTTTCCTCCTCCTTCTCCTCCTCCTTCTCCTCCTCCTCCTCCTCCTCCTCCTCCTTCTCCTCCTCCTCCTTCTCCTCCTCCTCCTTCTCCTCCTCCTTCCCCTCCTCATCCTCCTTCTCCATCTCCTCTTTCTCCATCTCC
>NC_134795.1:61676037-61678537 GCF_046742065.1 Oratosquilla oratoria
ACATCCTAGCATAGCCTAGTAGTCCTATAATATCTAGTCTGCAAAATAACAGCCTCAAAGATGATGATGATGATGATGATGAAATGAATGAATAAATACATAAATAAATAGATTAATAAATAAGTAGATAAATTAAATAAATGAAATAGATATAAGTAATGAAGAATAAATAGATAAATTGATAACTGAATAGATAAACATAAGTAAATATACAAGCAAATGAATAAAGAAAGACAGACAAACAGATGTTTATCATTGCAACCTGAGGTGTAAAAATTAAGCATCAGGATTTAATGGAATCTACCCACGGCCCCCGGACGGAAGAACAAGACAATCGGTCGAGACCACGAAACTCCCTTCGAAATCGGACCATAAATCAATCAATCAATCGAAGTCAGACCCAAACCCGGTTAATGAAACCACCTAAGGTCGCCTTCTTCTCCCTCAGAACAAAATGTTTGAAGAGCGAAACTGTTAAGGTTAAGGAAGAGTTTCTCCGTGATGTTATTACTCCACTCCACCACTCCACCACCGCCACTACCTGATTAACTCCACCCTCCTCCTCCTCCTCCTCCTCCTCCTCCTCCTCCTCCTCCTCCTCCTCCTCCTCCTCCTCCTCCTCCTCCTCCTCCTCCTCCTCCTCCTCCTCCTCCTCGTCCTCCTCCTCCTCCTCTTCCTCCTCCTCTTTTTCCTCTACTTTTTCCAACATATCCTAGTTCTCCTTTTCCACCTCCTCTTTTTCTATCATCTCCTCCTCCTCCTCCTCCTCCTCTTCCTCCTCCTCCTCCTTCTTATCCTTCTCTCATTCTCCTCTTCCTCCTACTCCTCCTCCTCCTCCTTCTTATCCTTCTCTCATTCTCCTCCTCTTCCTCCTCCTTCTTATCCTCCTCCTTCTCCTCCTCCTCCTCCTCATCCTCCTCCTCCTCCACCACCTACATTTCCCTTCACCTCCCCTCACCACTTCCTCTCTCCCATCACCTGGAACCATTAACTCTATTGGCCTCTTTTTTTTCTCTCGAGGGGGAGGAGGGGAAGGAAAGGGGAGGGGGGAGGCTTTCTCACCCTCTTCCGACCTTCTTTACTCCTTTACCTCATAGTCCTACCTCTGATCACCTCTTCCTCTCTCTCTCTCTCTCTCTCTCTCTCTCTCTCCTCTCTCTCTCTCTCTCTCTCTCTCTCTCTCTCTCTCTCTCTCTCTTTTTTTTTTTTTTTTTACGCGCCTCTGCCTCTGCCTCCGGCTCCATCTACCTCTCAGTCCCTCCTGGCTCTACTCCACCCCTCTCTGACGGCGACTCCCTCCTGCCTTTCTTCGGCTGATATGAGCTCATGGCCTGGGCTGCGTGCTTAGGCCCAGCACTACACCCCATGCCCGAGTTCTCCTTGAGGGCCGTTTATCATCGAAGTTCATATATTCGGCCGCACGATCTCGATCTTGCTTTGCAGTGCGACCAGGAATGCTCTTCGTCTTCGTCTTTGTCTTCTTATTCTTTTGTTTTCATTTTGTTAATATTATTTTCATCATCATTGTCATCATCAACCATCATCATCAATCGTCATCAATCTTTATTAATCATTATCATCATCATTATTTATCAATCAATATCATCATCATCATTATCATCATTGTCATCATCAACCATCATCATCAATCATCATCAATCTTTATTAGTCATCATCATCATCATCATTATCATCATCATCAATCTTTATTAATCAATATCATCATCATCATCATCATCATCAATCTTTATTAGTCATCATCATCATCATCATCATCATCATCACATCATAAATATTTACTGATCATCATCATCATCATCATCATCATCATTATCATCATCATCAATCTTTATTAGTCATCATCATCATCATCATCATCATCATCATCATCATCATCATCATCAGTATCACCACCACCACCACCACCACCATCGTCTTTCATTTTCTGTTTCTGCTTCTGATGATGATTTTCTTCTTTTCTTTTTCCTCCTCCTCCTCCTCCCACTCCTATTCCTCCTCCACCACTTCCTCGTACTTCTCCTCCTCCTCCACCCTCCTCACTCCCCACCCTCCTCCCTCAACTTTATCTACACCCTCATACTCACCCTTATTCGCCTCATTCTCTTCCATTACTATTTACTTCATATTTCTGATATTATTGTCATAATAATTATCAGGAAATTCTTGTCCTTATCTTAGTCGTTATCATAGTAATGATATTCTTTTTATTTCTGGTACCAGTTGTGATATAAATGAATTAAAAGTCCTAAATATATTTCTATTACATAGTTATCTATATATATCTGTTCATCTGATCGTTTATTTAATTATTTATTTGTTTATTAATTTATTTATCCATTTATTCAATCATTCACTTACTCAGTTATTTACATATATCGATATTATTTTCTTGATTAATTTTATTTATTTGTTTATTAATCTCCATGTTTATTTATTTATTTATTTCATGTGTTAACTGTTTATCTATTTTGCCAAGAGA
>NC_134795.1:61683537-61706037 GCF_046742065.1 Oratosquilla oratoria
GGGTTAGGCTGGATAAAAGTGTGGTTAAGGTGAAAGAATTTTTTTTTTCTCTCATTATGTTATTCTTTGTTTTGCATTGTTTTATTTTCTGTTTTATTCTGTTTATCTTATTTTATTTTGATATTTTCTAATATATTCTATTTTGTTTTAAGTCATTTTATTGTATTTTATTTTACTTTATTTTATTTTATGTGTAAACATACATTCACTCACCATCCCACTCTCACGTGGTGGGAAGTGAAAAACCCCCGCTAAAGCAAGCCCTGCCTCTCTCTCTCTCTCTCTCTCTCTCTCTCTCTCTCTCTCTCTCTCTCTCTCTCATACATATATATACTTTATATATATATATATATATATATATATATATATATATATATATATATGCCCCACTTCACTCTCTTCGTTTTCTTTTAATTTCCATTTTGATTTATTTATTTGATTTCGTCTTCCTCTCTTTAAGCCTCTCTTTGACTCTTTAATAAAGAAAGTCGCCTTCTTCATGAGAATCGTTACCTGGAGGAAGAAGTTATTATGAGTTGCCAAGCATTCATTTCTCTGACATTTTGCAGACACCTTTTTTTTTTCTTTTTTAATTGAGATTTCTTGTTTTCTCCCGTTTAGGAGATTTTATTTTATTTTTTCTTTATTTTATTTTATTCATTTATTTATTTATTTATTTATTTATTTATTTATTTATTATAATTTTCTTTTTTTTTAGCTTCCGGCTTTTTCCATTTGTTCAATTGTAATTTTGTAAATAGAGCGAGAGACATGCCAGTTCGAGTCCCGCTTCGTCGTGTCCTTAATCTACTCGTGGATGAAAAATACATGTCTTACATGTTCCTGTGCTTCCATGCGCGAAGGAGCAACTCAATGCAATTATAGAAAAATAAGTTTATTTCACTTTATCAAAATACATTTGTGTGTGTGTGTGCGTGCGTGTGTGTGTGTGTGTGTGTGTGTGTGTGTGTGTGTGTGTGTGTGTGTGTGTGTGTGTGTGTGTGTGTGTGATTGCGTGTATGCGTGTGTGTATGCACGTGAGTATATGTGTGTGTGTGTGTGTTTATTCACGTGCGTGCGTGCGTACGTACATGAGAGCCAGAAACACTTGAGGCTTTGACTCACTATATTATTCATTCTCTATCTATATCACTCTCTCTCTCCCTCTCTCTCTCCCTCTCTCTCTCTCTCTCTCTCTCTCTCTCTCTCTCTCTCCCTCTCTCTCTCTCTCTCTCTCTCTCTCTCTCTCTCTCTCTCTCTCTCTCCCCTCTCTCTCTCCCCCTCTCTCTCTCCCCCTCTCTCTCCCTCCCCCTCTCTCTCCCTCCCCCTCTCTCTCCCTCCCCCTCTCTCTCTCTCTCTCTCTCTCTCTCTCTCTCTCTCTCCCTCTCTTCCTCTCCTCTCCCCCTCTCTTCCTCTCTCTCTCCCTCTCTCTCTCCCTCTCTCTCTCTCCCTCCCCCTCTCCCCCTCTCCCCCTCTCTCCCTCTCACCCTCTCTCTCTCTCTCTCTCTCTCTCTCTCTCTCTCTCTCTCTCTCTCTCTCTCTCTCTCTCTCTCTCTCTCTCTCTCTCTCTCTCTCTCTCTCTCTCTCTCTCTCTCTCTCTTTCTCTCTCTCTCAGCCCCCCAAGTCTGTCCCTCTTCTGTACCCTTTCGCCTATTAAACTTATGAATGATATATCTCAGATTCGTTCCTTGATAAATAAAATTCTATTGACAGGACTGAAGTGTATTTGTCGGCATTAACGAGACATTCTTAAATAATATCTAGAGAATTATTGGTTCATATTGAATTCACAAAATAAATCTTGGTTGTCAATACTAAAAGTACTGATATCATTGTCAACAAAATTGATTAATTTTAGGTTTCTTCGAGGTAGTTGTCATTTATCTATTTTATCTAAAAATTGACAAACGAGTTTATTTGGTTTTAGAAGACTATGGTGGACAATATATGTATATTTCATCACATATCCGGGAAAAAATATGTATTTAGTTTAATGTAAATAGGAAATAATGGAAAATGAGGATTGATAAGGAATCCAGTTTAAATGTGATAAGACAAGGGGAATGCAGAAAGAGGAAACACATGTAGACACACACACACACACACACACACACACACACACGCACGCACACACACACACACACACACACGCGCGCGCGCACACATATTCATTTGCTCATTCACTCACCCATTCACCTATTCACCCATTCCCCCACTCACCTATTCACCCATTCACCTATTTACCCATTCACCTATTCACCCATTCACCTATTCAACTATTCATCCACTCACCTATTCACCCACTCACCCATTCATCCATTCACCTTTTCACCCATTCACCTACTCACCTATTCACCCACTCACCCATTCACCTATTCATCCATTCAGCCATTCACCTATTCACCCATTCAACTATTCATCCACTCACCTATTCACCCACTCACCCATTCACAAACTCATCCATTCACCTATTCACTCACTCACCCATTCACCTATTCACCCATTCACCCACTCAGGCATACCTGGAATGTCTGTGTCCCTCCTCAGAATATACACACAGGAATAGTGCTCACGTTCTATGCGTTTGGGAACATAGACTAACCTTATCAAAATTACGGAAAGTGGGGGTCGTGCACAGTTATCTTTGCTTCTGTATCCACCATTTAATGGCCAAAGGTTTCCGATGTTTTTGATAAAGTATAGCTCGGGCGAACACGCTTCTGTCTATCGGGGCAAATCACCCACAAGCACGCACGAGCTGATGGTGTCAATCAGGTGGTGGTTAATGTTAACTACTAACGATACCTCGCTTTGTCATGTAAAACAGGTTGATAGAGCGAAACAACCTGTATATATATATATATATATATATATATATATATATATATATATATATATATATATATATATATTGGAAGGTGACCAAAAAGTCTACAGCAACAGTGTCGTTAAGCTTGTACTGAAGTGTGTGTGTGTATTTACCTAGTTGTATTATAAGGGAAGGGGAGCAATGCTCGTGGGGACCCGTTTTTGTATCTCGTAAGATCAAGTTTGTTCTTAAATTCTTGTATTGTGTTTACACACACTATTTCTTCATCCACTATGTTCCATATATCTATCACTCTGTGTGGGAAACTGTTCTTGTGTGTGTGTGTTTATTTATCTAGTTGTATTTACCTAGTTGTATTTTACGGGAAGGGGAGCTATGCTCGTGGTGACCCGTTTTTGTATCTCGCAAGATCAAGTTTGTTCTTAAATTCTTGTATTGTGTTTGCACACACTATTTTTTCGTCCAGTTTGTTCCATATATCTATTATTCTGTGTGGGAAGTTGTTCTTTTTCAGGTCTCTTCTGTCGTTGTCCTTTTTGAGTTTCATTTCATGTCCTCTTGATTTTCCTCTGTCCCTCTTTATTAAGTCCTCTCTATCAAGGCGTTCTTTTCCTTTCATGTGTGTGTGTGTGTGTGTGTGTGTGTGTGTGTGTGTGTGTGTGTGTGTGTGTACGTGTGCGTGTGTGTGTGTGTGTGCGTGAACTCGTTTTATCACATTGCTCAAACGACATGCCATACCATAGCACATACTGAACAGGTGTGGCAGTCAGAAGATCATTAAACAAGTACAAGTTACTCCCGAAACCTTGGTACCAGGGGTCACTGCTTCCGTCCTCGTTCCCGAGGCCCAACCAGGAGACCCATGCAATGGTCTTGATATTATTGTCGCCGTAGACGGAGAGTCTGACCGTTATTGGGTTTGCTCTAACGGGCAGAGTTCTGAGTGGAAAGCGACCCAGACGCCTGACCAGCCATTGTCTCCCCCAGCGTCTACTTCCACCAAAGAAGAGGAAGAGAAGGAGGGGGAGGAGGAGGAGGAAGAAGAGGAGGAAGAGGAGGAGGATATGGACCGAAGAATTGCTGTGTCCATGTGTGTTTTCTTGTTATTATTTACTTTCCCTGCGTTCTAAGGATCATGAGGACGATGCGAATCACTTCATAAAACAAAGTCACTTCGTGAAACACTGTAGAGAAACTTCGTGAGGGACGCTGGGCTGATCAAACGAAGATACTCGAAGTTCGCAAGTAGATCCAGAAGTTGGTTTATTTTTTTATTCCTTTTTTTTTTGGAGGGGGGGGCGAGGGGGAGCAGACTCTTCTCCAATGCATTTTGTTCTTCAGAGACCACGGGAGCGTCTCAGGGACCCATCATTACTTTCAAAGGACCAAGACAAGAAGTCGAGGCGCTTGTCGCAACTCTTCCCAAGAAGAAGAAGGAACTGGAGTCTGTCAAAGAGTCTGAGAATTCGAATTGGCTCTAAACAAAATACATACATACATATACCAAGGCTTTTTCCCCCTTCCAAGGGAGGTAGCCAAAAAGGGAAAGGCATAAAAACACTCCCACCCATTTCATCCCTAAATACACTCCACACCCCTCCCACCCTCCCTCTCATCTGAGCACCTCCTGGATGAATAAATAGGGAAACAGATAGAATTGAAAAAAGGGACCAAACATAAGAGCAGGATTACTTGTTCAACAAAGTGACTTTATTTTTTCTATTTTATTCTTTCTTCCTTTTTCTTTTTTTATATCAGAGAAGCAACCGAACCGTGTAAAAAAAAAAAAAAAAAAAAAAAAAAAAAAAAGAGCAAGCGGGTCTGCCCCACATCTATCATAACTCTAAATTCCTTCCATTTCATTCTTTCCTTCCACTAAACCCCCAAATCCCCCCTCACTCCCTTTCCCCCATCTTATCTATCCTGCCCTCTAACTAAACTAACAACACTGACTGCATGTGAGAAAAGGTCAACAGTGACCTTACCGAGATGGGCTTTTCCACGTCTGAATAAAATCGCCAGGCGACATAACGCAAAGAAAGGCTTAACACCGATAAAGGCTTGATTCGTCTTAAGCCCCGTTTGCTGAGAAAGGAGCCTTCCCCCAAAACTTAATAAAATCATCTGACGGCAGTGGGGTGGGGGTGGGGAAGATACGTATATTGAATCTTGGACTAGAGAGATTAGAATCCTTATAGGTTTATTGTATGAGAAGGATTGCTTGTGAAAATATATAAAATTCTCAATAGCGACAGATATGTTTTCATAGCTCTGATATGGTGTGTGTCTGGTTCATATCACAGCAATGGTACACACTGCATTCACTTTTCTTTTTTTTTTTTTACCCCTTCACACTTGATGGAATTCATAGTTTACTTGTGAGTGTGCAGTTGTTCCGTATGAATATGCTTTCTCTCATATTTGAAGAAATACTATAGAGTGTTTTGATTTTTTTTTTTTTTGGGGGGGGAGGGAGTGGGAGAACAATGCTCATTGCCATTGCCATTATCATTCCCGTTGTCTTTTTCCTCTTCCTCCTACTCCTCCTCCTCTTCTTTTTACTCCTGTTTCTCCTCTTCTTTTCCTTTTCCTTTCCCTCTTCTTTTTCTTCTTCCTCTTCCTCTTTTTATTATTCCTTTATACTCTCTTCATCCTCTTCCTTTTTCTTTTCCTCTTCCTCTTTTTATTTCTTCCTCTTTTTATTTCTTCCTTTCCCCCCTCTTCCTTTTACAAAGGATTACAAAGGCGGAGCATGCCGACAGGAGACCTTTTGATCCATATCTAGGTCGGATGCAAAAAAAAAAAAAAAAAAAAAAAAAAAAAAAAAAAAAAAAAATTATATTAATAATAAATTAAAACTATAATAATGTAAAAATAACAAATAAAATACATAAATAAATGCATAGGTATAGTTGAATAACAAACAAAAAGGTAAATAGTAAATGATTATAAATTGACATATAACTAATAATAAATGAAAATCAGACAGACAAATTATAACAAAACAAAAACAAATAATATAACATAAATTATAATCATTACAGCATCTTACTTAGGTATTTATCTAAATGATTCTTAAAGCTTCGAACTGAACTACATTGCACTACCTGTGCAGGAAGTTTATTCCATTCATTAACTACACGGTTGTTTCTACCTACTTCCAAATTGAATCTATTTCCGGACAGTTTGAGACCATTGTTTCTTGTCTGATTCTCATTCAATGTGAAAATTTGGTCACTTTTGATGTTGTCAATTCCCTTTAAAATCTTTTCCTCTTCCTCTTCATCTTTCTTCTTCATCTCCTCCCTCCTTCTTTCTTTTTTTGCGCAGTCTGACACCGAGGAAATCTAAAAGACTAAACCGAGGTTTAGCTAAACAGAGAACAAGACGACCAGTTAGGGTTGATCTCGTTCTAGTGCATTTGGTCGCATCGTACTGAGCAACGCCTTCTCGAATTTTCCACGACGAAAATAAAAAAAACGAAGAAACTTGACAAAAAACAGACAACGTTTCCAAGAGAAGGGTTGAACGTTTTTCAACGTCAGGAAGATATTATGTAACTTTTTTTGTAAGACTCATTACGTTGCCCAGTGTTGTTTTCTGTTGATGTAGTTTTCGTCAGACGATGCGTCCAGGTACTGAACAACAAAGACCAATTTTTTAAGGCATTTGAATAAATTGCGGGGCTAAATTCTCACGACAGGAGACCTTTTGGTCCATAACAAACTGGAGGTAAAAGAAATATCACGAGCAGAAAATATAAAAAGTTAAAAACATAAGCAATAAAAAGTACTCACGGCCCCTAATGAGATTTAACCAATGCTCTCCTTACCTAACCTAACCAAAGTTACCTAACCTAATTTACCTAAATCCTTTAAATCTTTAAAAAGAAACATGCAATTTTCGGTATCCAGGAACCATCTTTCTTTGTGTAACGATAACATTTGAAGTTGACCAGAATAAAATACATAAATCATGACACCAGGTTAAAGTAATGAAATAGTTTCAAATAAATCAGTTCTTGCTTTATCCCTTGGAAATGTAAGATCGTTTGTAATTCACCATGGTCTTTGGATCACGTGTTGGACTTGTGATCGACAGCAATTTCCCTCCCGGAAGAGAGCTCAGAGCTCGTATATGACCGATCTATGGGTAATGCTGTGACCTCACACACACACACACACAAATCCCCGCCCACGAGAGTTGGATTAACGAGTCGCAGCTCAGCGATACTGAAATTATTTCAGCCGTGGGCGGGATTCAAACCCGGACCTCCGTAGTGGCAGGCGGGAACTCTACCAACTGCGCCACGAGTTGTGTATCACTTCGTTTGATGTTTGTTCGAGTTGTCTCCAGCCGATTTTAATCAGCTGACGAAATCTCACTGTGGGCATTTGTCCTAATTTGTGTCGGTATTTTTGTACCTCTGGGTCTGTCTGCCTCTGTCTGTCTTTATCTGTCACTTGTGCCTCCGTCTGTCTTTCTGGTTGTCTCTGTCTATCTGTCTCTATCTTTATGTCTCTCTGCCTCGGTGGTTCAAACTTTTTCAGATCGTTACCCATTTTACCATGCCACATTGAGCATGTTACCCCTTTCACAAAATGTAGTCAACACTGATATATATATATATATATACATATATATATATATATATATATATATCTATATATATATGTATATATATATATATATATATATATATATGCAATAAAAACAATTGGAATGTTGTGTTCACAAATGCGTAAGTAACCACTAGGAAAAGTAAACTAACGAAGCAGAGCGCTTTCGTATAATTACATCTTCAGAGCAGATACCAAAAAAGGAATTATGTGTGTGTGTGTTTTTTGTATATGCACTGAAGATGTAATTATACGAAAGCGCTCTGGTTCGTTAGTAACTTTTCCTAGTGGTTAATTACGCATATATATATATATATATACATATATATGTATATATATATATATATATATGTATATATATGTATATATGTATATATGTATATATATATGTATATATATATATGTATATATGTATATATATATATGTATATATGTATATATGTATATATATATGTATATATATATGTATATATGTATATATGTATATATATATATGTATATATGTATATATATATGTATATATGTGTATATGTTTATATATATATATATGTATATACATTATATATATATATGTATATATGTATATATATACATATATATGTATATATGTATATATATGTACATATATATATATATATATATATATATATATATATATATATATATATATATGTACGTGTATAATATATAATGTGTGTGTGTGTTTATTTCCTTTCTTTTTTGTCGCGACCCATTTTATTTTTCACGCGACCCACTGAAGAGTCGGGACCCACAGTTTGGAAAACGCTGATCTAAGGGATGTGGCATTGCTCGGTTGAACGAGCGAGAAAGAGGGTGAAGAAAAACTGCAAATAGAAGAGAATTGAAGAAACGAGGAATGTAATAAGAATAAGAGATTAAATGTACCAAAGGGGGAAAGGATAAGCGAATGATAAAAAGTCAAAAGAGAAGAAGAAAAAGTAAATTACAGAGAGTTGAGGGCCATTTACACAGTCAAACAGTTTGACAAACCCGGTTTGTCAGACAAGTGTTTGAAGTGATGTGAATGGGGTATTTGGGGTATTTGGTCGTCAAACACGTTTGTCGAATGTGTTTGACAACCAAATACCCTATTCACACTGTCAAACATCACTTCAAACACTTGTCTGACAAACCGGGTTTGTCAAAACGTTTGACCGTCTAAATGACCCTTTAGAGGGTTCACACATCACTTTAAACACGTGTCCGTCGAACCGCGTTCGACAAACCGTTTGACCGTGAAAACCCCCTCTTACAGTAAGTTACAGTAAAGCTAAGTTACAGTAAGGTAAATTAGGAATCCTTTGGGTTTATAACGAAGACGGATGTAAACACAAACGAATTAATGAATGAATAAATGAATAAAATATAAGTAAATAGATTAATAAAACAAAAAGGAAAACATATAGAGTAGAATAAGATAAGATATTAGAATAAATAGTTGAAAGGGTAGATAAATAGATAAATGAATATATACATAGTAGATGAATAAACGAATAAATAGATAAGTAACTAGATTAACAAATGAAAATTAAATATTACATAACTTTATTTTATTTCATTCTAAAATAAATTAATAAACGTATTAATAAGTAAATAGATAAATTGATAAATGATTGATTGAATAAATCAATACACAGAATAATAGAATAGATATGTAGATATATAAAATAGAAATTAAAAATAGAATTATAAGTGAAAAACAAATAGAAATGAAATAGAAAATTATTCAATTTGAAAATAAACATTGAACAGAGAGAAGACGTTTGGAAAAGACAAATACGAAGACTTGTAACAATCGAGGGATTCGAAAAGGCGTGGAATCTCAAATGAAGACGACTTAGACGACAAGACTGTTGTGAGGCTCACGCGACAAAGATTACCTTCGCCAATATTTCTAGGTAAATAGTTTGCATTTCTCCTATATTAAAGAACTACAGTCTTTAATAATTCCCCTTTTTTTTCTTGTGTCCATGTTGAATGAGAATCCGACAAGAAATAATGGTTTCGAATTGTTAGGAAATAGATTTAATTTGGAAGTGGGTAGAAACAACTTCGCCAACGCGTAGTTAATGAATGGAATAAACTTCTTGCAGAGGCAGTGCAATGTAGTTCAGTTCAAAGCTTTAAGATTCGTTTAGATAAATATTTAAGCAAGGTTCTGTAATACCTGCCATTTGTTTTATATTGTTTATTTGTTATTATTTGTCTGTTTATTGTTATCTGATTATGATTTATTGTTATTTGATTGATTATGATTTATTATCATTTATCTGTCAATTTATTATTATTTACTATCTACTTGTTTATCATTTAAATGTGCCTATTTATTGATTTATTTATTTATTTATTTATTTTATTATTATTTATAATATAATTTTTATTTTTATATATTCGTTTATCATTATAAATTTTTGCACCCGACCTAGTTATGGACTGTCGGCATACTCCTCCTCCTTTGTAATCCTTTGCAATCCTTTGTATTACCAATTGTTATTCCATTATGTTGAAATAAGCAGGATTTAGTGAATATGGAGAGAATAATGGACGAAAATTGCAGAAGAAAAAGGTAATAGGATGTAAGATTATGCAAATCTAGTTATCTAGAGATAAAAAAAAGTGAAAATGAAAATTGATGTTATGTAGGGGAGAAATTTAGGGCAGAAATGATAGTCCCTTTGCTACTATATGGTTGCTATGGAGAAAAAAAAATAGCTCAGGTATAGTTTAGTTATAGAAATAAAGAGGTACTAGAGAGAAAAAAAAGGCTAGCCAGGAGAGGTCTATAAAGTTTATATCAACCATTCCTTATCAAAGCAGCTGTGGTTGCTATGGAAACGAAAGAAATAGTTCGTCGGTGGATGAAATAGATTTTTTTTAAGGAAAAGTGCTGGGAAGTATTTGTCACGTAAGTAAATAAATATCCCAGAAGCAACAAGAAATAGGTAAATATAGTAGATAAATTGTTTAATTCGTTGGTTAATTAATAAATGTATAAATAAATAGGCAAATGAATGAATAGATGCATACACAGATACATACGCACATACAAACATACATACATACAAACATACATACATACAAACATACATACATACAAACATACATACATACAAACATACATACATACATACATTAATACAAGTATATATAATAAGTAGGTAAATAGATAAAACTATAACCACAAATAAATATGAATAGATAATATGAAAATGTAGTGGTATTCTTAAAAAAAATATTTCCTTATATAAATATTTCCCTTCGAGGGATTTATATAAGATTTATGTACAGAAAAAATTCTTTTAAGAATACCACCGTAAGCCACACAGATCGCGAGGCCGTGTGGTCTCCTAGCTGTTACCCAGAAAAGGACAAGCCCCAGGAGACCCGGAGGAAGATGAAGAGATAGAAAGAGAGAGAAAATGGACAAGAAATCTGTGTTGTGCATCGTCCACACCCGAAGGCAACACCTAAAGAAGAAATACCAGAGGGAAGGGTCTCCCATTTATCTTATATTATTTGTTTATTTGTTTGTTATTATTTGTCTGTTTATTATCATTTCATTTATCACTTATTATTATCTATCAATTTGTTTTATATTATTTGTTTGTTATTATATGTCTGTTTATTATTATTTGATTTGTTATCATTTATCATCATTTATCTGTCAGTTTATTATTATATGATATTTACCTGTTTGCTTATTATCTAACTTTACCTATCTATTTATTTATTTTATATATTATTATTTGTCTGTTTATTATTATTTGATTGGTTATCATTTGTTACTATTTATCTGTCAATTTATTATTATATACTATTTACCTGTTTGTTCATTATTTAACTTTAACTGTGTATTTATTTTTTATTTCATTTACTATTATTTGTCTGTTTATTATCATTTGGTTATCATTTATTATTATTTATCTGTCAATTTATTATTATATACTATCTACCTGTTTGCTTATTATTTAACTTTACCTATCTATTTATTTATTTGATTTATTATTATTTGTCTGGTTATTATTATTTGATTGGTTATCATTTGTTATTATTTATCTGTCAATTTATCATTATATACTATTTACCTGTTTGCTTATTATTTAACTTTAACTGTTTTTTTATTTATTTTATCATTGTTTATTATTTGATTGGTTATCATTTATTATTATTTATCTGTCAATTTATAATCATATATTATCTACCCCCTTATTATTTAACTTTACCTATTTATTTATTCATTTATTTTATTTACTATTATTCATAGTATTATAGTTTTTATCTATCTATTTATTTTCTTATCATTATTATGATTTTTTTCGTATCCGACCTAGTTATGGACCAAAAGGTCTCCTGTCGGCGTGCTCCTCATTTGTAATCCTTTGTAAATATATTGAAAACGAAAATCGTCATCTCACGGAGACGCACCTTGGAGTAAAATATTGTATGGCGCCATTTTTCCGAGCTCTTTTGGTTCCTGTATGTGCCAATTTCACACACACACACACACACACATACACACACACACACATACACACACACACACACACACACACACACACACACACACACACGATGGTGCAGTGGTTACAGTTCGCGGCCGCCACTACGGTGGTCCGGGGTTCGAATCCCGCCCAGGGCTGGAATAATTTCAGTATCTCTACGCTGCGAGTCGTTACTCCAACTCTCGTGGGCGGGGAGTTGGTGGTGTGTGTGCGTGTAAGGTCACAGCATTACCAATAGATCGGTCATATAAGAGCTCTGAGCTCTCTTCCGAAAGGGAAATAGCTATTGATCACGAGTCGAACACACGATCCAAGACCATAGTTAATCACACACATACAGACACAAACACACCACACCACACACACGTGCTAGTGCAGTAGTTAGTGTCTCGGAGTCCCACAGTTAAGGTTCCAGGTTGAGTCGCGCTCCCGGCTTGAACAGCTTTCACTGATGTAACAAACTGTTACCAGCCCCTTGAGTAATGAAATGGTTATGTATGTGTCTGTGTGAATGTATGTGTTTGCGTGTGTGTGTGTGTGTACACACACACGCACACACACACACACACACACACACACTATATATATATATATATATATATATATATATATATATATATATATATATAAAATATGTATATATACATACATTTTAGTAGAAAGTAAACGCTGGACTCGTCGTAGAAAAGACTATTCCGACGTTTCGAACCCCGTCCAGGGTACGTCTTCAGGGATATTCATATACATACAAAGGGAATCATTATATATCGGCACGTGTGTCACCCTGGACACACGACGAGTCCAGCGTTTACTTTCTACTAAAATACGTCTCCTGGGCTCCAGCTCTTTTCGAACATATACATACATGTACATGTGAAAAATGTAATCACACATTTGTCAATCACAGTAAATCCACTGTTGGCAATGGTCCCCGGATATAATATCCGGACTTTTTATCACCAACCTATTAAAAACACGTCTGCCTCCTGACCTCACATATGGAGTGAAGTCGAGGGTAGAGACCTCTTCCCATGTTCCCCTTTCTCATGTAAAGGGTGCTACTTAACTAGCACGCTCTCTCTTATAATTGTAATCTACTGAAGAGGATTGCAGTTTGCAATCGAAATATATAGATTCCCCGTTTCCAGTCTTTTCTACTCCAACAGTGGTTTTACCGTGATATACATACATGTACATGTGCACATATACTCATGTTTCTCTTGCTTATGTAATCTGAAGATGAAGACAAAAACGTTCAGTCTATAGTTGATCAATTCCCTTGTGATTTCAGGTTATACATGTACACCTACATACGCACAAACACGTGGACACATTTGCATGTAAATTATCTTCACCCATACGCAGGCAGGCCTGAATATGTATATATTTGCAATTATACACACGCATGTAATGCTCTGATACATCCATACAAAACGTTATCATCCTGTAGAATAACTGTGTTCATTTTTGTACACACACAAACCTGATTCTTATCTATTCATTTAATGCAGTGGTTCCCAAACTTTTTCAGATCGTTACCCAGTTTACTATGTCACATTAGGCTTGCTACCCCTTTCACAAAATGTTGTCAGCATTGATATATAAGGCCAAAATAAAACACTTGAGATATTTTCGTTTATTTATTGTATTTGAACATTGTGGATCTTTAATGACTGTCGCCAAAGATGTCGAGAACATCAGTGGGACGGATGGAGTTGCATCCTCGAGGCACATGAGTAAAAGGAGCAACGACTGCAACAGCACTGTAGGAAAGAGGCCAAACGCAGAGTATGGGAGTCGGGCTATAAAAGGAGTAAAATGTTTCTCAACTATGTTATTTCTGAAGAAGCCCTGCTGGGCGAAACGTCAAATATACTGGACTCCCATACTCTGCGTTTGCCCTCTTTCCTACAATCCTCGAGGCACATTGAGGAATTCTTGGCTTCTTGATTTTCAGAATTCTTAAATTTTTTTCTGCCACCCCTACATTATCCCCGAAAAATTTGTTAAATTACCCTCCGGAGGGTAATTTAACCCCAGTTTGGGAACCACTGATTTGTGTGAGACCCATAGCAGAAGAGGAGACCTTTGTTATAAATTCAGGTTTTAGTCTCGTATAACAACAAAAGTTTATCATTTCACAAATTTGAGAAAAAAAAAAGGTTTTTACAGCTCTCGGTGATTTTTTTTATTTGATACTGATTAACGCTGGACTCTTTCATTGGGTCAAGAAGGAACTTTTGATCTGGAATGTTTAAGAGGAGACCTTTGTTATAAATTCAGGTTTTAGTTTCGTATAACAACAAAAGTTTATCATTTCACAAATTTGAGAAAAGAAAAGTGTTTATACAGCTCACAGTGATGTTTTTGATTTGCTACTGATTAACGTTGGACGCTTTCATTGGGTCAAGAAGGAACTTTTGATCTGGAATGTTTAACGCGTTTAACTTCAGGAGACGAGTTTCCTCAACGGAACAGAAACGCTCTAAGGCAAGAGGAATACACGACAAAGGTCGTAACACGCAACAAGAGGATTAATCTTGATCTTAACTAGACAAGGTTTATAACCTAGGATATATACTCCACTACTGTCATGTCTTATTCAGCTGAAGTGTCAGATCCAACTGAAAACCCCAAACATTTTATCCTGTATTAGACTTGAGATTTTTTAAGGTTTATATACCTAGAAACTTTCCTGTCCGGATTTTAGATCTTTGGATGATCAGTATTTCTGGCTAACTTGATGTGGATTTATCCACTTGGTGTGGGTGTGTGTGTGTGTGTGTGTGTGTGTGTGTGTGAGTGAGTGAGTGAGTGAGTGAGTGAGTGAGTGTGTGTGTGTGTGTGAGTGTGTGTGAGTGAGTTGAGGGTCCCCACCCCTCTCAACCCACAGACACCCTGGGAAGATGTGGGTTCACATTCCTACATATCAATACATCAATACATCAACATCAACACATCAACACATCAATACATGTTATATTTAAAGAATTGTATCCAATATCCTATGGAACGCTTTTATTCAGCAAATAGGAACTTTTGAGAACAGAGGACTTAGGCCAGATAGTACGTGTTTTTTTATTTTTTCGTGAAGTGGCCTTGCTGTGGATGAACTGTGTCTTGCTGCATCGCGTTTGACCCTGGGCAGTTGGCGGATGCAGGTATGACCCGTCATCCATGAGGAGCTGAGATGGGAGGGGTGGAGGGGCGTGGAAGGGGTGGGAAGGGGTCCGTATTGATTTAGCTATCGCCCTTATATAAAGGAAAATTCTCTTTATATATGTTATATAGATATAGATAGAATAGCGTTTTTTGTACAAAGATGCCCTTCGTTGTCACATTATTCCTGACAGAAAAAAATGAAAAATATATGTGACTGCGATGCCTTGCAACGATATGGAAAGAGACTCGTCGCCATGGCAACCATGTCGAAGGCAACAGATGTCTTCTTATGACGACATCTGTCACTCCTTCGGACATGGAAGAGCTTCGAATGGAACGCCAAGAACTCGGCTCGCTCGGGTTTGAAGAGAATTTCAAGTGTATGAGGCAGACAGAGAGTGAGGAATTATATATATATATATATATATATATATATATATATATATATATATATATATATATATATATAATATTTCATATACATACGTGTGTGTGCGTGATTTACCATGGTCTTGGATCACGTGTTGTACTCGTGATCGACAGTTATTAACCTCCCGGTGTGTGTGTATGTGTGCGCGCGCGTGTGTAGTTGTGTGTCTGCGTGTTTTGCGCGTATGTATGTGTGTGTATGCATATGTGCGTGTGTCTATATGTGTGTGTGTGTACACATGGTTAGATTGATAGATATAGATCTAGAAATAAAGATATATAGATAGAGATAGCTTCAGTCCTCACCTGAATAGAATAGCTTTGCATAAGAGATTGATAGATATAGATCTAGTGATAAAGATATATAGATAGAAATATCTTCAATCCTCACCTGAATAGAATAGCTTCGCATAAGAGATTGATAGATATAGATCTAGAAATAAAGATATATAGATAGAGATAGCTTCAGTCCTTAGCTGAATAGAATGGCTTGGCATTTGCCGCGACCAAATCTCACTGAGCACTATTTCGCCACTGAGGGGCAACCGAGAAAGATGAGCTTAGGGACTGCATGGCGACCTTCCCCGCCACCCTTATTACATAAAACGAAATTGCTTTAGGGACTCCCGAGTCTCGCCCAGGTGGCGTGCGGCGCGTTGCTTATCGTCCGGCGCTCCGTGCTGTGTTTACAGCTTTATCACGTTGACGATACGTCTTTTATTCTTTTTCCCGTCCATTCGTAGGAAGAGTTAGTTTTCTTTATGTAGGTGTTTATCGCAGGAATTACATGTCACACTATTATTATGCCGACATTTTTTTTGCGGATGTGGTGGAGGAATTCATAAGTAACCTCTTCCGTGCCAGGGACCACTTATCCAGTTGTCCTAACCACCGGTAAACTACCTTATTTACCTGCGTGGTTCCCCCATGGGAGCCGCCCAACTTCCCCTTTGGTCTCAGACGCCTCCTCAGTAGTACCAAGAGCTCACCTCATCTTGATCAAGATTTCCCATTTTCTGAATGACGTCACGTTTTCTGATACGTCCGTCCAAAGACAAATAGATTATTTAATGACGCAAATCCCATGATTGAGGTAGATTCAGTCTTCTGCCCGATTCGTTGTGCAAGGGGTGAGGGCCTCGCTCAGCTGAAAAGAATCACCTGGGTATAGCTGATATAGACACTATAGACGTTTTTATCCCTTTCACCTAAGAGAGAGAGTTTTTCCCTCAGCTGAATAAAATCACCTGGAAACGAAAAGAATATTTGTTTGTTATTATTTGTTTGTTTATTATCGTTTACTTGATTTTTATTAATTATTAGTTATCTGTCAATTTACTGTTATTTATTATTTACCTGTTTATTATTTAACTATATGCATTTATCTATTTTATTATTTATATTATTACAATTTTTTTTTTTTTTTTAATTTATTTATCATTATTACATTTTTTCGACCTAGTTATGGACCAAAAGGTCTCCTGTCGGCATGCTCCGCCTTTGTAATCCTTTGTAACGCATGGTTGATAAATTAGTATTGATTCCAGAGGCAGAAAGTCTTGGAATTAATACTCTGTATATATATATTTACCAAAGAGCTTTTCGAGCCTTATAAGGGTATGACTCAAATTAAAGTACACAACTACAAATTAGAGTACACAAGTACTTCAAGTACATGAAAATCCTCGTCTCCCCATACCCAAAACTCGTCTTCGTGTTTGGAAATAATAGTAAATTAGTTTTAGTTTTATCTTAAATCTATGTCCTGACAACTTGAGGCTTGGGACTCATGCACACAGACACACACACACACACACACACACACACACACACACACACACACACACATACACACACACACGCGCGCACGCCCAGGGCTGAAATAATTTTAGTATCGCTACGCTGCGAGTCGTTACTCCAACTCTCGTGGAAGGGGAGTTGTGTGTGCGTGTAAGGTCACAGCATTTCCCATAGATCGGTCATATATGAGCTCTGAGCTCTCTTCCGGGAGAGAAATAGCTGTTGATCGCGAGTCCAACACGTGATCTAAGACCATGGTGAATCACACACACACACACACACACACACACACACACACACACACACACACACACACACCATCAGCTTGTTCAAGGGGAACAGTAACGATTTGTAGTGTAAGTGAGGCCTCAGTCCTGATCAGGGACCGATCTCGGGTTTGAGTATTCGCAGTACGTCGACGCTAACCACTACACCATCAAGCGCCATCATTTTCAGGTGTACAAGATAGTTTTCGTATAGTATGTGTATATTATAATGCCTCGGGTTCTTCTTATCTGTAATGGAGAAAACTGTGTCGATTTTTTCGGGGAAGTGTCTTCCATAGGTTGAATTGAGGGCACACCGAGTGTCTGGTGTATACAAAGGCAAAGACGGAGCATGCCAACAGGAGACCTTTTGGTCCATGACAAGGCCGGGTGAAAAAAATATGTATAATAATAAATAAATAGATAGATAAATAAAAAATATAATATAAATAATAATAACTAGAATAAATAAAAACATAGGTATAGTTAGTATTAAACAAACAGGTAAATAGTAAATAATAATGAATTGACATATAACTAATAATAAATGAAAATCAATCAAATAATAATAAACAGACAAATACGTGGGTGGTAAGAAGGTGATAGGGGAGTGGGAGGGAGTGGGGAGGATGGGGGAAGGGGGGGAGAGTAAAGCTATCCTCATCACGTTCCAGAAAACTGGAAGCAATTGGGGTGGAAATGGAAAGGAGAAATAGAGCATAAAAGACGATGGTAGGGTTGAATGTATGTATGTGTGTGTGTGTGTATGCTTGTGTATGTGTGCGTGTGTGATTCACCATGGTCTTGGATTACGTGTTGGACTCGTGATCGACAGCTATCTCCCTCCCGGAAGAGAGCTCAGAGCTCATATACTGTATGACCGGTCCGTGTGTGTGTTTGTATGTGTGTGTGTGTGTGTGTGTGTGTGTGTGTGTGTGTGTGTGTGTGTGTGTGTGTGTGTGTGTGTGTGTGTGCGTGGAACAAGTAAAAAGCCACACTTGCGTTTGTCTTTTGGTTGCTATGTGCATGTTGCACCCTTAATTTTGGCTTCAGACAGACGATTCCATGCACCTAATGGAGAGGTATGTATATATAGACATATATATACACCTATGCAAGATGTTGTAATGATTATAATTTATCTTATATTATTTGTTTTGTTATCATTTCTGATTTTCATTTATTATTAGTTATATGTCAATTTATCATTATTTGCTATTTACCTGTTTGTTTATTATTTAACTATACCTATGCATTTATTTATGTATTTTATTTGTTATTTACATTATTATAGTTTTTACTTATTATTTTATTATTATTATGATTTTTTTTCGCATCCGACCTAGATATGAACCAAAAGGTCTCCTGTCGGCATGAAAGAGCTTGTAGTGAAATTAGTCAAGGATAAAACTCGGAATAAGACTTCAGTGCGTCCTCTTCCCACCCACGTCATATATATATACATATATATATATATATATATATATATATATATATATATATATATACATATATATATATATATATATATATACTGTATATATATATATATATATATATATGAAGATAGGAGGGTGGTAAAGAAACACACAAGTCAGAGATGAGTTTATTGCTCTAACGTTTCGGCTATTTACACCTCTCTGAAGGTGTAAATAGCCGAAACGTTAGAGAAATAAACTCATCTCTGACTTGTGTGTTTCTTTACCACCCTCCTATCTTCATCTGTCCAGATGGATAATACACATATATATATATATATATATATATATATACAGGGTGTCCCAATAGAATGTACTCACACTATGAAAGACAGTAAATGCATTTTTTACATAAATACAAGACTGATTTTTTAATGTGATTAAATGAAATTTTGGTCTTTTTCCCTCAGCCCTGTCTAACTCCCCCACCCCCTCTGTACATTTTTCTGGGACACCCTGTATATACATATACGTATAGGATATCAAGTCGATCATTCCCCTTCACTGTAATCAATTGGCCTTTGCTATTCAGGACTGACGGGCTTTGTGTTTGTCTTGTCCCTCCTTCCCTTGATAGAGGCTTTCTATTTCGACTTTTTCCTCTTCCTTTTTTTTTTTTTAGTTACCGGAGAGTCTCCCGTCACCCAATTCCGAATCGGTTTTCTTTTTCTTTTTTTCTTTTTTTGTGCGTTGGTGTTTTATAATCGTTATTCGCATTGTCTCTATGCACATGCTGCAATCTCAAGTTCCTCTCTCTCTCTCTCTTTCTCTCTCTCTCTCTCTCTCTCTCTCTCTCTCTCTCTCTCTCTCTTCTTCTTCTTCTTCTTCTTCATCTTCTTCTGTGGCCAATCCTAATTAACTCTTTTTCTTCCTTAGACCTTTCATGTCTCTACACTTCACCTTCGTTTTCTTTATTTATTTTTTTGCTTATGTATCCAATCATACATCTATCTGCCTGTCTATCTATCTACCCGTCTATTTCTTTATCTTCCCATTCATTTGTCTATCAATTTCCTCGTATGTAGAGTATGCATATATCTATCTCTTCATTAATGCATTTAATTATGTATCTACCTATTTATTATTAACCTTTTTTATTTATTCATTTATTTCTTTATCCTTTATTTTTCTGGGGAAAAGCTTTTATATTGTTTAGTTTCCGTTTCAACTATTTTCTGTTCTCGTTTTGTTTTGTTCTCCTTCAGTATGTTTTACCACACGAACCATATCACCTGTTTATATATATATATATATATATATATATATATATATATATATATACATATAAATATATATATATATATATATATATATATATATATATATACATATATAATGTTAAAATCAAATGCGCCAATAGATTTAACTATTAGCACATTTGATTTTAAACAAAATTGTCTCCGAGGGAACCTGTGCCCTAGAAATACGAGTATATATATGTGTGTGTATATATATATATATATATATAATGTATATATAGATTATATATATATATATATATATATATATATATATATAATATTGTTATTCCCTTACCTTCTTCAATGTTTTGTTCATCCTCGTTTTATTTTTCTTTAGTTTTATCATCTTTAGTTGATTATTTCTTCATCCTGGCCACTGTGGTAACGTTATTGAAAATAGTTTTACTAATATATATATAAAAAATTATTATGGAATATATACTTTTTCTATTGGTTTGCTTTCCAAACTCATTTTTCGTTTTTAAATTCCCTTTTTTTTTTTTGTATTATATAAATAATACTTTTATTTCCGTTTTTTTTTTATAAATCCTTCGTCCTCCTTATATATTTCCATCGTTTTTTATACAAGATCTTTTAATAGCTTTGATGTCTAAAGGAGACTTTCCTAAAATTAATCAAATCAGCTGGTGGCAGACAAAATAAGAATAGATAATATAGATGATATAGTGATTATAGGTAATAGAAGAATAGATAATAGAAGAATAGATGATAGACACTAAAGTGTTAATCGAGATGGCTTCATCCTTTGCTGAATAAAATTTTCTGTTCCTTGGTGGAATTAACATCTTTAAATTACCCGTGTGAATTATCTATTTATTTATCTATTTATTTATCTATTTTTATTTATTTTGTTATATTTTTTCTTTTATGTAGTTCAGGGTAAGGCCTAGAAATGGGAATCTGTATCACATTTTACCTTCGCCTTCAACTTCTGAAAATGAAATATAATTCATTTGTTGACCTTTACTCGAAGCGAAGAGAAAAAGTCATAGCAAGGTTTTCAACTTTGTTACTTTCGTACAATTAAAGAATTGTCTCCAATGCTATGGAAGTAATAAAGATTTCAGAGAAAAACTATCTCAACAGATATCAAATTAACAAAATACATAAAAGAATGAATAAGTGAATAAATTAGTCTATTGTGCTCGGACCTGTCTCCCAAGGGACGATCCATTGCCATCTGATCTGACAGAAGTGGTTCCTTTATGAAGGGCGTCAGATAGAGTCATCTTCCCATAGGCAAGATTCGAACCCCACCCTCACCAACCCCCTTACCACCTTCATTAGGTGCAACCCTGAAGGGCTGGTACTCGGTGTACGAACTTGTCTCAAAATCTGTCATCAGTTAATTTATATTTGGAAATAATGCAAAATTACCCCCCCCCCCAAAACCATGGTTCTTTTGCAAAATGCTAAAATATCATTCTTTTTGTAAACATATGTAGGTATGTATGTTTGCATTTATGTATGCATGTATGTACTGTGTGTATGTATGTATGTATGTATGTATGCATGTATGTACTGTGTGTATGCATGTATGTATGTATGCATGTATGTACTGTATGTAAGTATGTATGTACGTATGTATGTATGTATGTATGTTTGTATATTCATATACATAAAGAATTGATTACATAGACCACCTCAACCCCGAAAAACTACTGTGCATAGAATAATTTGTTCTAAACTAGAAACTGATTAGATCTAGCAACCTCGCTTAAGCCTGTACGACGGGGGACCCTTCTTGAGGTGAATAAAATCACCTGCCGGCAGGACACAGGCGAAAAGTGACATGATATCGCGGAGGAAATGTGTCAGAATGTTCCGGCCGCAACCGCAACCGCAACCGCCGCAACAACCGCAACCGCCGCCGCAGCCACTGGCGAGCGAGTTGTCGTCTTGGAAAAGATCTGGAAGTCGCGGCCGTCGCCAGATTGGCTGAATAGCCAAGAGATTGGCTGAGAAAGTTGCAGTCGGGATTCTTTGATTGCCCTTCTTTCCTTCCCCCACCCCCCCTCCTCCATATCTATCTCTCGTTCTCTCTCTCTATCTTTTTCTCTCTCTTTTTTCTCTATCGCTCTCTCCACCTCTCTCTTTTTCTCTCTATCGCTCTCTCCACCTCTCTCTCCTC
>NC_134795.1:61711037-61743537 GCF_046742065.1 Oratosquilla oratoria
TTTTTTGTGTTATCCTCGGCATTTGTAATTGTTATTTCGAACTGTGTGTTCTTGTCATTATCTGCACTACATGTATATTGATTCAATGCCAAATAAAATCATCATCATCATCATCATCATCATCATCATCATCATCATTCATCAATCATCAATCATCATCATCAATCATCAATCACCACCACCACCACTCTACCTGTATATTTTACACAGAGAAGTACAGGTAGATGAATTTTGTTTTCATTTAGATTCGAACTCGCTAAAATCGCCCTTCATTTCAGGGCAATGTAAACACTTGTTTCTGGGTTGATTCCCCTGATTTCACTTCTACTGCAGCTCTCCCGATATTGCCTGTGCGCGTTGGACAATTCACATAATTCGTTTGGTCGACCAACAGCCCAAAGTCAAGTGAATCTTGTCACTATTTCTGGTTCAATTTCGCCGTAGTCGACTGTTGATTTACCTGCCTCTCTTTCATCCCCATTTTCTATGTTCGGCTGTTTCTCACCGACACGCTACTTTACCGTGGTCATGTTTTCCAATGTTGTTTTAGATTACAAAGTGATTGTATTCACCTAAGGAGGCGTATTAAATTTGAAAACGGGATTTTAATGATGATAATATGAAATATTATCCATAAATGAATAATGCAATTAGATTGATACCAATAATAATAAAAAGTCCCATAAGAACCAAAAAGTCTGTTGCTCTTTACATTTTGCTTGTATTCCTTTGTAGACGTAATCATATTATGGAGCATAGAGAAACAAAGAGGACGGAAGTATTTTACCAACTATGTAAGAGCATGTAAAATATGGAAGGGGTGACTTTATTTTATTGATTTTGAAATATCCAATAGTGTATATTTCTCCAGGCAGTTTCTATGCCTGATGGCGTTTACACACACACACACACACACACACACACGACTCGGTGGCGCGGTTGGTAGAGTCCCAGACTGTCAGTACGGCGGTGCTGGCCGTACCTGGTACGAATCCTGCCCAGGGCTGAAATTATTTCAGTATCGCTGCGCTTCGAATCGTTACTCCAACTCTCGTGGGCGAGGAGTTGGGTGTGTGTGTGCGTGTAAGGTCATAGCATTACCCATAGATCGGTCATACGAGCTCTGAGCTTTCTTCCAGGAGTGAAATAGCTGTCGATCACGAGTCCAACACGTGATCCAAAGACCAAGATGAAACACACACACACACACACACACACACACACACACACACACACACACACACACACACACACACACATAGCTGAAATAATATTAGTACCGCTGCGCTTCGAGTCGTTACTCCAACTCTCGTGGGCGGGGAGTTGTGTGTGTGTGTGCGCGTGTAAGGTCACAGCATTACCCATAGATCGGTCATACGAGCTCTGAGCTCTCTTACGGAAGGGAAATAGCGGTCGATCACGAGTCCAGCACGTGATCCAAAGACCAAGGTAAACGAACACACACACACACACACACATACACAGTGGCGCAGTTGGTAGAGTTCCCGGCTGCCACTACGGCGGCCTGGGTTCGAATCCCGCCCAGGGCTGAAATAATTTCAGTATCGCTGTGATGGGAGTCGTTACTCCAACTCTCGTGGGCGGGGAGTTTGGGGTGTATACGCGTGAAAGGTCACAGCATTACTCATAGGTCTGTCATATATGAGCTCTGAGCTCTTCTGGGAGGGTAACAGCTGTCGCTCACGAGTCGAACACGTGAGCCAAGACAATGGTGAATCACACACACACGTACACACACATATACACACACGCACTCTCTCTCTCTCTCTCTCTCTCTCTCTCTCTCTCTCTCTCTCTCTCTCTCTCTCTCTCTCTCTCTCTCTCTCTCTCTCTCTCTCTCTCTCTCTCTCTCTCACACACACACAAACACACACACACACACACACACACATATATATATATATATTATACATATATATATATATATATATATATATATATACACGCGCGCAAACATATATATATATACATGCAATAAAAACACTAGGAACGTGTGTTCACAAATACGTAAGTAACCTCTAGGAAAAGTAAACTAACAAAGCAGAGCGCTTTCGTATAATTACATCTTCAGCACTGAAGATGTAATTATACGAAAGCGCTCTACTTCGTTAGTTTACTTTTTCTAGTGGTTACTTACGCATACATATACATATATACACACACATAAATACGTACATACATATATACATATATACACAAATATATACATACATATATATAATATACGAGTATATATATATAATATATATATTTATTTTTATATATATATATATATATATATATATATATATATATATATATATATATATGACTATAACCAATAACAAGTTTAAAACCTTAAAACCACGACCGGCACTGTTGTGAGGTCGAGGACAGAGCAAGCGGGATAACCCAACGTTTGGGAAATCTACCTCCAAGAGGGGAAGTCTGTCGGGCAGTCAGCGACCTTCTAACGGCGCACTCCTGTAGACATCTAAACCTGGCCCATGTTTTTTTTTTTTTTCTTTTTTTTTTTTGTGAAACAGTTTTGTTTGATAAAATGAAAAACCTGGCCCATGTTTTCTTTTCTTTTCTTTTCTTTTTTCTTTTTTTAGTGAAACAGTTTTGTTGGGAAAAAAAATAAAAAAGGAATACATAAAGAAAGCGCCCTTTTAGTAGTACACTCCTGTGGACACCAAGACACCAAAACCTGGCCCATGATCCACCAGACCTACGCAAATGCATCTCCAGTTGTTGTTTTTGTTGTAGTGAAATAGTTTTGTTGGAAAAAAATGAAAAAAAATAATAGATAAAGAAAGAATGAAATGAATACTCAAGATTCACTTTGTAAAAGTAGTGTTTCATATAGAAGTATATGTTTTTGTTGTAGTGAAACAGTTTTGTTGAAAAAAAAGGAATAGAAAAAGTAATGAATTAATAAATGAGTAAGATTCACTTTCTAAAAGTAGCGTTTTATGTAGAAGTATATGTACTTAGACATGGACTATATATTTGTATATATTTTTCATATATCATACGTAATTGATGTCCACAATAGTAATGATGATAATATTATTGTTCTTGAATTTCGTTTACTAGAAACCCGCGACCCCATAGTATCTGGCGACGATCCTTAAGCTCCTCCATCGATCTGTTTGAGTTGTCAGTTCCTTTGTGTGATAAGAGGAATGAAATACATTTGAAAATCGTGGAAATAAATATTATCTTCAATCCGGGGACCAAGTGGCTGTCATCAGGGCTGCACGCCCAAATAGAGTTAAGGAGCTAGTTGGTTCTCTCCTTAAAAAAAAAAAAGAAAAAAAATGTTAAATGGTTCATAATTGCTCATGCACAAACAAGTCTCAATACCACAGAAGGTGCATTTGTTGTGTATTGTGTAAAAAATAGATCAAGTTTGTGGTCTTTAAAGATGGTCTCACGTGATTTTCTTTGTACAATATAGAAACACTGAGAAGGAATTTCGTTCATCACACGAAAGTAAGGCAAAGTTCCATTCTGTTTTCATACTTTATTAAGCTGTATTTGGTTCGCTGAACGAATCATTAGTGAAAGAGATGATGGGAGTGATCAGAAAGAGAAGACGCAGTGAGGCTTCAATTCTTTTTTGTGTGTGTGATTGTCTCTCATATTTTGAGACTTCGCCGATTGTGTGTGTGTGCGTGTGTGTGTGTGTATGTATGTGTGCGTGTGTGCGCGCGCGCGTGTGTGGGTGGATGGGAGTGGGTGGGTTTATGTGTGGGTATATGTGTGTGTGGATGGGTCTGTGTGGGGCGGAGGTGCGTGTGTGTGTATGTGGGTGGATGGGAGTGGATAGGTGGATGGGAGTGGATAAGTGGATGGGAGTGGATAGGTGGATGGGAGTGGATAGTTGGGTGATGGGTTGGGGTGTAGGTTGTGGTATGGTCGCGTGCAAGTCTCGTAAGTGGCTCAAAACACCCATGCAACCCACGAAAGAGGTTGTAAGGCCTTTGTCTAACAGTGAACTCCACTAGGCTGAATTTTAAATACGCATATATAACCACTGATGAGAAATGTAGTAACACATTTGTAAATCACAACTAACACCACAGTCGGACGAAAGAAAGATTTGAGTAAACGAAATTATATATTTCGATTGCTAACTGCAACCCTCTTCAGTAGTGAAGAGGGTTGCAGTTAGCAATCGAAATATATAGTTTCGCTTACTCAGCTCTTTCGTCCGATTGCGGTGTTAGTTGTGACGCATATATAATGTTTCATATTTTTTCTGTGTTCCATTCGCTTTACAATGTCTTTTTGTTATGAAAAATGCATATCAGACTTAGCAAGAAACATTGCACTTGTATAACAAGAATCATAGGATAGGTAGAAGACTTATGAATGCGACTGTGCACTGTGTGCATGTGCGTGTTCACATGTGTGTATGAAAAGGTGAATGTGTACACAAACCTAGGTACGTGAGTGTTCATGTGTACATGTGCAAGTGCGGTTTGCTTCTATATATGTGCACATGTCAGTTCACATTCTTACATGCAGGTCTTTGTGTGCACGTGTGTGTGTGTGTGTGTGTGTGTGTGTGTGTGTGTGTGTGTGTGTGTGTGTGTGTGTTCACCTCGGGTCTGCTGCAGTCTCTGTCGAGACAGCCAGACACCACCCTACGGCAGTGAGCTCAGAGCTCATTATTTGCCGATCTCTGGGTAGGTCTGTGTGTGTGTGTGTGTGTGTGTGTGTGTGTGTGTGTGTGTGTGTGTGTGTGTGTGTGTGTGTGTGTGTGTGTGCGTGCGTGAACGTACTCAAAAGTGATCGTGCCTGAATGTGAAGGTGATTACATGTGTGCACAGAACACGTCATAACAAGCCTCAACAATGCAGAGGTATTTTTTCAAGTAAATGGGCATTGCCCATGAAAATACAGCATAGAAACTCACTCTACGGGTCTTTCTACATCATTTTGTACAGGTGAATATATTCCCTAAGCTCTGAAATATAACAGTGAAATTTATCATATCATATATTGCATACAGAGTATATATCTTACTACCTATGAAAGATTGAATACTGCATAGTTGGAAAAATTGTTGCATTCCATAAGGCATAACTATAGCCAATCCAGTCTGATTTGAAAGATCTGATCAATAACGATTTTTTTTTCAATTAATAACAAGATCAACATGTATCACTGGCTCCACACCCACTACCTCCATCATCATCGTCATCACCATCACAAACAATAACCTTCTTGTCACTTATTCCACTCTCAACGCTGCCCACATCGTTGCAGTAACCTTTCATAACTCCGCCTCCTTTCATGTAACTTCTCTCTCCTTTGTCGTAGATCCTGTCTCCCCCCAGCCTTTTCTTGCAACTTCTTCTGGTGCTCCCACCCTTATCAAAGCCACCTCCACCTCCGTCTCCATCTTCTTTGAGACTCTCGTTGTCCATACTAATACTGATACTGACGCCTCCACTGTTGCTTGGGGGAATGCCTAATAGACTTCCATAACCTGCATACATTCGAATGTTAAGCGCGATATAGAAGCATAAAATGGCTACCATAAGTAGCCCAGCGCCAAGGAGAACAAAGCTAAGGGCGTGCATGGTGTAGGACGCGGCCCTTGAAGGAAACCTTTCCTCGGGAACGAGGCGCGAAGGACTAGTGTTGGGATACCCCCCAGAAACTGTAGTGGCAGGCAAATGACCCGAGTGATGCTTATTGTTTGTATATTACGAGGAGAACCTAACGCCCTTCCTCGGTAACGAGGGACTAGCGTTGGGGCACCCCCCAGAACCTGCAGTGGTAGGAGAATGACCCGAGTGATGCTTATTGTTTGTATATTACGAGGAGAACCTGGTCAAAACAGCCCTCAGACTGATACTATTTTGAGACAAACCTTATACTGTGGACCATAAGGCACTTAAAACCTGGAAGATAGTTTGATGGCTCCAGATCTTTGTATGTTACAAACACGTGACTGTAGTTCAGAGTCCGAAAATTATTTGATTGTGATCTTGTAAAACATGGAAACTTGGCTAGCTGTGATCGTGGAATACACTCTCACTTTCCTTCACTGGAAATCCTAGTCTCCATGGAATTGTACATTAGAAGTCATCATCTGCTAATCCTCCTTATCTAAGCATATCGACGAATGGTCCAATTCTAGATGTGTTCTCTAGGTTGTCTGTTCTAGTTAGCTTGCTAGAAATTTTGAGCTAGTGCCACTCCTCGTGTGTTTGTGGTAGAGCTGGAAAAAATAGAAGTCATTCAATTGCAATCCATTACGTTGTATGGAATATGAAATATATCAAACGTAATATGTATGAAATATAGATCTATGAAACATATATAAACATATATAATAGATAAGTATAGATATATGAATATAATAAATTAATACAAATATATAGATATCATAAGTAAATATATGTATATAATATGATATAGATATGATATATATGACATATCATGAAATACAATATAACACGCGACATCCGCGAGGGAATGGCCACAAGTATAGAAGCGCTGGTAAAATACATCCCATAGCATCAACAACAATATAATCACATTATAGTGAGACAGCCCTCACCTTGGTTTTGAACTTTAAGAAAAAAAACAGGGCTCGGGTTCGATTCTTTTCTGTTACACAGTTTTTATAAAATAGGGTTAGAGTGTGCATGTAGACGGAATGTGCTAGAATGACTTTTGTTAGTGTGTGTTGTCTGGATAGGGCACCAGGCTTGCCTGACAGGGTACAAACATGCGTAGTGATTACGTATGAAGCCTGATTATACAAACACCCGTTTTTCTTCTCTGTCCACCACGGGATTTGAACTCGGGCCTTTCATTCGTGAAATGAGAGTATTATCTCTGAAGCAGCAAGGTGCATACATACACCAAAGGCTTTTTCCCCCTTACAAATGGAGTAGTCAAAAAACAAAGGCATAGAAACCACTCCCACCCATTCCATCCCTATCACACTCCACTCCCCTCCACCCTCTTCAACCTCCCTCTTATCTTGGCACCTCCTGGATGACGGGTCATCCCTGCATCTTGTCCACTGCCCTGGGTCAGAAGAAGTGTCGCAAGACACAGCACATCCACAGCAAGGCCGCTTCATTAAATCGGCGACCCCCAGTGAGAATAATGTCTAGAATATGACATAAGATATATCTAAAATGCTGAGTAAAGGTTCATCTTATTTTGTCCTGTATCGAAAATCAAATTTGACAGTAGAAATGTTTGTTTCTAGTAGACTACAAAATACTGTAGATATTCCCTGTAGCATAGTAATTACAAATCTCTATCCACACGATACATATAAATACTTACCTATCTTTTCTTTTTATCATAATTATCAAGAACAACCTTCCTTTGCCGTTTCTATTGGTTTATTTGCCATCAACAGACTGCACCATTGTTCTAGTGCTATCCACTGTTTTGCATAATTACTATAGATTTTTACCCATCGTATGCATGCCAACCAAAATATGAACGTCATTCATAAAGACCCATGGCCCATGACCCATGGCCCATCTACAATGCGGACATCCAAAAGTGGCCCTTGCTATATCGTAACTAAAGAAATAGTCTCCGGTTACTGATTATTCAAATCTATCTCCATGGTGTAGCTTCCTAATACAATAAAACACTATCAATACAACAACAATGAAGATGTATTCACATAAATTTGATTAATCGTGGACGAGGTCCCTAAGTTTGTAGTAATACTTGATCCACAACAAAGGGTTACTATTACCATTACCAAGTACAACAACAATGAAGATGTATTCACATAAATTTGATTAATCGTAGGCGAGGTCCCTAAGTTCGTAGTAATACTTGATTCACAACAGAAGGTTACTATTACCATTACCAAGTACAACAGCAATGAAGATGTATTCACATAAATTTGATCAATCGTAGGCGAGGTCCCTAAGTTCGTAGTAATACTTGATCCACAACAAAGGGTTACTATTACTATTACCAAGTACAACAGCAATGAAGATGTATTCACATAAAATTGATTAATCGTGGGCGAGGTCCCTAAGTTCGTAGTAATACTTGATCCACAACAAAGGGTTACTATTACTATTACCAAGTACAACAGCAATGAAGATGTATTCACATAAATTTGATCAATCGTAGGCGAGTCCCTAAGTTCGTAGTAATACTTGATCCACAACAAAAGGTTACTATTACTATTACCAAATACAACAGCAATGATGGTGTATTCACATAAATTTGATTAATCGTGGGCGAGATCCCCGAGTTCGTAATAATACTTGATCCACAACAAAAGGTTACTATTACTATTACCAAGTAACCATGGGATCCTCTGTACAAGGCTACGTTAATGTCTTCCTTATACACAATATTTATCAAAATAACAAATCTACCGATTAATCTATGGTCAATCAGCCAGTATGAGATTATCCTAACGCAGAAATTATTTACAAAAAATATTAGATCCATTGGAACAAAAAATAGATAAAATCTTATTAAGTATTCTCTGTGACGGCGGATAAGAATAGCGTCACCGTGTGCCCTTGTGTGTCGTAAGAGAGGGAGGAGCGAGGGAACTAGGATCCCAAGTATCCAAGAAAGAAATCTAGGGAATTCTTGGTTGTCTGTAATAGCAACATTGACAATATCATTATTGTAATATATATATATATATATATATATATATATATATATATATATATATATATTTGTGTGTGTGTGTGTGTGTGTGTGTGTGTGTGTGTGTGTGTGTGTGTGTGTGTGTGTGTGTGTATTTACCTCCCTAGTTGTATCTTATGGGAAGGGGAGCTATGCTCGAGGTGTCCCGCCATTTTTTATCTCGCAGTGTCTAATTTGATCTTAGATTCGTCTATGTTTTTTTGCACACACTATTGGTTTGTCCAGTTTGCGCGCGCGCGCGTGTGTGTGTGTATGTGTGTGTGTGTGTGTGTATGTGTGTGTGTGTGTGTGTGTGCGTGCGTGTGTACATATACATACGTGTAAATATATATACATATATATATATATAATATATATATATATATATATATATATATATATATATACATATATATATATGTTTGTGTGTGTACATACACATTTACTCATTTCCTTCAGACAGGAGGTCGAACAATTTTAAGCTGGAGGTAGAATATTTTATTCGAGTTAACGAGAGATGAATTGATTTCTTCACTGGATGTCACCATCATCATCATCCTCTCTTTCGTCGCCATTATTATCACTGTTACTATTGTCATTTGTACTATTATCACCAACATCCTTGCCACCAGTAATTCGTATATTTTATCACAATTGTTTTATATTATCACACTCTTTTACTTGATCTGTGCTATCGTTCATTCCTGCTCTGCGAGCCAAAACATTCCAATGGCTGATATTGTCTTGGTTTTACGAGAATAAAGCAAAGACAAACATTTTGACAGGCCTGCGTCAGTATTGTCATAATTAATCATCATTACTATTCTTCCTCTACATGTCTGACAATTCGTTGCAACGTATCCCATTATATATCTATTCCCATTAATGTGTTCATTCGATTCAAATAAGTCTTGCTCCAAAGGTCGAATGAATGCTGTGCGGCTGATCGATAGGATGCGTTTAGTAATCGCTTGTATATATATAGTTTTGTGAAATATTCGACATTGAATTTCTAATACCAGTTTAAAATATTAGGTACCTTTGCAATACTTACGGCTGAATGCTTTCTTCCAGGAAATATGATGATCTGAGTTCATTGTCGTTCCATGGGCGTCGTCTGTACATGTTCGACCCGCGCAACTACCTCGTCCAAGCCCTTGACATTTAACTGCAGTGCGCGCAGTAATACATTTTGTCATAGATATATAAAAGTTTACCATAACCCAAAGAACAATTAATTGGTACAATTATGAAATTCCTACATTGAATATATATATATATTAGTTGACAGAAAATGAAAATCATTAACATTCATTCATATATTAGAAAAAGGAAAATAATACTGACCAGTAGGTGCATGACAGATGTATGCGAAAAACTTTCTAGCCCAGAATTACTAAATATTTAAGCATTTTAGCGTTTTTAAAATACATAACCCTATATATTTTTTCAATTGCAATCGTGCGCATATAAGACTGCGGCTCTACATTTTATGTTTCTCTATACAGTACCTCGGTGTTGCACCACAAAAACACATGACAACTCAGGAATGTAAACAACAACAGAACAATCCGGGAAGATTAGCATGAGAACTTTACTGTAATATTTGATGATATAAATTTCAATCACTTGTGTTTTAGTGTACATAGATTTGGTTATATTTGTGTAGATTTAGTATAAGTTTAATTTGCAAGGGAAAAATAGAAGGTTGACGTCCACATTAATGAACACCGTGTTTATCACAGTTTATCCACAATCCAGGTTGGGATGCATAAATTTAGCAGCGAATATTATGTATCCTATTGATATATAATGGTATACATGTTATATCACGTTGTTGGTAATACATAATAGTACTCCAAAATTCCCGCCCACTTCAATGGTAATAAGCCCCTTATTATTATTATTTTTTTAGTTATCTCCAGTATAATTAATAATACTTACTTAGTTTACTTACTTAGTGAAGTTCTGAGGTCGATCCTCACAGCCGTAGTGGACTACCGCTGCTGCCAGTCCTGTTGTCCTTCCTTGCGAGGATCAATTGGTCTGGTTGTGTGTTTTGAGAGAACCTACTTATGGCAGTGTAGCCTGGCACTGGAGGATCGTCTGGCACCTTCCGCAGGAACCTGTCCAGTGCATGTTTGAAGCTGTCCACCGAGCATTTAGTTTTCTCTCTCACCTCCTTTGGGAGGGCGTTGAAGATTTTTGGACCCTCATGGCCTAGGCTGGTTGCCAGTAGGGTCTTAATCCTCTCCGGGGCTCTTGATGGGAGAGTTTGTCTCTCACATTTGCGCCCATGCCTTATACTGTGGTATGGCTTGATTGTAGAGGGCGTGGGGTCCGGAACAAGTCCCTCAAGGATTTTCCATGTGTAAATGGCCCTGTATCTTTCTCTCCTCCTCTGTTGAGAGTATAGGCCTAGTGCTCCCAGGCGATCCCAATAGTTGAGATCTTGCATCCCTTTGATGTGCCTGGTGTAGTTCCATTGGACAGCTTCAAGCATCTGGATGTCTCCGCGTTTGTGTGGTGACCAGAGTTGGCTACAATAGTCCAGTATCGGTTGGATAAGCGACTTCCAGAGGGTAAGCATCACTTGAACCTCTCTTGAGGAGAAGGTCCTTAGGACCCAGCTGGCCATCCCTCTTGCTCTATTTACTGAGTGCATGATGTGGTGTTGGAAAGTGGCATCATCACTTAAGTGAATGCCCAGGCTTTTCACATGGGCTTTTGGTGTGATTTTCATACCTCTCTCCGTGTGCAGCTCAGTGTCATCTTTAATGCCTTGATTTGTGCCATATCTCAAGACCTCGAACTGCTCTTCGTTGAATTGCATGTTGCTGTTGTTGGCCCATGCATAAACTGAGTTGAGATCGTCTTGTAGATGTTGCACATCCCCACTTTCCCGCACAGCATGGCTGATGTGGGTATCATCGGCAAAAGACAGGAGGGTTGAGTCCACCCTACTATTTATGTCATTCATATGGACAAGGAATAGGAGGGGGCCAAGCACAGATCCTTGTGGTACTCCGCTTATTACCTTGGATTCGGTTGACTTCACACCATCAACTGCGACTGCTTGTGTACGGTCTGTCAGAAAGTTGAAGAGCCAGACTCCTAGCTTCCCTGAGATTCCTAGATCCCTTGCCTTATGGAGGAGGACACCGTGGTCCACCTTGTCAAAGGCTTTAGCAAAATCTAGGAATACTACGTCAACATTTCTCCCCTCCGACAGGTTCCGTAGTAGCCAGTCATAGTGTGCCAGTAGGTTTGAAAGGCATGATCGACCTTTCCTGAAGCCATGTTGATTCTCTTTGATGAGGTTATTCACCTCAAGGTAAGTGAACAGCTTGTCCCTTACACATTTCTCAATTACTTTGACAATATGTGATGTAAGGGCGACAGGTCGATAATTTTTTGGCAAGGTCCGGTCTCCTCCTTTATATATTGGGCTTATGATGGCTTGTTTGAGCAGTGCCGGAATCTCTCCTTTGTCAAAGGAGGCTAGCCACAACATATGTATTGGAACTGCCAAGACCTCGCAGCATTTTAGGAGTAGGATTGCTGGTACACCGTCTGGTCCTGCTGCCAAGTTACTCCTAAGCTCCTTTATCGCCTTTTTGATGTCCTGTTCAGTCACTCGAATGTTGGTAAGCTGGTTCAGGTTCTTGGGCGTCTGGTTGAAGAAGGTTGTGGGATCAAGGATTTCCATCTGTGTCTTAGGTATGCTGAACACACTGTTATATTCGTGTGCCAGTATCTGGCAGGTTTCCTTTGGGGCATCTGTTATAGTGCCTTGTTCTGTCACTAGGGGCCCAATCTGTGACTTGGTTTTGAGGAACTTCGTACAGTAGCTGTAGAAGAATTTCGGGTTGTGCCTTATGTATTCTATAGCTTGGTGTTCCTCTGTTCTTCTCTGCTCCTCGTGTGAGTGTTTAATTTTTTGCTCTATGTCCTCTATTTTTGAGATTATGAGCCTTTGGGTCTCATTGGTATTGTTAACGAGTTTTAGGTTGAGGTTGGCACGTTTTCGCATAAGGATTTTTCTGTCTCGCGGGATGGAGTATCTGCGATCCTTTTTGTTGCTTTTCCTTGGCACATAAGCAGTACACACCTCCAGCAGAATCCTCAATAGTGTGTTGAGAATGGTGTTGGGATCAGATCCCTGCAGTTCCAGTTTCCAGTCAATCTTCCTGAGGTCTTGTTGTAATTGATCCCAGTCTACCTTTTGACTGAAGAAGTTGAATCTGGCAAAAGGTGTCATGTTCGGAGGAGTCATGGAATCCTGCGGTGTCTTACTTTTGATGTAAGTTGTGTTGATGTAAACTATATTGTGGTCAGAGAAGATTGTTTTCTCTGACCTGCAATTGCTGACCAACTATTTTATATTCTTAGTGGGCCACTGAGTGGCTCAGTGTATATTTTTTTGCATTCGTGGATTAATTCATTTGGGTATTTTTTTTAGAACTGCACACCAATGCAATATAGCATTAGAATATTATTTATTTATTTATAGATTATAATACATCAACATAATACATGTTTTTCTTGGTGGAAATCATTATCAAAAAAACCTTGCTAATGCCTAAATGGCTAAAAGCAAATATACTACCAAACAAAGCTGCAAGTATAGCATTGAGATGCCATGTCATCTGTCCAGTCCAAGCAATGTCAGTTAGACGATGGCTTTCACATCATGCACTGGGTGTTCTCCAACTCGAGATGATGTTAATAAGTGCTGTTACAAAAACAATAAGACTTCCTTCAAGCTATGCAACAACTCTTCCCCACAGTCCAATCAAGTACTTATTCAGGCCATCAGCATCCATGATGGTAACAACCCAGATGATCTTTAGAATTAAAGGAACCGCATTACTAAATACAGCTTAGGTTATGTCGGTTAGGATAGAATAGATGAATTTATTATCCATTCATTTCTTCAACCTTGGCATCTATCAATACAAACATGGCATATCATTCACCTGCCATGACTTTATTTGTTAGTAAATCGGTTTTAGCAACTTTTTTATCATTAATTTCCACCAAGAAAAACACATTTTATGTTGATTTATTATAATTTACAAAATTAATTATTAATTTTCTATTGCTGTATCGCATAGGTGTGCACTTCTAAAAATTTACCATTTATTTGTAATGGTTATTGGCTTGAATTGATTGTAAAATTATTTTATATTGAAATCTGAAAATATAAATTGGCTTGGTTGTGTTCCAATTCCTACCATTTTTACCATTGAAGTTTCATAGTGTACTACCATTATGTGTTACATAGAGGGCTTGTGTAACCACTTCAGAATCTAGCATTAGCAGTCTCATATTGTCCCATTTCTATAAGTGAACTATTCACGGGAACATTGTATACAATGTCTTTTTAGTCTTGGGTTTTCATTTTTTCTCATATTTTGTCATTACTTCCACTTTACATATACAGTAGTTTCATTTATGGGAACACGAGAAGCCATATTATGAAAGTGTCTATATAATCTTTATATGTTTCTTCTTTGCCATTTCAACTGATGAATTCATTCTCCATATAGGCTTACATTATTCAGGAAATGTTTATTAAGAATGTCTATCTGCTTTTAACTGTTTCCTCCACCTTTTCACACAAGGAAAGTTAACAAAAGACACCTATTCTGCCACTAATAGAAACAGTCCCACATTAATACAACACAAACAAGCCCAGTGTTTCTTCCCATAGACCTGCAGAGGGCTCTAAGGACCATTACCACCCACTGTTGGGCTGCAGGTTTTTAGGTAATAGAACCCGAGACAGGAGTTGATTGTTATAAAGTCTTCCGCACCAGAGATATTTTTCCTTCTATTTTAGTTGCTGGTTAACTATCTTATTTCTATTTATGGCATCTCATTGATAGAGGAATTGATATATGTGAATTGTAGGATTTCATTGCAAGAAAACACACTAATACTTACTCAGTAGAGAGCAACCAAATTGATAGCTGGACTTAGAGATTTGTCATACACAAATAGATTGAAGGAAGTAAAGCTCCTCACATTGGTATACAGATGTCTAAGAGGCAATATGAATAAATGTTATAAAATATGAATAGGCATATATGACCCAGCAGTGTAAGATTTGTCCCAACTATGACAGCAGTCTTGTACGAAAGAACACCAACATATATCCAAATTTCGAGTCCTCGCTAAATATATGAAAAGACAGTTTCACATACAGAACCATGGATACATGGAATAGCCTCCCTGAATACAGTGTAAATACTCCCATCTTGATAACACTTGTAAAATGCTTTGATGATTGGTGGAAAAATAAAGACATAAAATCTGGCTACACAGCAGTAAATATAGAGCTGAATTCACAGGACTAATGAAGACCTCTTCCAGAACTTCTCTATGTAATTTTCTACAAAATTCTATGTTGTACTTGCAGAAGTCAAAATTTTATGGAATTACAAATTGGGATACCAAGCAGTCCAGCAAAGGGTGCCAGTAATTTGAATTAAGCACTGTTTAATAAGAGGTAGTTATCATAGGAGATTAATGTAATAAAACTTCTATGTATTGGTGATCATCAATGCAGAAGTCACAACTAACAAAGTAGAGTAAATAGTCATCCACAGTAGAAACTGCATATATTAAGAAAAGTAATTTGAAAGTAATATTGCACATCAGCTCTGGGAAATATTTAGAGAATTTTTAAAGGGTTTAGGAAAGATGTATTCTGGTGAAGTTTAGATGCTGTTTTAAGAATTTCATGACTAGAACCCCAATGTGGTAGTCAGGTCATAAGTAGGAAAATCGAAGATAAAAATGCAAAGCTGAACAGTTATTCAGACAGTTTATGTATATGTGGGATGCCAGTCTTATTACTGAATATATGCAAAATGGGTATTACTCTTGGTGTCAGCTTGGAATAAAGGATCGACAAAGATATCTCTCAGCCTGTATGCCTCAGTAACCAGAGCAAGATCCAGAGTCACCAGAACCGGTGACAATCTGGTTAAATGGGGCCTCAAAACCGACCCATCCTGCGAGTGCGGAGAAACTGAACAGAACATTGACCATGTCCTAAGCTCGTGCCCGCTTTCAACCAATTTAGACAACATGGACCTAGTCAAAATTAACCAAAGAACACTTGAATGGCTGTTTGTCTGGCGTGATAAGCTATGATGACCCATCAGAGTTCAGGTCGTAGTTTTCACATGTACAAATCGAGTTTGAATCACAACACTGCATTAATATATCAGATTTTTAGCAAATGTAAATTTGGGAATAGGAGTCATGAATGAGTTGGACTATTCATGTAGTAAGGAATGTTAATAGATAGGGATGATGTAGTAGTTGAGATATTAAATGATGATTTTTTATAAGTCTTTAGGTCCATCAGAATGGGAGCTCAGAACTCGTATATGGCCTAATTTCTGGGTAATGCTGTGACCCTACACACACACATACAACTCAATCTTCACTAGAGTTGGAGTACCAGCTCACAGTGCAGCGATGTTGAAATGTTTTCAGCCATAGGCAGGACTTGAACTCTGATTGCTGAATTGGCAGTCAAGAATGTTACCACTACACTGTTGAGCTGGTATGTATGTGTGTGTGTCTGTCTGTCTGTCTGGAACCAGTGACAAGTACTTGCCAATGATGGTCCTGCAAGATAGACATCAGAAAGTCACATTCCTCCTGGCTGTTTTCAGAATCTATCAACCCTCTTATCCTCAGCATTTGTAATTGTTATTTCGAACTATGTGTTTATTTCATTATCTGCACTTCATGTATATTGATTCAATACCAAATAAAATTATTTATTATTTATTTATTATTATCTGGACATGCAGCCCCTCAAAGGAGCTGATACTCAGCCTCCAGACCAGGTCCATGATCTCTATCAACTTTAATTGTATTTCTTCCACCTTTTAACAGAAGAGTAGACAAATAGCAACTGCTCCCATCCTACTACTTTCATCCAGTGACATCGAAAATGTCCCATACTAATGTAACACAAACAACATGCCAAAGATTCCTCTCAGAGAGTTCTGTGGGAGGCTTGGTGTACTGTCACAAGCCTCTGTGGGGTTGTAGGTTTCCAGTAAAGGGAACTTAATGCAGCAGTTTATACTCTATTATATATGGGTGTAAGTGGGTAGGAAGTTTTCCCTCAGAAAAATTGTGTCAAAGATTGTGACAGTCAGATATCTTTTTCTGAATATATTCAGTTTTTCTGTCTGAAGTTTGTATTTATTATTCCCCATATATGCATTTAGAATTTTTGGGTTTGAACAAATTTTGATTATTATTATTTTTTTTTTTACCAGTAATGGAATTTAAAACACCATGAGAATGATTATCAAGTGTTTTTTATAATCATACACTTGTTTATTTGATAACAGGAAATTGTAAAATAAGTTGAGTAGACAATCTTTGTCTGTACTATGCAGTCTTGTTCCCAGGCACTGTGTACACTAAGTACAATAAATTAATTAACTGACCTAAGGATTCAGGCTTACACCTGGGTTTATACCAAGACTGAGCTATGCTGCAACAGAATCCATATGTAATTCAGTATCCTGAGCCTCACGAGACCAGTGTGACTAATACAGGTACTTTAGAGTTTAGACAGTCTATTGACTTTGCAAAATTAAGATTTTGGTAAATGGTCTAAATTTTTCCTATTATCAGTCCTTTGTTTGATAAGTTTTCATGGACCTTTTGTCTCTTACATAACTTAATATTTAATGACAAATATTCTCTGACTAATTGGTTGAATATTACCAGTACTGATATCTTAAATACATTTTGTATATAGACTTATATCGGTTGTTAGGATAACACAGTCTTTTACATATAGTATGTTTCCTTTGAAAAAGATTATACATGGATGTTATGAAATCACTAATGAAAAGCCACTGTACTTAAAAACTTTCCAGTTATGAATCAATTAACTTATTACAGTGTACAATAGGTATTAAACTTAATAATCATTACATACATACATATACCAAGGCTTTTTCCCCCTTACAAGGGAGGTAGCCAAAAAGGGAAAGGCATAAAAACACTCCCACCCATTTCATCCCTACATACACTCCACACCCCTCCCACCCTCCCTCTCATCTGAGCACCTCCTGGATGACGGGTCATCCCTGCACCCTGCCCACCGCCCTGGGTCAGAAGCAGTGTCGCAAGACACAGCACATCCACAGCAAGGCCGCTTCATTTAATCGGCGACCCCCCCCTCTCCGTCCCCCCTTGCATATAAGGAGAGGACGGGGAGAAATCCCTTCGGGCTGCATCAAAATTTACTCACACATACTACCCCATCCCCCTGCCCATTCCTCCTCATGCAATCACAACATCATCCATATACAACCATTCTCCACTCACCTCTGTCTTCCGTCCTCTCCCTTCCTTCCTCAACAGACATTCCCCTCTTCCCCAAAGCCCCCTTCACCCCATCCATCCACCTCATCCTAGGACGTCCCCTCATGTTCACTCCCTCCACATCTGCCTTCCATACCTCTTTTACTAGTCTTTCTTCACTCATTCTTTCCATGTGTCCAAACCATCCTAATATTCTTTCATCAACCCTATCTCCCCGTCTGGGGTATTGGCTGCTTGGTATTGTGGCAAAGTAGCATGCAGTCGATACTTTAGGGTCTATATGGGGCGCCCCTACGGACCAGAGCCACACATCATTTTGTCTATGATAGAAGAAATTCTGTTCATAGAGAAATGATGACACTTTTATACTACAACTGTCCCTCCGTTATGCTGTCCCCCAACCCCTTGTTGCTGTCCTGTACCATTTCTCTGAGTATTCTCTTTCTGATTGGGGGAATTCCCTGTGGTGGGGGAAAAGAATACTGCCACCAAGTATCCCACTTGGATCGTAAGAGGCGAGAAAAAAGGGACGGGGAGAGGGACTAGGCATCCTTCTCCCTGTAGCCCCACGGGGCACACATCCTAAAGAGAAAAGTGAATAATAATCATTACTTGTTGTAAATACTTTATACATGGGGACATGTACATACATTGAATGTTTATGCATATTACACTGGGTAATTTTTTTTTTTTTCATAAAAGTTTTTCTCTTAATTCTTTAAGCGATTCTAATGCAAAACTTTGTGCTGGTTCCAAATAAGTACTTGCTTTTCTTCTGCCATCAACCATTTTAGTGATGAAGAAAATTATACTAATATGAAGAAATGTATGGGGTACAGAAAATACACTAACAATTACTGTTTACAATTTTCCTTATTTTCAGGTTTATACTATAAATATTGATGTTCTTGACCATGGCTACAAGAGGATGCAGGAATTCATGAGATTCATTCTGTTATATGTGTGGTTTCTTTGTTGGACCCAAACGCGTATTACATAAAATTGTGACGGGTGCAAAGTATTGGATTGCTTATAAACTGTATTTTGGAATGAGTATGTGTGACCAATTAAAACCATAGGCCCCTCATGTATTTACCTAGTTGTAATATATGGGAGGGGAGCTATGCTCGTGGTGACCCATCTTTGTATCTCTCCGCATCAAGTTTTATCTTAAAATCTTGTATAGTGTTTGCACATACTATTTTGTTGTCTAATTTGTTCCATGTATTAATCGCTCTGTGTGGGAAACTGTTCCTTTTCAAGTTTTTTTATAGCTATCTTTTTTCAGTTTTTTTCCATGTCCTCTCGTGTGATATATGGAAGTTGTTAATCAAATCTAGATACATGAATGAGAGGTGCAAGAAAAAGAATGCCATTTGCTGTGCCAAGAGTTTGGTGAGAGCCAAAAAATCATCACAGTGATTGCTACTTTTGTATAATTAACATATCAAAGTATAGAAAAGCTAAGGGGAGAAAATTCTCTCCACATCACAGCATTTTATCCTCTGTTGCACCTGTGCCACAGGATGATACCTTACTGGTTCCACAGCCACCAGAAAAGGTAAATCTTATAAAATTGCAGATTTTATTCCTTGTAACAGAACCAATATTGAAATCTTCCAAATATCTAGCTATGTTTTCTTTTAATGCAATTACAATTCATATTTATGTTCCAGGGGATAAATGCATTTTTTTTTTTTTCTTCTTTTTTCCAGATAGAGGATATGATGGAGGTCTTATCAGGTCTTATCAGGTCTTATCAATGAAGAAATGGATGAAAATTCTGAGCCAAGACTGAGTACCTGCCCACACTTTCAAAATCAGCATGTATTGGATGAGCTCATCAGGGACTTAAGCCTCACTAAGTCAAGAGCTGAGCTTTTAGCATCCACACCGAGTGAATGGCATCTGTTAGGGGAGGACTATAGATCAACAGTATACAGGAAGCACCATAAGGATTTCGAAGTATATTATGATACAAGAGAGGATCTCTGCTTCTGCAAAGATATTAACAGATTATTTACAGCTACTGGAATTTATCAAAACCCTGAACAATGGCGACTCTAGATAGTTGTACAAAAAGCCTCAAAGCTGTGTCACTACATAATGGGAATCAGTATCCATCCCTGCCTATAGTATACTTGGTATAGACAAAGGAAGACTATGACAATGTAAAAAGGCTTCTCGAGAAGGTAAACTATGACGAGTTTAAATGCAATGTTTGTGGTGATTTTAAAATACTTGCCTTCTTACTTGGATTACAGGGTGGGTACATCAAGTGTTCATGTTTTCTTTGCCTATAGGACAGTTGGGCTGATAGTGAACACTACCAGAAAGTGGAGTGACCACCTCGAGATGACTCACAGCCAGGAAAACTCAGTGTTATTAGACAGCCTCTTGTAGAGCCTGCCAAAGTGTTGCTACCCCCCACTTCATATAAAGTTTGGTTTTGTCAAACAGTTTGTGAAACCATTAGGTCATAGTAGAAAAGCATTTGAAGAGATTCGTCTACTCTTACCAAAACTATCAGAGGCCAAAGTTAAGAGCTATAAAAATTTACTGGTCTGAAAGAAAGGAAAATGTTGAAGTCATTGCAACTTGAGAATGTAATGAGTGATGTCCAAAGAGAGGCGTGGTGTGCATTTCGAGGAAGAGTTAATGGATTCCTTGATAACGATAAAGACCCAAACTACAAACAGCTCATTAAAGGTGCACTTTTTACATTCACATTTGGATTTTTTCATGAAAACTTGGGAAGAGTGAGTGAAGAGCATGGTGAGAGGTTCCATCTGGACATTGCTCCAATGGAGAAAAGATACCAAGGAAGATGGGATACTGTCATGATGGGAGACTATATACAGTCACTTAGATAGATAGATAGACTTTATTTGGCAATGAATCAATGTACATGAAGTGCAAATAATGACAAGAACACATAGTTGGGAATGATAAATGCAAATTGCCGAGGGTAACACAAAAAGCATGTACGCTTATTTCCATTGTGGTCCTCATCAGATTGTTATTCTACACTAAGTCACACAGACAACATACGTAGGGGGTTAAGGAGACCAGAGAACTTGTGTAAAGATCAAGGACCTCACTATAGGAAATCGGGCTCACCAGTGCATTTCTAGCAGGCTCTTATAACCCTATCATATGCTTTTATACAGTGAGGCCTCTCATTAACGGACATTAATTAGCTATGTTTGTGGTGTTGTCGCTGTGTTTTCGCTGTGTTTTTGGTGCTGTTGTTTAGTGCTGTGCAATCACTATGCCACCCAAAAACCACTCCAAATCAACGGATTATTCACATCAACGAACACCGTTACCCCCCTTTTAGTCCGTTAATGAGAGGTAGTACTGTACTAACATTTTCTCGTTAATTTAAAAAAGGAATACTGTACAAGGACAAAATATCAGCTATTATTTATAGACATTGTCAATATGCTAAATACTGTATAATGTATAGTCATAGTATGGTTAGTTTTGTTTATAAAACCTTAATTATCTTTTTGAAGTATCAATGATATGCAATTTTCAATGGTATGTCTAAAATTAGGAAAGAAAACAACCTTAGAAACACTAAAGACTTTTAAAGAAACAAAACTAGTGTTACCCAATGTTATCGCAGTGATGATGTTTTTATCCTATTCCATAGAGATAAAGTTATATTTGTTTAGACCTTGATGTGGGAATGTTTGAAACAAGATACTCAATTGAAGCGATTATACATTTGTCAAATTTTTACCTAATTTTACCTGAGACTAAAACCCAAAAATGCATGTATCTTAAGCCTATTCAGTGTTAAATTGCCTAATATTTTCCTATTCCTGAAACATGAACTAATCCTTATGATTTTTAAATTTTTGGTCTCTGTTAGTATTACAAGTAAGGTATTACTTAATCTTCAAGTAGGCTGAAGAGTTCCATATCTGAATTCTATGACCCCTAATACCCAGAGACCATGGAAATTATGGTAATCATATGCAGTCGTGGGCGTTGCAATAAGTAAAGCGATAATATCGCTTTAACCGAAAATTTATCGTTTATCGCTTTCAAATTTCCCGCGATAAAGTAGAAGACGAAAAACCGTTACGGCGGGAGGTTACAGGCTCATTGTTACGCGGCAAACAGATATGGTGTTTTAAGTGTAAAAAAAAAAAGAGGTTTTTAAATGCATAAGTAGGAAAAATAGAGTATTTTTGGATTTATCGCAGGATTTATCGCTTATCGCTATAAGGTATCTTGGAAATTTATCGCTTTATCGTTTTAGGACTAATTTATCGCTTGTCTCATCATTCTACCTTTCACTGAGAACAAATTTGTTCCGAAGTGATGAAACTCGTAATCCCTTTATATATTTCTCTGTATCAGATTAAGTTACTCTAACCGTCTTTGTCATTCTCCCAGCTAACATCATACCACTTAGAATGGATGGCCAATCACAATGTTCAAAAAAAGAAAAATATGATACCACTGTAAGGTAGTGAGACGGTACTCGCTGGGAATGATTTCCCGTCTTGTTCTCGCTATTAGCAAGATGCAAGAGATCTGGACATAGTACAGCCAGAATCTCAAATCCCGAAAGTCATAAATCATAATTACTTGAAAATAGAAATTAATTGTATCTAGAATGTTAATTCGTTATTATTTGTCTTTATTATTTGCTTGATTTTTATTTATTATTAGATATCTGCCGATTCATTATCATTTACTATTTACCTGTTTATTATTTAACTAATGCATTTATTATTATTCCTATTATAATTTTATTTATTTTCTATCATATATTTTTCGCATCCGACCTAGTTATGGACCAAAAGGTCTCCCGTCGGCATGCTCCGCCTTTGTAATTCTTGGTAATAATGTATAGAAACAAATATCAAGGGTGTCCCCTTACAAGGGAGGTAGCCAAACTCATAATTCCACCTACTCCACTCCCACTCCACTACCGCTCCCTCCCTCTTTATCTTGGCTCCTCCTGGATAACGGGTCATCTGACCCGGTGACCGGACAGTTTGATACTGGACAGTTTGATACCGGACATTTTGATACCGGGCATTTCGCTACCGGACATTTTGTGACTAGGATTTTTCACTACCGGGCATTTCGATACCACTAGATATACAGTATATATGTGTGTGCGCGAAGATATTGGAGTTTATTTTAAATAACTACCATACTGTTCTTGTAATTGGTTGTTTAAATAATCGCCATACTGTTCTTGTAATTGGTTGTTTAAATAATTGCCATACTGTTCTTGTATTTGGTTGTTTAAATAATGTATATATCACTCTCAGTCTACTCCTAACGCTCGGCAATCAACTACGGTTGCTGCATCTTTCAGTCTACTACTAACGCTTGGCTATCAACTACGGCTGCTGCATTTGCGGATAAATATATATATTTTTATTGTATCACCCATGCCTCGTCTAATTGCTTCAACTAAAAATGGAAAGAAATTAGTAGATGATCTAAACTATATATATGATAAACACAAAACTAATAAGGATGGTTCCAAGCAGTATTGGCAGTGCGAAAATAGGTTGTGTAAAGCCCGCGTACACACCTATGTTGGTGATGGTGACAACAAAATTGTTAAGACTGTAGGTGAGCATAATCACAGTGCAACAGCAGCAAGAGTGGAATCAAAAGTATTACATCATCAAATGAAAATAATGTCTGGATCTACACAAGATGCTCCTTGGACTATAATATGTAAAGAAACCCAAACTCTGAATTTATGTGCTATTACATATTCAAGACACGACATTAGTGTTCTGAGAATGTTCGCCTTGCTGCCAAATAAGACACAATATACTTACAATAGACTATTTACTACTATAAAAGAACTCTTGCATAATGTTGAACCTGCCACTGTGATGATGGATTTTGAAAAAGCGGCCATCAATAGTTTATTAGATATATTCCCTAGTTCAGATGTTACCTGTTGCCTATTTCACCTCTCACAAAATGTTTACAAACAAGTTGTAACAATAGGTTTTAAACAGCAATATCACCAAGATGATGATTTTAGTTTAAAAGTGAGATGTTTATCCGCACTTGCTTTCCTTCCTATTGACGTTATTGACGGCTTCGAAGAATTAACTGATGACGACGATTTTCTCCAAGAGCTTGTTTCATATTTCGAAACATATTATATTGGAGGAGTGAGAGGTCGTGGCCAACGAAGGCGAAGAGTCGAGCCAGTCTTCCCTATTCATTTATGGAATGTTCATGAACGCAATGAAAATGGTATGCCACGCACTAATAACTATGTTGAAGGATTTCATAATGCACTAAGAACCTCCGTGACAAATGTGCATCCTAATATTTGGTCCCTTATAACTGCTTTAAAACATGAAGAGGCTCTCAGTGCAACAAGAATTGCCCATCTCAATCGTGGAGACAGCGTACCCTCAAAGAAAAAATACAGGGACGCCAATCATCGTATAAAAAATTGTTGGAACAGTATGATCCTTCAAATGAAATCCAATATCTTCGTGGCATTGCTAATAAAATTAAAAAAAATTAACTAGATAATATTGTTGCTTGTTTTTTTTTTTTTTAATTATACTTGTAATACGTTTATATTTTTTCAATTTGTACTTTTAACTCCTTACTTTTATTACATAATTTGGTTTTTATATCTTCGTGGCACTGCTCATAACATTAAAATTTTTTAACTAGATAATATTGTTGCTCGTCTTTTTTTTTTAATTAGACTTGTAATATGTTTTTTACAAAATAATTTTTTTTAGTCTGTTTATAGTTTTTTAATTTGAACTTTTAACTCCTTAATTTTAATACATAAATTGGTTTCATGCCTTATATATATATATATATGTATATATATATATGTATATATATATGTATATATATATGTATATATATATATATATATATATATAGTGGTATCGAAATGCCCGGTAGTGAAAAATCCTAGTCACAAAATGTCCGGTAGCGAAATGCCCGGTATCATAATGTCCGGTATCAAAGTGTCCAGTATCAAACTGTCCTAGAACCATCTGACCCATCGTCCTGGGTCAGAAGCAATGCAGCAAGACGCAGCACATCCACAGTAAGGCCGCTTGGTTTAATTGACGACACCCTCCCCCTCTCCGTCCTCTCATGCAGAAACATTGAAGGCGGAGAAATCCATCTGGGTTGTGTCAATATATCATTCACACATAACTACTCCTTAAACCACCCTATCTTCTACCCTCTTCCGTGCATCGCAGTATCATCCATACACTGCTATTCTCCACTCACCAGTCTCCTGCCTTCTCCACTTCCTTCAACAAACATTCCCTTCTTACTCAACGCCCTTTTTATCCTCATCCATCCATCTCATCTTCGATTACCCCCTCATGTTCACTCCTTCCATCTCTACCTTCTACACTTTATTATCTTCCTTCACTCATCCTTTTCAAGTGTTCAAACTATCCCAATACTCTTTCACCAACCCTGTCTCCCATCTTTTCCATCCATCCTCACTTCCTCCAGTCAAATCATAACTACATTAAACCTGAATTGTTATGCTTGTTGAAGTCGAATACGACTAGGTTAAATGAACGAACAAAATGTATTTAATATTTGTATTCCGAATAGGGCCATACGATTTTTTTTTCATTATTATGGAAAAGCTTGCTATTGTTGCACTGTGTCACTAGAACAGAGTGCAACAAAAATTTCCTGGAAGATTTTTTATCACCATTAACCCGAAGTCACACCAAGAGTTAACTACGAAAAAAATAGATGGCAGTCGAGAGCGACTTGATGTCATCGACGACGTTAGAGTAAGTCTTCAATGTGGTAACGCCTTTGTACACATGTCGGTGTGAAGTATTTACAGAAGATAATTCTACTTATGTTAGGGGTTGTCAACATATTGAAGGGTTCATACCGTATCGACTAATAATACCTTACACCTGTCGACCTTTCTATCAGTGTTATTCTTTTCCAGTTCAAATGATGATCGTATTGAATTGAAGGGGTCTCACCAGATTGAATATTTCCAAGGATACGCCGTCCTTTCCTGTGTTCCATGAACTGACGGAGTAAGATTTCTCCAAGCGTATTATATATTATGCCACCTTGGATTGTTTTTCTTCGTTTATCTATTCTTTAAAAATATTTAAAAAGTAAGGTATATTGACATAGTTCTGCTGTGTTATGAATCAGGTTTGGATGTTGGCTACAGAATATAATTATCAACCCAACCGATGATACTTTGTCATTGCTTTTAGAAGGGTTTGATATTTCTATAGAAGCAATATCTCGACGGAAGCTGCAAATCTTTTGAAGTGACCACATCGAAATGGAACAAAGTCATGGGCATCAATCATTATATATACACCCCCGTGAGGAACAAATTTCAAGAAATACAGGCTGGTACAGAGTTCGAAGCTGAATTTAATATTGCATGCTTGTGTTTTAGAGAAAGTGAAACAGGATGCATATGACAGTTTGTGGGTTGAGTTAACCCTAACAAATGGACAAAAAATGAATATAGGTGTAATATATAGGCCAAAGACATTATCATTAGCAGACGACAAACTGTTATTTCAAGAACTGTCTAGTTTCTGCAACCGGGATTTATTGATAATGGGTGATTTCAATTTTACTGACATTGATTGGATGACCCTTGAACATGGCCATATAGGTAGTCGCTTGATTGATTTTCTTGGTGACAATTACTTAATTCAGCATGTAAAAGAGCCCACAAGATATGGAAACTTGCTCGATTTATTGATCACTAGCCGCGAAAGCATGGTAACTGATGTAGAAGTCGGTGAATCTGTTGCAAATAGCGATCACAATTTAGTCAGATTCAAACTCCTAAACAATTTTAGAATAGATACTTGTGCTTCTAAAATACCCGATTTCAGTAAAGCTCAGTTCATAGAACTACGTCAGGAGCTTCAGCTTACAGATTGGGAGGCAAAATTAAACGAAAGGCCTGTAGATCAGATGTGGGAAATATTTCAAAATACGCTCACTAAGATGATTCAAACTTACATTCCTTTTAAGGACAGACGTCCCCCAAATCAGGCTCGCCCAAAGTGGCTCGACAAAGAAACTGAAAAAAGTATTGCTAAAAAGAGACAGGCTTATAAGAAATATAAGTGCTCGGGTGCATCTAATGACTATGAAAGTTATGTATCAATACAGAGAGATTTAAAAAAGACAATAAGAAAAAGAAAACGACAATACGAAATGAACATCGCTGATAAATCCAAAGAGAATCCCAAAGAATTCTATAGTTACATTAGAGATAAAAAGGTTGTTAGGAATCACATTGGTCCACTATTATCTGCTGACGGTCAACTTGAATATTCAAATGAAGGAATGTGTAATATCTTAAACAATTATTTTAGCTCGGTATTCGTAAACGAAACACCTCAAATTGAATTCCAAACTGAAACCTGTCAAAAGTCTGGGGTAAACTTACTCACTACGGTAAATATAACAAAAGAAAAAATTAAAAGGTGTATAGACAAACTCAAAGTTAATAAAACACCAGGGCCTGACGGTTGGCATCCAAGAATCTTAAAGGAAATGAAAAATGAGATTGTTGTTCCATTAGAAATTATTTTCAAGAAATCCATCATATCCGGAGATGTCCCAAGAGAATGGAAGCTAGCTAACGTTACTCCCATATTCAAAAAAGGTGACAAAAAGAAACCAAATAACTATAGGCCTATAAGTTTGACTTCGATCGTAGGAAAAATAATGGAAACTATCATCAGAGATGATATCGAATATCATTTAGAAAGTAACCGTTTGATAAATGATAGCCAGCATGGTTTCAGACGGAAACGTTCTTGCGTGACTAACTTACTCGAATTCTACAACACAGTTATCTCGAATTATGACAAAAGAAACAATATAAATTTAATATATCTAGACTTTGCAAAAGCTTTTGATACCGTCCCACACGATAGACTACTTACTAAATTAGCTTTGCATGGAATAAGTGGTAGCCTATTAGGTTGGACTAGTAATTGGTTGAAAGGTCGAAAACAGAGAGTTGTTTTAAATGGAAAAACTTCTGGATGGAAAAATGTTGCAAGTGGAGTTCCTCAGGGTTCCGTTCTTGGGCCACTTCTATTCATAGTATATATAAATGATATAGACAATGGACTAAAATCTACTGTTTCCAAATTTGCTGATGATACAAAACTGTGCGGAGTGGCAAATGATCACTCAAACCAATTAGATATTCAAGAAGATTTAGATCAATTACAGCAATGGTCTGAAAAGTGGCTAATGAAATTTAACACAAGTAAATGCAAGGTAATGCACATAGGTAAAAATAACAGTAAGTACGATTACAAGTTATTTGGAAATTCGTTAACAAAAGTGGATAGTGAAAAAGATCTCGGCGTAATTATCAGTAACGACCTCAAATCATCCAAGCAGTGTATTTCAGCCTCTGAGAAAGCAAATAAGATTCTGGGATTGATTGCGCGATCTTTTGATTTCAAAAGTCCATCACTCATTAACAAGCTATATAAATCGTTAGTTCGTCCACATTTGGAATATGCTGTTTCCGCATGGTCACCGAATCTCATTAAAGACATTGACAGACTGGAAAAAGTACAACGGCGAGCCACAAAACTGATTCCAAATATCAAAAATAAATCATACGAAAATCGACTTAAGCACATGAATCTGTTTTCCCTAAAAAAGCGTAGACTCAGAGGTGACTTGATACAGGTCTTTAAGATTTTAAAGGGAATTGACAACATCAAAAGTGACCAAATTTTCACATTGAATGAGAATCAGACAAGAAACAATGGTCTCAAACTATCCGGAAATAGATTCAATTTGGAAGTAGGTAGAAACAACTTTGCCAACCGTGTAGTTAATGAATGGAATAAACTTCCTGCACAGGTAGTGCAATGTAGTTCAGTTCAAAGCTTTAAGAATCATTTAGATAAATACCTAAGTAAGATGCTGTAATGATTATAATTTATGTTATATTATTTGTTTTTGTTTTGTTATAATTTGTCTGTCTGATTTTCATTTATTATTAGTTATATGTCAATTTATAATCATTTACTATTTACCTTTTTGTTTGTTATTCAACTATACCTATGCATTTATTTATGTATTTTATTTGTTATTTTTACATTATTATAGTTTTAATTTATTATTATGTTTTTTTTTTTTTTTTTTTTTTTTTTTTTTTTTTTTGCATCCGACCTAGATATGGATCAAGAGGTCTCCTGTCGGCATGCTCCGCCTTTGTAATCCTTTGTAATATGTATATATATATACATATATATATGTATGTATGTAATATATATATATATATATATATGCGTATATATGGTTTGAGTGTTTTAGCAGTCTGACCAACATAAAACTGATCACAAAATTTACAAGATATATTGTACACACTCTTGATCACTATTTACAAAATTATTTATGAACAATTGTCTTACAGTATTCTTATTATTAAAAACTACATTAATGTTGAAATAGCGTAAAATATTTGGAATGTTTTTCAGGTTTTCTTGGGTTGACCTAAGGTTATGAAATGTCGTTTTTGTACGATTATAAGTTGTATCAAGAACATGTGTGTGGTATTGCAGCTTAGTACCAATATCGTAAATACATCTTATTTCATCATCGATGTACTCTGGGCTGCAAATGCGTAGGGCCCAAAGGAACATCGAAGAAAAAAAAATACTCGACCACTCTTACTATCTGGGTGTGAGATGGGATTTCAGGATCACCTTGTATCCTGCTACACGTCTTAGACCAAAAGCAATGTGCAGCGAGGCACAGTTCTTCCACAGGAATGCCCGGTAGTCGTAGATGGTTAATCCCCTCCGCTTCACCACCACGCGATATCAATACATTTGAAGAAAATGAATATCTACATCCACAGGGTTGGGACCTACCAACACGGAAGCAAATTGAAGAGTTAGGAGGAAAAGTTCGTCATTTGTCACTTGCACAAAGCGAGGTCAGCTGTGAAGAGAAATAGTTTGACAATTTGTAGGATAATTCTTCTCTTTTTTTCGTCTTTCGTTTTGTACGAGTGAAAACGTGAAGCGTTCGTTGCTGACAGTAAATATACTAAGGTTGATAGAAGTAATTATTGAATAATAGTGATGCAATATGCTCACCCTACCCAAGTCCATTGTATTCCTCGCGAGTCAGGAATTCCCCGTTTTGGAGGGGAACAAAAAACACGACACAGGAGTCAACAAACGAACACACACACACACACACACAAGTTGATAAACTCAAGCGTCAGATCTGTTCCCCGCACTGAAGACGTACCCTCCGAAGGGTTCGTACGCACGAGGTAAGTCTTGTACTCATCATTCAATGTTTCCGCGTTGTTTTTGTTGTTGTTGTTGTTGTTGTTGTTGTTGTTATTATTACTATTATCATTATTATTATTATTAGTTATTATTATTGTTATTATTATTGTTATTATTATTGTTATTATTATTGTTATCATTATTATTATTATTATTCAAATGAAGTAAAATTTGTGTTGTCTGTGGCAGATAATGTGTTTATTTTCTTATGTTTCTCCAGTGTCGTTTGTGAATATCACAAGACAATGCGAATAATTTTAATTTGTGCCATACCATCTTTGAAATGATCAGATGTTTTAGTGTAGAAATAGAATAGCAAATTCTGACCGTATATGTATATATTCTAATGTACTGTTATTCACAAAATGCGTGCAAAAGCAACATATATATGTTTAAAAGTGATATCTGTTGGCAGGAAGGTAACAGTGATTGGAACTACGAAAACGACCATGATGATGCGACTCGTTGTTTTGGCAATACTTTCCTGTTGTATAACTGCACAGGTAGGGACGCTACGATCGTTCGCACTGTGCATGACAAAGAGTCCATACTACATTAAAAAATGTGCCGTTGGAATAATTTCTTATTTCTTTTCCATTACTTTGTCATTGGGTTTCGTTTTACTGACCCTTGGTTCTAGTCATATACATAATCTAGAACAGCCTGTAACATTTAGGGTTTTTTTTTTATCTAAATATAATGGTATATATTTTCCATTTTGTGTAGTTATTAACATATTAGTTATTAACATATTCTATATATTTGGTCATTTATTTATTCATCTGTTTATTTATTTAATCTACTTCATGACTTTGGTGTCTACTTATCATATCGAAGTAGTACATCAGGGATAATACAGGTGCCAGTACCTAGTCTTTGGGTACACCTTTAATCGCTTATAAACCGACTCGCCTTTCACTATTGTCCTCACAAATCACCCTAGAGAGTACTTTATCCATGCTAGGAAGTTTATTTTGAGTTCTGTATATTCCAACCTCTACGTCATTATTATTATTTTGTTATTATTTTATTATTATTATTATCATTATTATTATTATTATTACTATCATTATTATTATCATTATTATATCATCATCATCAATCATCATCAATCATCGATCATCAATCATCAATCATCATCACCACCATCATCATCATCATTATCATTATTAATTGTGAGATATATCACAAGCTTTCTAAAGATCGAGATAAGTTATTTCTGAAGAAAACAAACCACTCAAGAAGTGTCACCGTTGAAATTCTAGTCAATAGCATAATGATAACCATGACACACTCAAGACAGTAACTTCTCTGTATATCTATTAATTCATCTATGTTTATTAATTTGTTTATATACGGTACTTATTTCTTTATCTATCTACTATTTTAGAAACCCACAAAAAGTTAAATGTAACTACTTATGTACACTCTTGGGTAATTGTAATACTGACGATATTCGAACGAGACCTGGACAGTTCGCTCCATCATTGCAAGACTGTCGTAACTCAAAAATTTCAAGTATAGAGTTACAATGGTTTATAAGGACGCCGAATAATTCTGCGTCTTTTGGTAATAAAGTCGTAAGTCTAAGTGGAGTCCTATTTACCTAATCAAGATGGTAAGTTTTATTGCTTAGGGTAAAATTATTAAAGTTATAGAATTTAGATACTTTAAAATGCTTCTCCTGAAAAATCACGAAATTTGAGTTACGACAGTCTTGCAATGATGGAGCGAGTTGTCCTCCGTCTTGTCTCAGACCCGTTGAAGCCAAATGTGAGAGGTGAAGGAGACGTGATCGAGAAAGTGATGACTAATAGTGAACCTTTGGTAATTTTACTCTTTCTATCCTCCTCGTCTCTGGATCTCGGTGGACACTGAACAGGATGAACAGGAGCCTCAGACGGGATATCAACTGCACCCATATCAGGTCACCTACGAAGGACCGGTGAGTACTCTACCGAACGGTCACGTTATTTCATGATGTGTGTGTGTGTGTTTGTGTGTGTGTGTGTGTGTGTGTGTGTGTGTGTGTGTGTGTGTGTGTGTGTGTGTGTGTGTGTGTGTGTGTATTCACCTTTGGTCTTTGGATCACGTGTTGGACTCGTGATCGACAGCTATTTCCC
>NC_134795.1:61751037-61756037 GCF_046742065.1 Oratosquilla oratoria
CTTCCATGTCCCCGCCGAAGTTTGGTTTGAACAAAAGGAAGATGTTTCAGGCTATCAACAGACACAATCCTCAATAAGTACAAAAGATTCGGACTTCCAAATTATTTGAGTCTGCAGGATTTTTTGTTAAGTATTGTGTGCAGTGTGAGTCTGGGTGTATATGACTACATAGTGTAGGACTAGCGTTGCATACGTACTCTCTCTCTCTCTCCCTCTCTCTCTCTCTCTCTCTCTCTCTCTCTCTCTCTCTCTCTCTCTCTCTCACACACACACACACACACACACACACACACACACACACACACACACACACACACACACACACACACACACACACACACACAGGTACACACCTCGTGGCGCTATGACTAGAGTTCTCGCCTGTCACTACGGCGGTCCGGGTTCGACTCCCGCCCAGGGCTCAAATAATTTCAGTGTCGCTTCGCTGCGGGTTGTTACTTCAACTTTCGTGGGCGGGGAGTTGGATGTGTGTGTGCGTGTAAGGTCACAGTATTACCCATAGATCGTTCATGTATGAGCTTTGAGCTCTCATTCGGGAGGGTAATAATTTTTGGATCACGAGTCCAACACGTGATCCAAGACCTTAGTGAATCACACACACACAAATACACATCTGAATTGCAATGGAACGTAGTAACTTCATTGGTATTTGTGAAGTTGAAATGACATATATATATATATATATATATATATATATGTATATGTATATATATATATATATATGTATATATATACACACACATTTTAACCACAATGCACTTTAATTCTTAGCCATCAACATCGGGAGACCCAATGGGGCCACATGCAGAAATTGAAATGCGGTACTGCCGAGGACTCGAACTCAGCGATCACATGACAAGTGCCGTAGTTACCAACTACGCAATGAAGAGAGATATAAGTTGAGCGCAAGTTTTCTTATATATTTGTATGCTCGAGTTACATGTATCTCTAATCACTGGAACCCATTCATTGTTGTGTATATATTTGTATATATATATATATATATATATACAAATATATACACAACAATGAATGGGTTCCAGTGATTAGAGATACATGTAACTCGAGCATACAAATATATGCTGAATGGTCCTTAGTACTCAGATATTCTTCTTATCAACCACAATATCTTATTTCCATTTTAATTCCTGACAAACATGATCGAGACTAACAGGAGTATATATTTTAATGGAAGCATATTCGGAAACTGAGACGCAGTCAGGCTGAGGACTCGAACCTACCCGATACGTAACAAATGGACAGTGACTTCGCCAACTTAGCTGAGTTAGCTAAGTCACTGTCCATTTGTTACGTCCTCAGCCTGAACGCGTCTCATTTTCCAAATGCATATATAAATATATATATATGTATATATATATATATATATATATATATATATGATGATTATTCATCGTGACAAATTTGAGGAAAGAGAGGAAACGGAAACTCGAGTAGTGCTTTTGAGTTGTATTACCTAATAATAAAACTCAAAAGCTCTTCTCGAGTTTCCGTTTCCTCTCTTTCCTCAAATATATATATATATATATATATATATATATATATATATATATATATATATATATATATATATATATATCCCTTTTTCTTTTTTCTTTCATTAACCCATGTATGACATAGAGTATGTCCAAGACGCTCTTGTTAGGGTTTCTAGAATATCTGTTGTAGAATTAGCTATCATTTAGAGCCGTTGGATTGATAATTTTTCTTATAATTGATTATGTGAACAATACACACAACCTTAGCAAGCAGAATTAAGGGACCGTGGTGAGTTACAGGCATTGCACGTCCCTCAGAAGACCTCAATGGAGAGTCAATAATGGACGGAATAACTTCAAACATTCACAGGAGCAAAATTATGATAAAGTATGTATTTTTTGCTAATCATGGTTTTTCTTTATGATAGGTTATACATGCTGTTTTGATGCTGTGTGTTTTCTTTTGTATGCATGGCAGAGAACCTAATGAAATAAAAAATAATAAAATAATTAATATGTCCAGTTTATGTACCATGATACAATTATAATCTGATTCATCGCTACATAGTGCACGATTGCTGAGTTATAGAAATATGTTCATAGTTGTGTAATATTCTTTATATTCTTAATAATATTACTTGCGTTACTGTTTGGGTTATTTTTGTAGACAAAAATGTATCGACGTATATTTGCATAGATTTTGTGGTGTCTTACAATTCAGTGTCTCGCTTGTATTGCTATATATATATATATATATATATATATATATATATATATATATATATATATGGGCATGTGTGTGTGTGTGTGTGTGTGTGTGTGTGTGTGTGTGTGTGTGTGTGTGTGTGTATTCAACACAAGACAATAACCAGACCCCAATTGATATATCTGCATTCAAATAAGAACAATATTCACGACATATATAGTTTCATGAACAAGAAAGAATATTAGGTAAAAAAATATAATAAAAATGCATGTAGGTGTTACTAATGCCTTACAAAAGGAAGCAATGGACATGCCAAAATGGTCCTAATCCTCCTGAGCTTCTTAAACATTCTTTCTGTATTGACCTAATTTCTTCGTTAGCTGTTGACCCAGAGAGGACTCTTGCTCGAACCAAACTTCATAATGTTGGAGCTTCCTACATGGTGGGTCAAAGAAAGCCCCGGGACGAGATATATATATATATATAATATATATATATATATATATATATATATATATATATATATATATATATATATATATATATATATATATATATATAATGTACAACACTGAATGGGTCCTAGTGAACATATATACATATTTATTATTTATTATTATTATTATTTATTATTGATATTAATTATTATTATTCATTCACAATCATCATCATCATCATCATCATCATCTAATATTGAGTGACCCTTGTCCATAGGGGTTTCACTAAAGCCCTTGAAATATTTTCATACAACTTATGCAGTCAGTCCCCTTTACGGGAAACTATTTCGATAAAAAATAAAAAAATAAATAAATGAATAAATCGAAATCCCTTGCGTGACGTCACCTGATAAGAATAATAATATTATTATTATTATTATCATTATTATTATTATTATTATTATTATTATTATTATTATTATTATCATTATTATTATTATTATCATTATTACTATTATTTTTTTTTTTTTTATTATTAATCATTTCTTTTTTCTGGATAAATAAACGAACGGAGAATAAAAGCCTAACTTTCAGAATGTTTTTTCCAGCCATGGCAAATGCTTTCATCCATTACAGAGGAAGATTTTTGGTAACTTTATTGTCTATACTACTAACTTATCTAGCCAATACGCTAGATAAGTTCTACTGAACAACCAAATTATCCAATAAACTCAAATGCTAAAATTATCGGTATTTTTCTGTTTCTATTGCACTTTTTTTCTGAATGAAAATCATGTAGTTGGTAGCCAGATTGAGTGAAAAAAATTACAAAAAAGATAGATTTGTATTTAGCGCTTTGGGTAAATTAAAAATTATTAGATTAAAATAGTCTAGCGATAGACAGAATAAAGTGAATAATGGTGCCAATTCTACATCACATCTTCGGTCTACAACATATTTTTCTTTGTACAGATTTCTCCAAAATTATATTACACTACATACGCTCAAAAACATGCATTTGATATTATTATGATAAATAGGATAATCACAGACGTTTATAGGGATACCTTTGGTCCTGGTTTGAATTGAATTGGAAAAAGATTGAGAAAGTTACAGAATTTTTTTTCTTCAATTTTTTGATGACCTTGATTATACCTTGATCCAGTGACCTAATCTTTGATGAGGTCACACAGAGGCCATTAGGCGCCTTTCCTGAAAGTTTCAAATAATTTGATCTATCCGTTTTGTCGCAATGGTGTTAACGAACAAACCCAAACAAAAAGAATACCACATCCCCGGGTTCCGTCCATCTGAAAAATAAATAAATAAATAAATGAATACAAGCACCTGGCTTGAATGAAGGTTATGATTATTGTCATCAACTTATGCAAGCAAAGAATCGTAAACCCAGGATGGCTCACATGAAGAATTGTCACCCTGTCCAAGTCTGGGGTGGCTATTCTTCATGTGATCCCAAAAAACAAAGGCATAGAAACCACTCCCACCCATTCCATCCCCTACATACACCGCTCCCCTCTCCCCTCTTCCTTCTCTCTTATCTTGGCACCTCCTGGATGACGGGTCATCCCTATATCTTGTCCACAGCCCACACGAAACAAAATCGTAAAACTACGTCACCTCAGATACGAGATATGATATATAGATAAGAATTGTTGTTTAATTGAATAAAGGAACTGTTCAAACAACAGTTCCACAAAGACATTCCTTGTCAAGGTACTGTGGTGTCTTGCTGTAAGATTTTGCTTCAGAGACCATAAGTTTGTGTATAAAACTGTAATGAAATCATATGTTTTGTCATTCAATATTTGTTTCATAATAATAATAATAATAATAATAATAATAATAATAATAATAATAATAATAGTACAATAATAATAATAGTAATAATGATAGTAATAAGAAGAAGAACAAGAACAAGAAGAAGAATAAAAAGTAGAAGTATTAGTAGTAGTTTATTTTACAATTAATTAATATACATGAAGTGCAGATTATGAAAAGAACACATAGTTCGAAATAATTACAATTTATAACAAAAAAGCACGAATCCACAATGAAAACACAACGTAAGCACATGGCACAGTTAAAACAAACGCATTAAAAACACATCGCATGCGGAGAAAAAGCGTAAGATTTTCAACTTACGCCATAAGGCTTGAAAATTATAGAAATTACGCAAGACTGACGCAAAAAAAAAGAACTGACAGGTAATGAAACCTGTGGTGGGAAAATACAAATTTAAAAAAATATTAATTTTCTAAACATTCGTTTTCTATGATCCAGCGTACATGTACTTGAACAATTTTCTTTGACATTGTGATG
>NC_134795.1:61761037-61771037 GCF_046742065.1 Oratosquilla oratoria
TGAATTGTGAGGTGGCCTTCATGCACAAAAAGGTTCCCCACCCCTGGTCTAGGGCTTTATTTAATCTCAGTCATGTGTACGAAGACTATGTACTTGAAAAATCTATAACAAAGCAAAATGTCGTACAGGATCCACGCTCACTTGTGGTGTTTAAATCGACAGACTTCTCGGTAACTGCCACTTACAAAGGATTACAAAGGCGAAGCATGCTGACAGGAGACCTTTTGGTCCATAACTAGGTCGGATGCGGCGTCATATGAGTTATGACGCAGACTGGAGACCTTTTAGTCTGGAATGAGGTCAGATGCATCAATTAAATAATTGAGTGGACAAATAGGTAAATGAGTATATCAATCAATCAATCAATTAATAAACAAATAAAGAAGTAAGCAAGTGAACAGGTCACCAAGTGAACAAGAAATCAAGAAAACAAGCAAACAAACAAACAAACAAGTAAAGAAAAAGGGAAGAAAGAAAATGAAAATAAGTAGAGAAGTAGATAATTAGATAAGTAGACAGGTTGATAAAAAACTAAAAAAAAATAAGTAGAGAGGTAGATAAATAACATATAGGTAAGTAGACAGCAAATTGATATTGTATGAATAAATAGATAAGTAGATAAATGAATAGATGAATGAAAAGATAAATATATGATAAAATAATCCTAATCTAATAACCAAACCTAACCTAATCTAATCTAATCTAACCTGACCTAACCTAAACTAAATTAACCTAACCTAACTTAAATTGAAATAACCTGGCTTAGATTAACTTAAACTTACCTAACCTTACCTAAAGTAAATTAAACTAATATTACTTTACCTAAGGTAAACTAATTTAATCTAGCCTAAGCTAACATAACCAAACCTAACCTGACCAAACTTCAAATGACTTAACCTAATTTAAACTAGATTAACCTAACCAAACCAAACCTAACCTAACCTAAACCTAACTTAACTCATCCTGACTTAACCTAACCTAACCTAACTCAACCTGACCTAACTTATCCTAACCTAACCTAACCCACCTTAACTTAATGTATTCTACCTTAACCTAGCATAACTTAACCTAACCTAACCTAAAATTACTAAATCTAACCTAACTTAACCTAACTTAAGCCTAATTAAACCTAACCTAAATTAACCTAACCTAGCCTGACCAAACCTAATTTAACCTAATCTAACCCAGTATCACATACCCTAACCTAACCCAACTTTACTTGACCTATCCTGAACTAACCTAACTGCACCAAACCTAACCTAGCATAACCTTACATAACCTGTATATATATATATATATATATATATATATATAATATATATATATATATATATATACATATATATATATATATATATATATATATATGTGTGTGTGTGTATGCATATAACTCATTATATTCTGTTGAGATGAGGTACAAAACTCACTAGTTTTATACGTAACCCCATGTTTCGTGTGCCGAAGAAAAGTCCTTGGAATGTCTCCCCTCCCCATTTGGCACGCGTGCCAATGGTTTCCCACCCCTGTCTGTTCTAGTATTACCTAAATTACCCTAATATAATCTAATCAAATTCAATCAAACCTAACCTAATTTGACCTAACCTAACGTTACCTAATTTGACCTAACCTAACGTTACCTAATTTGACCTAACCTAACGTTACCTAATTTGACCTAACCTAACGTTACCTAAATTGACCTAACCTAATTTGACCTAATATATCTACTTTTCCCGATTTATCTAATTTTATTCTCACAGTGCATATATTTATTACAAGAAACATGAACAAGCATTACCGATATCCAACAGAACTTTTGCAACCAAGATTAACTTGCAATAGAAAACTTCGAAGCCGTTTACAACCGATTTTTGTCACCTACGCAGAATGCCTATGCCCCACGATGCCGCTATCGAGCCTCAAGTAAAAAGAAAATATCCAAGCCATACATTTTGCATGTTTTTTCAAGATTTTCGCTCTTTTTTTTATTCATTCAGTTAGTTTAACCCTAAGCTATTTTATTCAGCTAATGCCCCCCCTTCTACACTCTCCCCCCCCCAAAAAAAATAGGACTTTTTCGGTCTAGATCTTTCTTTGGGTCCTACAATTCTAGTCGATAATCCTAGATGCCGTCAGACGATTTGATTCAACCAAAGGAACCCTTCCTGTCACACCTTCCCTTCCCCCTTCTTCAACGGAAGTGATCGATCCTTCTTGAGAGTCCACTGCAGGACCGCCGGTGGGTCTGCCTCTCCGTGGACTGGGAGGTACGGGCCACGCAGGAACGCAGTCGCTCCGCGTCGCCGTGAAAGCTAAACCGGCTCGGAACTCCCCGGTGATTTCCCGCCGAAACTAACCCGGTACATATTTTCCGGGTACATTGGCGGATTCCACAAACAGCTGTTCAAGAATATAAGTCCCGCTGAGGCGATTGCAGGGAACAGTTTGTGATCTCCTCGTTGATTAACCGGCGTTGTTAATTACCTTTCACGTTATTAATTCTTGAATCCACAAAGTATTTCCATTCAACGGAGAAAAAACCCTTTTTATCGATTCATATATCTATTTATTTAGGGTTTTATTTATTTATTCATTTGTTTATTTATATGTTCACTTATTTATTCATCTATTTATTTATTCATTTAACTATTCATTTACTCGTTCATTCACGTATTAATTTGTTTATTTAATTGTTTATTTTCTTATTTCTTTATTATATAATTTGTTTATTGATTAATTTTGTTGTTTACATCACTTGGAAGTCGAAGCTTTCCATTGGTCCTTTAGCCAGGATAGCCCCGCCCCTCACCAGCTTGGAGCACGCTCATTGGTCAAGCTTCCTTGTGACGTCAGTCACCGAAAGATACACACACACACACACACACACACACACACACACACACACACACACACACACGCACACACAACTCGTGGCGCAGTTGGTAGAGTTCCCGGCTGCCACTATAGCGTTCCAGGTCCACTTGCTCTGAGCTCGCTTCCGGGAGGGAAATATCTGTCGACCACGAGTCCAGCACGTGATCCAAACACCAGTGTGAATCACACACACACACACACACACACACACACACCCACAACCACACACACACACACACACACACACACACACACACACACACACACACGCACGCACATATATACATATATATATATATATATATATATATATATATATATATATATGCATATTATATTGTGTATGTATGTTTGTGTTATCTAGACTCCATACTTGATGCACAGAACGGGACATGCTGAGCGTAGCTTCTATCCTGTATATTGCAATTATGTAAATCCACTTTCCACACTCCACATTTTCTATTGACCCACTTCGTCGGCCCCCATCCGGGAACTTCTTGGGACTCCTCCGTAGGCTTACTCCTCACCAAGAGCTCTGTGTACAGCGAGGAACAAAAGTTCTGACACAATTTGCTCAGTTCGAAAGACATTTTTTTTTTTTTTTGTAAAGAAAAAAAAAACCCAAGAGGAAAACACTAAGAAAATAAGACGAATACTCAAACAAATTAATAAATAAAAACTAATAGATGAATAAATAGATAAATCAACTAGGCAAATGTATGAATGAATAATTTAACAAACGAATAGATGAATAGATAAATAGATAAATGAATAAATAAATAAGTAGATAAATCATATAACTGCAAAGCTTTTGCTTATGAATATACAGTCGAATAAAGAAATTCTGTCAACATAATCAGGAAATATCATCATTCAAATTCTTAATCAGTTACAGCAGTCACAGGAAAATCAAGTGAATAAAAAGTCTCACTTTATCTAAAAAAAAATATATATGTATATATATATGTATATATTTATATATATATATATATATATATATATATAATTCATATATGTATATGGATATATATATATATATATATATATAATGTATATGTGTATATGGAAATATATATATATATATATATATGTATATAATGTATATATGTATATGTATATATATATATATATATATATATATGTATATATATATATATATATATATATATATATAATATGTATGTATTGATAAATACAACAGCGTTTTCACAATTATCAATTATTTTTCTAATGTTCTCAATTTTTATAAAAAGAAAATTGAGAATATTAGTAAGAAAATTAATAATTGTGAAAACACTGTTGTATTTAACAAAGTGTGTATCAGTGAAAACCTGCGTCCTACGTATACAAATATATATATGTATATATGTATATATATATATATATATATATATATATATATATATATATATATATATATATATATAATATAAAATTTGCTGCATCGGTTTCCATGAGCCCTGACCAGGTGGGGAGGCGCCCCAACATCGTCTAAAAAACATAGCGGCTCGCCATAGCTGACAGGGTTTTGCCTTACCAGGGGTTTCTCACTTACCACTGCGTGAAAGTGGGATGATGAGTTCAATTCATTCGTTTACTTACTCATTTATTCTAGTTATTCATTTGTTTATTTGTTTGCCTGTTATCCATATGTTTATCTATTCGTTTCTATTTGCTTGTTATTTAGTTTGATCATTTGTTCATTTATTTGATTATTCTCTTGTTTATTAATTGACCTGTTTACTTGTTTTTTCTTTGTTCATTTATTTTTTCTTTAGTTTATTTATTCATCAATTTATTTGCATACTAATATTTATTCATTTATTTGTTTAATAATTTGTCTATCTATCTATTTATTCATCTATTCATTTATGTATCCATGTTTTATTCTACTTTTACTCATTTATTTTTATTACTTGCGGCGAAGGTCGAAGAGCTGGTGGTTCGAACCCTGCCACCGGCGAAGTTGAATCAAGGGCATGGTTCATTAAATTCCACGCTACAAAGGCCTCTGTGAGGGGCACCGTCCTTGCCCCCCGATAGGGGGGAGATTGTGACGTTAAACCATATCATCATCATCATCATCATCATCATCATCATCATCATCATCATCATCATCATCATCATCATCATCATCATCATCATCATCATCATCATCATCATCATTTTTGCTAAAACTTGGTTGTGATTCACAACTATCTACTCATCATAGAATGTCTATCGTTTTTATTCCTTCATCTGCACAATAAATTTCTTTTTTCTCTGTCGATCCTTTTTTTTTTTTTTTTCTTCAAGAAAAGAACAGAAATTCACTTTTCTTCAAGAGAATCTGAAGACTCCACTGAGTGGTTCTCTGTCACTCTTCTTTTTTTTTTCTTCTTCTTCTTCAAGAGAAGAACAAAAAGTCTGAAGACTCCACCAGGTAGTTTTATCTAGACAAGGACAGCTTACTAGAGTCAAAGGAGTCATAGAGATTCATAGAGTCACTATGTCCATCTAGTGGTTCTATCTAGCCAAGGAAAGCTTACTAGAGTCATAGGAGTCATAGAGATTCATAGAGTCACTATGTCCATCTAGTGGCAAACTTTATTGCTTTTGATTTTCTTCTGGCAAACAAACATCCCATGGTTCTTTTTCCAAAAGCAAAAAGATCGTGTCAATCTCGTCTCTCTTCGGCAAAATTTGGTTTAAGAAAGAAATAAGCAAGAATTGGTTTGCCAACAGATTGGTTAACAAAAGGAGTCGATTTCGTAACCATGTACTAAGCGCTGATGTTGTCATTCTTGAAATTAAGTTATGTTACAGATAATGTTAATATTATATTTTTGTTGTTATCTAAAAAAAAAATAACTCGTTCAACATGTCTCTATATTCATCTGGATTGATTTCGTAACCATGTACTAGGCACTGAAGCAATTGGTTGTTTAAAAAGAAGATTAAAAAAAAGAAAGTTAAAAAATTAACTCGTTCAACACATGTCTCTATATTCATCTGGATTGATTTCGTAATCATGTACTAAGCGCTGAAGCAATTGGTTGTTTAAAAAGAAGATTAAAAAAAAGAAAGTTAAAAAATTAACTCGTTCAACACATGTCTCTATATTCATGTAGATCGATTTCGTAACCATGTACTAAGCGCTGAAGCAATTGGTTGTTTAAAAAGAAGATTAAAAAAAAGAAAGTTAAAAGATTAACTCGTTCAACACATGTCTCTATAACTATAAAGTAATGTCGTAACACATTCGTAAAGATTAAACAAAAACCCACTGTTATGTTCATTGGTGAAGGCGGGTGACCTGCCCCGCAAAGTACTAGACGCTACGTGAGTCCTACCCTTGTCCCTTATTTTTATTGTATATATAAGACATGCCTTTTGCTCTACCTTTCTGTATTCCACTGAAGAGGATCACAGTCCGTGATCGAAATATATGGAATTAATTTTATTTCATTTCTTCTTAAAACACAGTGGGTTTTTGTTCAACACATGTCTCTATATTCATGTAGATCGATTTCGTAACCATGTACTAAGCGCTGAAGCAATTGGTTGTTTAAAAAGAGGATGAGGTAACTTTATGGACGGGGATGACAGGCGGTAAGGAACATGTGACTAGCAAGTGTAGGCCTTAGGGTCTCTTGCAGCCTAATCCATTGTTATGTTCGGCGAATCTCTTTTTCGAGGGAGACGGTTATGGCTGTGAGGAAAATGGAGGATTTTTTTTTATCATTTTATTTCGTTTTGTTTCTTCTATTTTATTTTGCTGTATTCTATTTTGTTTTATTCTGGCTCTGTTTCATTTTATTTTATTCTATTCTATTTCATTTCATACTTTTTTATTGTATTCTATTTTTATTTATCTTGTTTTTAGTTTTTTACCTTATTCTATTCTATTTATTTATTATATTGTTATTTTGATTATTACAATTATATTATCATTATTACTACTATTTATCATTATTATTATCATTATCAATTATTATTATTATCAATTATTATTATCTATTATTATCAATTATTATTATCAATTATTATTATTATTATTATTATTATTATTATTATACTATTAGTAGTAGTAGTAGTAGTAATAGTAATGTTATTATTATTTAATTTTATTTTTTTCTTTTATCTAATTACTTTTTTGGGCGGGGGGAGGATAGGGGCTATTCAAAATCTATTTTCATAGTTAATTCTTCGTCTCCCACAAAGGCGAAAGTCCTGTGGTCACAGTAGGTTTGCTGCCACCGGCCTAGATAACCTCCCTCCTCCCTCCCTCCCTCCCTCCCTCCCTCCCAGACCAGGTCATATGAGGGAGGAGTCCAATCTGAGGGAGGGGATGAGAGGGAGGTTGGAGGTGGGAAAGAGAGAGGGAGTGCCCAAACTGGAGGAATTCTTGTGGAGGGAGAAGGAGGGAGGGAGGAAGGGAGAAAAACATGTCTTTTCTGTGTCGGGGGGGGGGGGAGGGGGGAGAGGATTTCGGAGAAGAAAAACTAAGAGGAAGAGGAGGAGGGAGGGAGGGAGGAAGGGGGGGAAACATGTCTTTTCTGTGTCGGGGGGGGAAGGGTTGGAGAGAGGATTTTGGAGAAGAAGAAAAACTAAGAGGAGGAGGAGGAGGAAGAGGAGAGAAAGAGGAGGAAGAGGAGGAGGAGAAAGTGGAGAGTAGGACGAGGAAGAGGAGGAAGAAAAGGTGAGGGTTATGAAGAATGAAAAGAGAGAAAGAGAGAAAAGGAAAGAGAGAAGATGGAGGAAAAGAGGATGAGGAAGATGAAGAGAAATAACCGAAGGAGGTAGTGCAGTGAGAGAGAGAGAGAGTGAGAGAGAGAGAGAGAGAGAGAGAGAGAGAGAGAGAGAGAGAGAGAGAGAGAGAGAGAGGTAATGTTAGTAATAAGCTTAGGTAAAGACAAAGTCTGACTTCATCTAACTCTACCCACTAGACGGAGTAAGTTGAACCGGTTCGTTTCTGTGTCGCACTTTCATCAATTTATTCTGGTTGACGCCAGGCGATTTCATGCAACTAAAAGGGGGGAAGGAACTCGAGATCATAAATTGGATAAAGTTAAGTGAGACGGAACGCGGAGAAGCAGAACGAAGACAGCAGATATGTGGAAAACTATGGAAATACTTCATCAAGGAGGAAGAGGAGGAGGAGGAAGAGAGGGAGGAAGAGGAGGAGGAGGAGGAGGAGGAGGAGGAAGAGAGGGAGGAAGAGGAGGAGGAGGAGGAGAACGAGATGGAGGAAGAGGAGGAGGAGGAGGAGGGGAGTGAGGTTAACAATAGATCTGATAGACATCTGAGCCTCTTTGCTATGTCTGTATTCAAATCTTCATCGCCATTCGATTCATAGCTTATGTTATTTTTATCACGATTAGCTTTTTTGTTATCATTAGACTATCAGCAATAGCATTAGCTTAAGCACCAGAAATGCCATTGCCTTTGGCACAAATATTTTTGAAGACATTATGAGATAGGCTGGACTTGTGACGTCATCGAGTAGGTGCAATGAAGACGAGGGGATTGCCCAGCATCAACAGGAGTAAATGGAAATGTGACAATATGCACACACACACACACACACACACACACACACACACACACACACACACACACACACACTTCCCAGCTGCCACTGTGCGGTCTGGGTTCGAATCCCGTCCATGGCTGAAATAATATCAGTATCGCTGCGCTGTGAGTCGTTACTACAGCCCTCGTGGGCGGGGAGTTGGAGGGGTGTGCGTATGTGTAAGGTTACAGCAATACCCATAGGTCGGTCATATATGAACTCTGAGCTCTCTTCCAGGAGGGCAAAAATGTTGATCATGAGTCCAACACGTGATCCAAGACCATGGTGAATAACACACACACATGGTTGGCATTCTTTGATATCATGTTCTGGCTGCCATCAGGCGATTTTATTCGGTCGGGAGACACCCCCCACCCCCGCCTTAGGTCAAAGGTGAAGATCTAGGGTTCATTTAATTCTTTTTTTTTTTTTTTCTTTAGTTCGATTAAGATTAGAGAAACAGCTGGGTCTAGTTATCTCTCTCTCAGTCTGTTACAATTCCTCGTTCTCTTTGAGAATTTTGTTTGTTTTAATTCCAGACGATTTCATTCAGCTCCCTGGCCTTGAGAGGTGCTCCCCGGGACTGCTACAGTCATCTGAAAGTCTTTATTTTGGCTGTCGTCAGACGATTTTATTCAGATGAAGGGAAACTCCCCCCACCTCCCCCTCTCCCTAAGTTAATAAGTTGGTTGCTCTTCGTGATTAAGCTTGTCGGCAAAAGAAAAAAAAAATTAAAGAAGGAAAAGGGAGATGAAATTATTGTTGTTGTTGTTGTTGTTGTTGTTGTTTTGTTGTTGTTTCAGAAGAAGAATGAAAGGAATCAAGATGAAGAGAAACAAGGGTGAAGTGAAGAAAAAGAAGAATTTACGTTCAGTTCGACGTTTGAAGTCCACAGATTCCGCCATTTTGTCTTGGCGAAGTGAAGAAGGAATAAAAGAGGGAAGGGAAGTAGGAACGAGGAAGGGAAGAAGGAAGGAAGAGAAGAAGAATGGAGGTAAGAAAGGAAGTGAAGAAGGAATGAAAGAGGAAAGGAAAGGAGGAAGTGAAGAAGGAATGAAAGAGGGAAGGAAAGGAGGAGAGAAAGGAAGGAGGGAAAGAAGGAATGAAAGAGGGAAGGAAAGGAGGAGAGAAAGGAAGGAGGGAAAGAAGGAAGGAAGAGAGGAAGAATGGTAGAAAGGAAGGGAAGAAGAAAGAGGATGGAAAGAGAGGGAAAAAAGGAGAGATGAATGAGAGGAAGAAATGGAGCAAGGAAGAGAGGAAGGACGGAAGGAAAGAAGGGAAGAAAGAAGAAAGGGAAAAGGAAGGAAGGAGGGAAGGAGGTAAGAAAGATATGTGTGAGAAGGAAGAAAGGGAGGAAGGAAGAAGGGAATAGAGGAAGAAAGAAAAGAAGAAAAGAGAGAGGGGAAGGGAAGAAGAAAAGAGAGAGAGGGGGAAAGGAAGAAGAAAAACAGTGGGAAGGAAGAGAGGGAGCGATAAACAGGAGGAATGAAGGAAGGAAGCAAAATGGTAGGATAGAAAGGGAAGAAAATACGACTGGAAGAAGGAAGAAAAGAAAGAAGGATGGAAAGATAGAAG
>NC_134795.1:61776037-61783537 GCF_046742065.1 Oratosquilla oratoria
CTCCGTCGAAGGGGGCTCACTCTCAGCTGAATAAAAAACCCCTGACCTTTTTTTTTCTTTGTAACCTAGGATATCGCCTATTTATTTTATTTTTATTTCTATTTCTATTCTTTTTATTATTATTATTGTTATTATTATTATTATTATTATTATTATTATTTGTAACCTAGGATATCGCCAATTGAACCACTTCGCTACCTAAACGCTGTTTTTTTTTTATTTATTCATTTTCATTTTATTTATTTATTTATTTTCTAACAGACAATTGTTTTCCAGCCTTAGGTAGGATCCTCTGTACTGACTAATAACAAAATGAAAAGAACAATAAAGATAAAATAAAATAAAAACAAAATTAATTACACGAATAAAAAAAATCATAGAATAAAATTAAATAAAAATGAAATTAATTAAACTAGACTTAACTAAATTTAACTAAACGGACACAATTTACATTAGATTAAATGAAACAGAGATAAAATACAATTAATAGAAAAACAAAACGAAATTGAATAAAACAAAAATAAATTAGATTAGATTAAATTAGATAAACCCCAATAATGACTGTCCTTTCTAGAATCCATTTTGGTCAACACCAGCCAATTTTACCCAACAGAAGATAAAACCCAAGATTAGAACCTTCGTTCTCCCTAAAACGCATTCTAAGCCTTTTTGTACTGATTGCCGTCTGACGATTTTATTCAGCTGAGGGGAGACTTTGTCCAAGAAAATAGCAACGCCTTCTATCCTTGGTGGTCCTCATCCATTTGCTCAGGCTGCCTTCAATCTATTTAATTAATCTTCGTGGACTAGCCCTCTGTAGCGAAAGGGTTGGTATCAATAAGGTGAAAAACATACACATTAATCATGGGGACTAAGGACTTTAGAGTCAGTGCGCTTAAATGAAAACATATGATCATGATTTAGATGTAAGGAAACAATCTCTCTCTCTCTCTCTCTCTCTCTCTCCCTCTCCATTTCTCTTCTCTCTCTTTTGGAATGAGGGTAGTGTATGACGAATAACATTTGTCCTTCTGCTGGTGCAATATAGCCCAGTACTACTTGGCACATGTTCGGGTCCCCCGCAATGAAAGTGTATTAGACACCATATGGGTAACAGTAGATAAACAAAGACATCTAAAGGACGAATGAACTCCTTACGAGTCGATGACCATCCATCCCGGATATGTGTCAATAACCCTCATGCGTGCCGTGTGTGGCGTCCATGCAGGGGCCTGGAAACGGGAATCCGGAAGGCCAAGCTTGCCTCGGAGCTGTGGTTTTGCTAAGGCGGCCCCCTTGGACCAGCAACGCGCCTCCTCGGGCCCTAAATCAGGTCAGGACGGAGTTGACCTCTCCTGGCTCGGGGAAGCAAATCGATTGAGCAGCCTGATTAGATTACTTGAATTAGGTATGCACTGAGCCAAGCAGTTACAGCCTGGGCCGACTCCTCACCGCCTGGGGGTATCTTCGCTCAGGTGGGTGGTCTTAAGGGTGTTTGATTCAGTGCCTCGTGAGGTGCTCTAGGATTTTTTGTGGATCATTGGAGCTCCTGTGAGGATTCCTGAGCCGACGTTTGTGAAGAGTTGAGGTGTGGCAAGCTTACTTCCTGTTGAATCTGGATTAACGCAGGGATGAATTTTTCATCACTTTCTTGGACTGGGTATTGGACAGAGTTGTGGGTCAGTCTTATCGTGGAACATCCATTGACTACCTTAAGGGCACTGACTTTGTATTACTCATGATACTGTACATCTTGTGAAGTCATTGGAGGTCCTGGTTGCAGCCTTTGAGTCACTGGAAAGGGAACAAGACCGCTGGGACTTCCAGTCTTTTGGACCAAGACCAAGTTCCAGGCATTTCCGGGGTTACTGGATGACACTGTTCAGTCGGTCCAAGCATGTAGCGAAGACATTGAGGTCTTGAAAAGCATCTTGTACTTTGTTAACATGCCCTGTGTAGGGTATTAACCACATTAGTCTTATGCAATCAATACTTTGGAGATTTTAGTCAGATCCCTACAGACCAGAACCACGTAGTATTCTTTTACGGTTAAAAACTAATCTTTACTCGAAAAAAGTTGATCACTCTTAACATCTATTATCCATCTACTCTGATATGCTCCTCAAATCTCTCCCTTGCCATCTCGTTGGCTCCATCTCTTCGGTGCAATACTGTCCACAAGTATAGAATTGCTGGCTATGTCCGACAAAATCCAAAATTCATATATTTGTGTATTGGGATCACATGAAGAATAGTCACTCCAGACTTCGACAGGGTGATAATTCTTTATGTGGACTATCCTAGGATGACCATGTAGTGCATAATAGTGGAGGATCGTGTCAGGAAATCCTTCTTAGGATTGGCACGGCCCTTGGTCTTATGAACATACTCAACCAGAGCACATGGCGTTGGCTGTATTCGTGCAGGAGGCAGGGGACTGTTATCTGAATCCTGAAGCTGTTTGTGCTCCCAGTCTTGCTGTACGGCTGAAAGATATGGACAATAAACGTTGACATGACGGGGCATCTCGATGTCTATGAGTCCAAGTCCCTAAGGAGAATCACGGGGTATTGCCGAAATGAATTTCTATCAAAACAGTGATTGAATTATTTCTTTGCTAATATGAGGTAGCATCGAGATGAATAGAGTACACTGGTGTCGGCAACCCCAACTTTTTTTTTCAGCTGTTCTGTGCTCGTTTGGTTCCTGCCCTGCTCGTACAGAGTCCCCGGTTCGATCCTCAATGCCCGCTGGTGGGTGACTGCACCAAGCACTCAGTGTAGGTGTGACGGTCTCAGTCACCGTTAGGCGCCTCCAGGCGTGAGTTCACACCGTAAAAGACGAGATCAGATCCCGTCTATGATTCAGTAAGGAGAACCTCGTAGCTCTTTACATTCGACCGAGTGTGTGTCATCACACTGAAAGGGTTGAGGCAATTCCACTTGTGAAGTAGGGAGTTCCCCATTCTCACAGATCTGGCTACTATTAAATAAAATTTCGTTTATTTGATATTTATATTATTTATCTATTTATTTGTTTGTTTATTTGTTTATTTGTTTATCTATTCATCTTTTATTTCATATATAATTATTTATTTATTTATTTATTTATTTATTTATTTGTTTATCTTCATGCATTTATCTAATTAATTAATTGTTTATCCTTATATTTATTCTTAATCTAAATATGTATTGAGTTATCTATATATTTATTTGATGATGTATTTATCTATATATTTATTAATTAGTTTATTTCATTCTTTTTATATCTATTCAACCATTTGTTTTTATTTGCTTACTTATTTATTCATTTATTTATTTATTCGCTCAATAATTTACTGGATCATGTGTACAGTAATATGATCACCAGATATTGCCTACTATGCCCAAAGCCTTGGCTTTAACACGGAGCTGAGATCCAAAGAGAAAAAAAATATATAAAATTAACTTCTTCTTCTTCTTCCTCTTCCTCTTCTTCTTCTTCTTCTTCTTCTTATTCTTCTTATTCATCTTATTCATCTTCTTCTTATTCTTATTCTCATTCTTCTTCATCTTCTTCTTCTTCTTCTTCTTCTTCTTCTTCTTCTTCTTCTTCTTCTTCTTCTTCTTCTTCTTCTTCTTCTTCTTCTTCTTCTTCTTCTTCTTCTTCTTCTTCTTCTTCTTCTTCTTCTTCTTCTTCTTCTTCTTCTTCTTCTTCTTCTTCTTCTTTTGCTTCTTCTTCTTCTTTTGCTTCTTCTTCTTCTTTTGTTTCTTCTTCTTCTTCTTCTTCTTTTGCTTCTTCTTCTTCTTTTGTTTCTTCTTCTTCTTTTACTTCTTCTTCTTCTTTTGTTTCTTCTTCTTCTTCTTCTTCTTCTTCTTTTTTTGCTTCTTCTTCTCTTCTTCTTTTGCTTCTTCTTCTCCTCTTCTTCTTTTGCTTCTTCTTCTCCTTTTCTTCTTTTGCTTCTTCTTCTTCTTCTTCTTCTTTTGCTTCTTCTTCTTCTTTTGCTTCTTCTTCTTTTGCTTCTTCTTCTTCTTTTGTTTCTTCTTCTTTTGTTTCTTCTTCTTTTGCTTCTTCTTCTTCTTTTGTTTCTTCTTCTTCTTCTTCTTCTTTTGCTTCTTCTTCTTCTTTTGTTTCTTCTTCTTCTTTTACTTCTTCTTCTTCGTTTTCTTCTTCTTCTTCTCCTCCTCCTCCTTCTCCTCCTCCTCCTCCTTCGTCTTCTTCTTTTTCTTCTTCTTCTCCTCCTTCTTCTTTTTCCTCTTCTTCTTCTTTTGCTGGTTCTTCTTCTTCTTCTTCTTCTCCTTCTCCTTGTCCTTCTCCTACTCCTCCTCTTCCTCCTCCTCCTTCTCCTTCTCCTTTTTCTCCTTCTTCTTGTCCTCCTACTTCTTCTACTTCTTGTTCTTCCTCTTCTTCTTTCTCTTCTTTTCCAAACCCTGACACTGTTTACGATCAAAAGCCAAATGATAAAAAAAAATTGTGTCATAAATATAGCTGCTGACTTGTAACATTCATATCAGAGAAGTAGCACGAGCATCCCAAGAAGTGATGTCATTACTTTAAAAAAGCTTCGTTCATTTTAAGGCAAAATAACCATCCCTGAATGATCCTATTTGAAGACGAAGGACTAAACTTATTATCGCGACTGGCCATGCAAAATCGATGGATCTTGTCATTGGAAATCGGAGAGATTTATTAGTTTGTGGGTTTGTGTTGATGCAATGAAAAGAGTGAGATTGATAATAAGATGAAAACACAAATGTAGGTAGTCATATAAGGACAAAGAACGAATACTCGATCATGACTTTCAAGTTAGTTATTATATGTAATCATATCTCTGTCATGCATATAGTAACGTTCATAGAAATAAAAAGATTTTTGTACCTCATGTATATGCTAACTCGTAGGGGCACGCACACGCACACACACACACGCAAACACACGCACACACACACATGTAAACACACACACACACACACACATACACACATACACACACACACACAAAAATACATACACAGTCCATTTATTCATTTATCTACATGTTAATTTTTATATTTATCGATTTGTTTATTTTTGTTATTTATTTATTTATTTATCTATTTATGCATTTATTTATGTATTTATTTATCTATTTATTCATTGATATATTTATTTATCGAAGTAGCTCCCGTACAACTCTCAAGCACCTCTTTAGCGCCATCTTTTTTCTTTAAGAAATTTTCAAATTTCTTCGAAAAATAATGCTGGACTTTGCTCTATCTAAAGTTAGGAGACGTTCATTATAAAGAGGTTTTGGAACTTAATAGAAGTAATTTAGTATTTGTATTTCGTCAACAGTAACCAGCGCTTCTGTCCTTGAGATCAGGTCAACAATATTTTGTTCTGTATTGATGATGATATGGTTTAACGTCACAAACTCCTCCCATCGGGTGGCTAGGACGGTGCCCCTTACAGAGGACTTTGAAGCGCGGCATTTAATAAACCATGCCCTTGGCTCAACTCCACCGGTGGCAGGATTCGAACCGCCATCCCCTCGACCTTCGCCGCAAATAATGACTCCCTAACCCGCACAGCAAGCGAGCTTTTCTGTATTAAGTTATGTAATACAAAATCCAATTTAGTTCTGAGGCCTCTTCTAGGCCGAATAAAATCACCTGAGTACAGGAAGATCAAAAATCCCCTCAAGCAGCCACCGGGTAATGATCTGCGAATCAAAACCCAGAACGGTTCTGGTCGAAGAACGGCTTTCGAAAGTCCCAGATCGAAGAGTACCAGAAGGTCGTTGACCTCCGAAGCGGAGCTTCTGCGAAGCTTTCTCCTCCTTCGGACAGATGACCTCGAGGAGGAAGGAGACCCTCGACTCTGGAGGACCTGATCCTAACCTGCCAATGACCTCGGGTCGGCCGCATCTCAGGTCAAAAGCTGTTTTGGTGGCTGAGTTTCGCCAAGGGATTTCATTCAGGGAGGTTACTCATCTCGAGGGACATGTTGCTTATGGCCGACGAAGAACACCAAGAAGAAGAAGAAGAAGAAGAAGAGCCAATGACCTCGGGTCAGCCGCATCTTAGGTCAAAAGCCGTTTTGGTGCCTGAGTTTCGCCAAGGGATTTCATTCAGAGAGGTTGCTCATCTCGAGGGACATGTTGCTTGTGTTCGACGAAGAACACCAAGAAGAAGAAGAGCCAATGACCTCGGGTCAGCCGCATCTTAGGTCAAAAGCCGTTTTGGTGCCTGAGTGTCGTCAGGGGATTTCATTCAGGGAGGTTACTCATCTCGAGGGACACGTTGCTTATAGTCAACGAAGACCACCAAGAAGAAGAAGAGCCAATGACCTCGGGTCAGCCGCATCTTAGGTCAAAAGCCGTTTTGGTGCCTGAGTGTCGCCAAGGGATTTCATTCAGGGAGGTTTCTCATCTCGAGGGACATGTTGCTTATGGTCGACGAAGAACACCAAGAAGAAGAAGAAGAGCCAATGACCTCGGGTCAGCCGCATCTCAGGTCAAAAGTAGGTTTGGTGCCTGAGTGTCGTCAGGGGATTTCATTCAGGGAGGTTTCTCATCTCGAGGGACATGTTGCTTATGGTCGACGAAGACCACCAAGAAGAAGAAGAAGAAGAAGAAGAGCTAATGACCTCTGATCGACCGCATCTCAGGTCAAAAGCCGTTTTGGTGCCTGAGTTTCGCCAAGGGATTTCATTCAGGGAGGTTTCTCATCTCGAGGTACATGTTGCTTATGGTCGACGAAGACAACCAAGAAAATGAAAAAGAAGAGCTAATGACCTCAGGTCAAAAGCCGTTTTGGTGCCCGAGTGTCGCCAAGGGATTTCATTCAGGAAGGTTGCTGACCTCGAGGGACATGCTGCTTATGGTCGACGAAGACCACCACGAAGAAGAAGAGGAGGACGACTCCAGAGGACCTCTGGCTGTGATTTAGTCCAAAGAGAGTCCGACTGCCGACTTGCTATTCTCTTCTTCCAAGGTGACCCGTTTCCCCGTCTGGCGTGGTTTATTCTCCGTCGTGATTAATGTATTTCATTCACTCTACTACCTGGTCAATTTGTTGAAGTTCCACTGTTTCCCAACCCGAGGGTCGCGACCCCAAGTGGGACCTCCAAAATTTATTCCTGGAGTCGCCTTTTTTTTTTTTTTCTTTGCAAAATTATATGAATTCAGTACAATAACCATATATATATATTAACGCACAACTAGATTAGTGGGGGTCGCGGTCATATCATGAGGATCATATTGGGGGTCGCCTGAAAGAAAGGTTGGGAAACACTGTAAAATAAATAAATAGAATTAAAATAAATAAAATAAACAGTCCTAGGAAGCCCCTCCTTTACAGTCAGCGCCAACCTTGCCCGCCGAAGTGGTTATCTTAATAATTGTGGTTTGGCTAAACTTGGACGATTTTCCTCGATTTCATAAAAGCGCAGCTCCTTTGCTACCAAGGAGAGTAATACAAAAATGAAAAAAAAAATAAAATGAGCTGGCAGTAGAGAGAGAAAGAGAGAGAGAGAGAGAGA
>NC_134795.1:61786037-61798537 GCF_046742065.1 Oratosquilla oratoria
ACACATACACACACACATACACACACACGATATACTGAAGTGTCAAGTACCCCATGGGCAGAGGGAGTGTGACCAATAATGGAGTTTCTGTGTCTAGGGGATGTCAAGCGGTAACTGAATAAAACTGAGCTTGGTTTGTTGGCTTTATTCTGGTTAATGCGAGAAGGTCGGCCTCTGGATCGGGCGATCGCCCGATAGGTCGACCTTGACCGCGAGGCCTAGCCACATGCTACAAGTACAGAGGAGGACTGGGCCGTGGTTACAGGACTCGGCTGTTTATATACACAGACGACGTACCTAAAAGTAGCAAAGGAAACAGCTTCACAGAAACATGGCTCAGCAGGGCCGAGATTGTGCCTCCATAAGGATACAAATGCCTGTAGTACAGGCGCAATATGGACTTAATCTACGCATTAGTATTTTGAGGCTGAAGGCCAGCTATTTTTGCACAACATATACATTTCTTGTCCACCCACATGATGCAACGACGATACTATAAGCCAAAATATCGCGTAGAAGCTCATGAAGGGGACTTAGGGATACCATAGAAGGACGAAATCATTTTCCGTGAGCAAATGAAAATTGAATAATGAAAGAAATAAGTAAATAGATAAATGGTTAAATAAATTAAGAAAACAAATATATAGATTAATTGGTAGATACATGAACAAATAGATAAGTAAACATATAAACAAATAAATGAATAAATATACAAATAAGCAAGTAAGTAAAGGAATAAGTAAATAAATAGATATATGAATGAATTAATCAAGATAGATAAATAGGTAAATGGATAAATGCCTGAATAAATAAATAATAGATATATGAATAGATGACTTGATAGATAAAATGAATAGATGAATTGACAGATGAATGAAAAAATATATTTGTAAACAAGTAATTATAAACAAATGGAAACTAAAAAATGTGTAGTTGAATACATAAGAACATAAGAATAAAGGAGACTACAAGAGACCATAAGGCCTACACTAGGCAGCTCCGTATCCATCACCACCTGTCATCCCCATCCATAAAGTTGTCTAATCGTTTTTTAAAACAACTGATAGTTTTAGCGCTTACTACTAGGTAAATAGATACTAGAGTAGATTAATAAATAAATCGATCAATAAAAACGAACTTAAATAGATTAGTAAAGAAACAAATAAAAGGTGAATGGAAAATACTAGTCAAGTAAACACAGGTACAGACAAAAGAAATAATAGTGAACACTCACATAAACAAATGGATAGACAAAGAGAAAATCGAAGAAAAGATATATGTAGAAGAGCTATGCCGAGTAGGCTATTTCTTGAGAAATGCATCCTGGTCTCTCTGGGCCTATGAGGAGACGCTGCCCGGGGAAATTCCCTCGCGGCACCAGCAGACTCCTCCAAGAGGAAATTCCAGTCTTCCAGACAAACAGGTCCTCCGGGACCAAGTTAGGTTTCCAAACCGTGAAAGTTGACGCTTATGGGTTCTTCGTCCTTTGGAAAGGTGTCTGGTGATGGTGATGGTGATGGTGATGGTGAGAATGAGAGAGTGAGAGTGAGTTTGATGGTTATGGTGATGGTGAGAGTGAGGGTGATGGTGATAGTGATGGTGAGAATGAGATAATGAGAGTGAGGTTGATGGTGATAGAGTGAAGTTGAGGGTGATGGTGATAGTGATGGTGAGAATGAGAGAGTGAGAGTGAGGTTGATGGTGATGGTGAGAATGAGGGTGGTGGTGATGGTGATTTTGATGGTGATGTCGAGGGTGATGGTAATAACGATGGTGAGAGAGAGAATGTGAGAGTGAGGTTGATGGCGATAGTGAGAATGAGGGTGAGGGTGATGCTGATGCTGATGGTGATAGTGATGTTGATGTTGAGGGTGATGGTGATAGTGATGGTGTAAATGAGAGAGAGAGGGAGAGAAAGAGAGAGAGAGAGGGAATGATAGTGATGGTGAGGATGTGGGTGAGGATGAATGTAATGGCTTGTTTGCTTATCTACTTGTTTGTCAGTGTGTGTTTAGTTGATTGCGTCATATCTGATTACGTCATAGCTGATTACGTCATAGTTAATTACGTCATATCTCTCTGCTGCGTGATACGTCATTATTGAAGAAAATGTCTTCTTTCAGTACGCATTGTTGTTAATGTGTTTATCTGATTTCTCTTTATTTATTTATTAATTTATCTGCTTATTTATCTATTTATTTATTTATATACCTACTTATTTATTCTTTTATCCACTTATCTATGTATTCATCTATTCTTGTATTCATTCTATTCATGTCTGTATTTATGCAAATCATCGCAGTGTAAGCTAATATGTCTGACACACTTACAGAATATAGTTCGGAATCAGCCTGATTCGCTTTGTTGACAATTAAGGCCAACAATATCCCCAACTGTTGTTTATTTATCACCAAACCTACAACTTGCAACTTCTGACACTGCACGTATGACTCCCTTCTCTAAACAACTCAGACAGAAGCAGCAACATTGCAAAAAATAACTGAGGCCAGACGAAGAGAAAAAAAAAGTTAAATGCAGAGGCCCTCTCTTGTTACGTTTTCTCTCCTCAACTCTGTCTCCTCTTTTTGCGTTTTCTCTCCTGAAGTCAAGCCTGCCTTCTCCTGTTCAAGTTGCACGCAACCTGCAACTGCTTGCGGGGCAAGGGAAGCTTCTTTATTGCTGCATAGGAAAACAGGAGACCCGTTATAGGACCTGTCAACATAAACGGTCCTCACTCTCAAACCTGTCAACCCACGACTCTTTATCGGAAGATCCATCTATGACCCAACCGCTTTGATCATAGCTATTCTCAAACACTATACCGTATTCTAACCTCGTATATAATTCACTGTTTGAGCTCTATTGTGTGTGTGTGCGTGTTTGTGTATGTGTGTGCATATGTGTGCATATTTCTGTGTGCGCGATGTATATATGATATATATATATATATATATATATATTGTATATATATATAATTATATATATATATATATATATATATATATATATATTGAAGGTGACAGAATTAGACGAGGAGAAATGGGAGAATTTTACGCCTTAACGTTTCGACCCGCAGGGTCTTGATCACAAAGCTAACAACTCTAACGTAACCGGATATTTTATACACGGACGGGTCATCTTGTGATCTTGTGATCAAGACCCTGCGGGTCGAAACGTTAAGGCGTAAAATTCTCCCATTTCTCCTCGTTTACTTCTGTCACCTTCAATATTATTATTTGTCATAATATAGTCAATATATATATATATATATATATATATATATATATATATGTGTGTGTGTGTGTGTATGTATATATTAAAATAGTAATGTGTACAAAATGGAAAGAAAGGACAAGGGATCACAAAACAGACAACACAAAAATGGCGTCAGATCACATAGTACTAGCAACTCGCTTGTAACACATAGACAAAGCAAGACCCTTATCAAGGAATCAACAAGAAAACGAAAAGATATATAGAAGCTGCAGAAATTAGTAGAAATAGATCCAATAATAACAGAGGCGGATTCATCACATGGTCTCTCCCAGTGGAAGCACTAGCAATCAGTGATTAGAGGAAACGAAAAAGAGAGAGGAACAAACAACACACGTTGAAATATATATAACTGTATCTATCCTCTAAATGTAGTTACCTCGAAAAAGACCTGAGTGTCGAAATGTCGGTAAATAAAATCAAAGCTCTTCTCGTGTTTCCGTTTCCTCTCTATCCTCAACACACATACAGACATGCACACACACACACACACACACACACACACACACACACACACACACACACACACACACACACACACACACACACACACACACACACACACACACACACACACTTACACACACACACACACACACACACACACACACACACATACACACACATATATATATATGTATATTTATATATATATAATATACACATTGTGTGTGTGTGTACACATATGAAGGAAACATAAAATTGCACATATTCACACCTCGTAGAAATCATCACCCAAGTACATTCATATCCCAACCTCCATTATCATGGCGCGATCTCACTGACTCGTTTCCAGAACAAGTTCAACGTTGGCGGTCATCAGCGGGGCCTTGGTTTTTTTTTTTTTTTTTTTTTTCTCGCCCGGCTCAGCCACGCCTGGACCAGCCGCACTGGCTGGACGGCCTAAACTGGTCTTCTGTGGACAAGAACTCCGCTTTTCCATCTCATGTTCTTAGGCCTTGCAACACAGTGAAGTTCTCGGCTTAGATATTAAGCTCGGGTAGGTTTCCGTATTGAAGGGGGTAAGACAGACATTAGGCTCGGGCAGGTTTCCGTATTGAAGGGGGTAAAACACCGACATATGATGAAGGTGGAGTGGCTGAGGGGGTGTGGAGGAAGAGGGAGGAAGGGAGGGAGGGAGGGATGGAGAAGTGGAAGAACGTTGGAGAGGGGTCCAATGCCTTTGCACGTGTGACGTCATTGCTGGGGATGGAATTGGGGTAAGCAACTTTTTATTTTATCCATTAATTTATTTATTTGCTTATTAATCTTTCTATTTATTTATTTATCTATTTCTTCACCTATTTATCTATTTATTTATATAGGTTTCTGTTAATTGTTTAAATGATTATTATATATATTTATGTATTTATTTGTTTACTGTTTACTTATTCGCTAAATTATTAAATTAATTGGTTATGTATCTATTTTTATTTTCATATATTCATGTTAATTTTTTGTTTATCTATTTATCTATTTATTTGTTTGCTTTACTCAAAATCACATCTATCAACTAATTTATCAAATTATTTATCTGCTTATTTATTTTCTTCTATTCATTAATTGATTTGTATTTCGACACACTTTGGCACTAATACTTCAGTAGATTTCAGGAAGAATTTATTCGGATTTCAGGAGGATTTCAGGTGGATCTCAGGCGGTCCAAGGACTTCAATTATTCACCCCCACGCACGAGGCCGAGAGTGCCCGGCCGCCGTAGAGCCCACGTGACCAATAACATGGCCGGGGATTGACCGGGTGGAGGAAGGAGGGAAGAAGGAATGCGGGGAGAGAGAGAGAGAGAGAGAGAGAGAGAGAGAGAGAGAGAGAGAGAGAGAGAGAGAGAGAGGAAAGAAGAGATGAAGATTAGGGAAGATAAAGGGGTGGAGAGAGAGAAGGGGAGAGGGACGAAAAAAAACAAAAAGTGAAATGGAGTAAGGAAAGGAGGGAAGAAGGAATGCAGGAAGAGAGAGAGAGAGAGAGAGAGAGAGAGAGAGAGAGGAAAGAAGAGAAGAAGATTAGGGAAGATAAAGGGGTGGAGAGAGAGAATAGGAGAGAGACGAAAAAAGAAAAGAGAAATGAAGAAGTAAGGGAAGTATGAATGAAGGAAGAGAGAGAGAGAGAGAGAGAGAGAGAGAGAGAGAGAGAGAGAGAGAGAGAGAGAGAGAGAGAGAGAGAGAGGGAGGGAGGAAAGAAAGAAGAAAGATAGGGAAAGATAAAGGGGTGGAAGAATCAGAGAGAGAGAAGGGAAGAGGAACGAAAAAAGAAAAGGAAAATGGAGAAAGGTAATAAGGAATGAAGGAAGAGAGAGAGACAGAGGAAAGAGGAGAGGAAGAGAGAAGGAAGATTAGGAAAGATAAAGGGGTGGATGAATCAGAGAGAGAGAGAGAAGGGGAGAGAGACGAAAGAAGAAAAGGAAAATGGAGAAAGGGAAAGAAGGAGGAAGGGAGAGAGGGAAAAGAAATTGAAAGGAAAGAAAGAGAGGAAAAGAAGAAAGAGAAGGATAGAGAAGAGAAGGAAGGGAGGGACGAAAGAAAAAAAGAGAAAAGTGGAAGTAAGAGGAGGAGGGAGGAAGAGAGAGTGAAAAGAAATAGAAAGGAAAGAGAGGAAAAGAAGAAAGAGAAGGGTAGAGAAGAGAAGGAAGGGAGAGACGAAAAAAGAAAATATAAGGAGGGAAGGAGAGAGGGAAGAGGAAAGGAAGGATAGGGGGAGGAGGGAAGGAGAGAGGGAAGAGGAAAGGAAGAAAGGGAGGAGGAGAAGGGAAGGAGGCGGGGGAGGAGGAGGAGGAGGTGGAGAGGTAAGAAGGAAGGGAAAGACGAAAAAAGAAAATGCAAGGAGGGAAGGAGAGAGGGAAGAGGAAAGGAAGGGAGGAGGAGGAAGAGGAGGAGGAGGAGGAGCGAAGGAGGTGGGGAGGAGGAGGAGGTGGAGAGAAGAGAAGGAGGGGAGAGACGAAAGAAGAAAATGTAAGGATGGAAGGAGAGAGGGAAGACGAAAGGAAGAAAAGAAGGAGGAGGAGGAGGAGGAGGGAAGGAGGCGGGGGGGAGGAGGAGGTGGAGAGGTAAGAAGGAGGTCAAGTGGGACAAGAGAAGCCGGGAAAGCGGCGTTAGGAGGCAGAGGAGCAAAAAAGGAGGCAGAAGGAGGGAGGAGAGGAGAGGAGAGGAGGTAAGGAATGGAGGAGGGAGGCCGTGGAGGGAGAGGTCGGGGGGAAAGGAGGACATTGAACTCGATTGGGAAAGGAGGGGGAAGGGAGGAAGGAGGGTGGAGGGAGGGAGATGAGGGTATGTGGAGGAGGGAGGGAGGGAGGGAGGGAGGGTGAGGGAGGAAGGGAGGAAGAGGGGGTAGATGGAGAAGGAATGTGATGGAGGAAGGGAGAGGAGTGTAGATGGAGGAGGAAGGGATGGAGGGAGGGAGGGAGGGAGAGGGGGTAGATGAAGAAGGAAGGTGAGGGAGGAAGGGAGTGGAGGGTAGATGGAAAAGGAAGGGAGGGAGGAAGAGGGGGTAGATGGAGAAGAAAGGTGAGGGAGAGAGGGAGAGGAGAGTAGATGGAGGAGGAAGAGGAAGGAGTGAGGGAGGAAGGGAGAGGAGGGTAGATGGAGGAGGAAGAGGAGGGAGGGAGGGAGGAAGGAAGGAAGAGGGGGTAGATAGAGAAGGAGAGTGAGGGAGGAAGGGAGAGGAGGGTAGATGGAGGAGGAAGAGGAGGAAGGGAGGGAGGAAGGAAGAGGGGGGTAGATAGAGAAGGAGAGTGAGGGTGGAAGGGAGAGGTGGGTAGATGGAGGAGGAAGAGGAGGGAGGGAGAGAGGGAGAGTGGGAAAGACACATTGAGGCCACACCAGATGATGATGTATGTCGCAATCTATGATCGGGAACGATGATTTCAAAAGTCGGCTGCGGCGATCCTTTAATTTGCCTGACGTCAGACTATTTCATTCATCTTCCTAACCCCTTCACTCCTCCTCCTCCTCCTCCTCCTCCTCCTCCGACGACGACGACGACGACGACGATAAGATGACGACGACGACGACGACGACGACGATAAGATGAGGGGTTGTAGTTTACCCTTAGCATTCTTGTTTTCATTACGGATTTCGTAAACGTATTCTATTCGTCTCCGTTGCACCTTTCTTATGCCGCTCTGTTGATCTCCTGGGTATTTGATTTAACAAGCGGACCCCTGTTTGATCTGGGTGGTCGATGGATCGGGACCCCAAGAAGGGTCTGTTTGCCCGTCAGCAGAGTAATAGAATGATACTCAAATGGGAAGACTTAGTGGCAGTATTCTTTTCCCCCAACCAAAAGGTTAGGCGATAAAAAGGAAATGAATATTCAGAGAAATGGTACACGTGAGTCTAAACCTGATGATTTTCGTCATCTTGAGGGTCTACCGTTGGTCTCTTTGCGTCAAGAATCTATTCCAAAATGCTCGTTAGGTGTCTCTTTTATCATTTCCATGACATGCCCATACCAACACAATCTTTAGGTATTTCTCTCTGGATGGTATTTCCCCTTGTGTGAGGCTCTTCTGTTGGTATCTTTGCGTCAAGTATCCGTTCCAAAATGCTCGTTAGGTATCTTTGTTTTATCATTTCCATGACATGCCCATACCAACACAGTCTTCAGTCAAGTCCGAAATGGGTATCATGTTTGCAATCTTTTTCTTTTTTTTTTTTTTTTGGTCATTCTAGATATCTTTGTTTCTGTCTCTTGTTCTATGTTCTTCTTCTTCTTCTTCTTCTTCTTCTTCTTCTTCTTCTTCTTCTTCTTCTTCTTCTTCTTCTTCTTCTTCTTCTTCTTCTTCTTCTTCTTCTTCTTCTTCTTCTTCTTCTTCTTCTTCTTCTTCTTCTTCTTCTTCTTCTTCTTCTTCTTCTTCTTCTTCTTCTTCTTCTTCTTCTTCTTCTTCTTCTTCTTCTTCTTCTTCTTCTTCTTCTTCTTCTTCTTCTTCTTCTTCTTCTTCTTCTTCTTCTTCTTCTTCTTCTTCTTCTTCTTCTTCTTCTTCTTCTTTTCTTCTTCTTCTTCTTCTTCTTCTTCTTCTTCTTCTTCTTCTTCTTCTTCTTCTTCTTCTTCTTCTTCTTCTTCTTCTCCTCTTCCTCCTCCTCCTCCTCCTCCTTCTTCTTCTTCTTCTTTTTCTTCAGTTTTCAGAACCCCTTAAAATAACTATCAAGTTTCATGAAACCCTAACATAATAATTATAATATAATCTAATAGAAGAGAAAACTTTCGTCAATTTAAATCTCACAAGGCAAACACAATACTTTCTTAACTGGTTTAAGCAAAAAAAAAAAAGAGGAAAAAACTCTTGTTCTTATGCATATAAACATTTCGAAAAAGTACGAATATGAAATTATACCAAGGAGACCTTTTTTTTTTCTTAATCAGGTTAATTATCATCATCCTTCCCGAAACCTCTTCGCGGACTCTTCCAGTTCCAGAAACCCTGGAAAAGGAATCTAGTGTCTGACACCCACCCCCCACCCACCCCCCACTAGCAGTGGGGGTCCCTCTGAACTGAGGGGGTCCCGCTGACGCCTTTAAGTCCTTCTTCCGGATTCGAAACTAACCGTCGCAAGGAGGTTGACAATCTCCATGGGGGAGTGACATTTTTTTTTATCATTATTATTCATTTCTCTTTCTTTCTTTCCATCTCTCTCTCTCTCTGTCCGTCTCTATCTCTATATTTCTCCTCTCTCTGTCCGTCTCTATCTCTATCTCTCCTCTCTCTCTCTCTCTCTCTCTCTCTCTCTCTCTCTCTCTCTCTCTCTCTCTCTCTCTCTCTCTCTCTCTCTCTCTCTCTCTCTCTCTCTCTCTCTCTCTCTCTCTCTCTGTCCGTCTCTATCTCTATATCTCTCCTCTCTCTCTCTCTCTCTCTCTCTCTCTCTCTCTCTCTCTCTCTCTCTCTCTCTCTCTCTCTCTCTCTCTCTCTCTCTCTCTCTCTCTCTCTCTCTCTCTCTCTGTCCGTCTCTCTCATCTCTCTCCTCTCTCTCCCTCTTCCTACACACACACACACACACACACACACACACACACACAAACATATATATATATATATATATTTATGTAAACTAAAATCTTCCATTATCATCGCTCCATGGCTACAGAAGCAAGACATTTCTCGAAAGATTATTCCATAATCTGTTAGTGATAACAATCTTCTACTTGTAATCACCCCTACGTTTTCTTTTGGTAATTTATGTTATCTAAGTCAATATGAGCCACCACGATCACCCCTCAGATGGATAAAAATGTTTGTTGCTAGCCAGAACAAAATATGTAAAGTGTGACGCAGGAGTGTTCGTCTTATCGTGAAGTTGCTTTTAAGTAGAAAAATAGTAATAAATAAATAGAATAAGATAGATAAATAAAGAGACATTATAAAGTATGTAAAGTGTGTCGTTGTGGAAAGGGCTTCGTCGTATGGTAAAGTTGCTTTTAAGTAAAAAATAATAAATAAATAAAATGAAATAAATAAATAGATAAATAAAAAGACATTATAAAATATGTAAAGTGCGTCTTCTTATCGCAGTGGTTAACCTTGCTGGGCTTAAAGTCTTTTGTCTGGTGAATCAGGTGATCTGGCGATTGCGTCATCTGAAGACTCAAGTTAGCCAGTGACCCATAGTGACCCGAATCAAAATAGTTTATCTATTTTTTGTTTAATTTGTTTCTTTTTATTGTTTATTTGCTTCTTTGTGACATATTTAGGGTCAAGTTGTTTCACTGACTAATTGAAATGGTTTGGTGTTTGTTAGTGTAAAATCACTCACACACACACACACACACACACACACACACACACACACACACACACAAACGCACTATAGCAGCCTTTTTAAATTGCATTATATTTTCAAACAATTTAAAAACAAATATCTTGTGAAGTAGAGTCAGCGATTTTTAGATATATCTAGCGATTGACAAGCGAATGTTTGAAAGCGCTGTTGTTTTCCTTTTGACAGTGGCCAGAAAGTGTCGTTGACGAATTTTTTCGTCAGATATCTCCACTATCTTCTTCATATCACCATCTGCAATGCTAGGTTCAAGGTAATTAGAAAAAGATATATTATTCGATTATCTAATGCAGAGGATCTCAGCCTTGCTTAACCCTTTCACCATTGTCATAATGTCATTCCCTCTTCCTTTCCAAGAGTGTCTGTTTCAAAAAGTGTATTCTAAATAATATGCAAATATTACAAAAAAATATTCTATCTTTTCCAAATTAGTATATATACATTTACAGTTTTACATGGATTATGTTTATAATGACGTTTTACAAATTAAATGCAAATTGAAAATATTGATGGATATATAAAACTTGATTAAAAGTAAAATATTTTTTTAATTTATAATGAATTACTTAACAGGCCATACTGAGGCTAATGCAATTAAAAAAAAGCTTAGTAGAATAACAAGATATTATAAATCTGTACTTAATTTAATTCGGTAGATTACAGGCCAGAAAGGCCAAAACCTATAATTGTTTTCCTCGCCCACGTAAATTTCCTATGGTCACAATTCACCCCCAGAAAGCCCAAAATTCACCCCTGGGGGTGAATTTTACCCCTAATGAGGACCTCTGGTCTAATGCATCTAGTAGGAGCCGACATTTCCTAAGATGTCTTGTTATAACTACAAACTTGTAGTACAAAATCAACCGTACAAAACAGCTGTCATTTGTTTAGTGATTGTATGTTTTATTTAAAAAGAATGCTTATGTGACTTGTCTTTAGATATGTGTGCGTGTTCATTGGTGATTACTTACAAAAATTCTGTGCTCATCAGAGTGAGAATTCAGTCTTTCTGGGCTAATTTAATTCAATCGCAAAGTGAGCATAATTTTTTTTTTTTTTTTCCTTTGGTTGTAACAGCTGGTACCATTACTGTCCAAACCCGTTCTAGAACCCAAGTAGGTCACAATTTTTTTTTCATCATTATTATTATCATCATTTATTCATTTTATTTTATTTTATATATTTTATCTATCTTATCTATTCTATCTATTTTATCTTTTATCTATTTTATCTTTTATCTATCTTATTTACTTTATTTATTTTTTGCAAATAAACAATTTCATTCCTACTCCCTTTGGCAATCAATGATGTTGATCATTATTGATTCGGTTTCACCCCAATGCAGGCGATTTTTTTTTTTTTTTAGTAGTAGTAGTAGGAAGAAAGGGTCACAAGCAAGGCTGAAGGGCGGGTATCGTGGTCCATGGGCTTGAAACAGATCTGATCGATCGAGACCCAACTGAAACCTGGGCTAAGAGTAGGAAAGTTATAGGATAACAATTTAAAAAATATATAACTAAATAGATGAATAGGCTGAGAGTAGAGAAGTTATAGGATAAGAAATAAACAAATGAATAAACAAAAAATAACATTGAATGAATAATTAAATAAATAAATTAATGAATTAATACATAAACTAATAAACAAAGAACCAAACAAAATATTAAATACACAAATAAATATGCAAGAAATAAATACATAAAGAAATAAGCAAGTGAATATATAAATAAATAAAAATCAAATAAAATCTAATCAAATCAAATGAAGATTTAGTTTGGCCCTGCCCATCCACCCCCACCCCACCCCTACCGCATAAGAATCGTCTGGCTTTAGCCAGAAAAAATCACTAAAGTTTGCCACAGCTTCGAATGCCCGGGATTACCTTGTAGCGGTCGCCAGCTTAAACCTTGTGAAGGGGATTACACAGTTACCGGGTTAGCCAAGAGGGTTACGTCTAAACCGGTTCACTAAAGAGTGGTTGCCATGGAAACGCGCTAAGTAATAACCAGAGTTTCTTTCCTTAGGGGTAATAACACGCCGGCGCGCACACACGCATACACGTACACATAAGAACATAGAACATAAGAACATAAGAAATAAAGGAGACTGCAAAAGACCATAAGGCCTACACTAGGCAGCTCCGTATCCATCACCACCTGTCATCCCCATCCATAAAGTTGTCTAATCGTTTTTTAAAACAACTGATAGTTTCAGCGCTTACTACATGGTTACTAAGTTTATTCCATTCATCGACCACCCTATTAGTAAACCAATTCTTGCCTATTTCCTTCTTAAATCTAAATTTGTCCAGTTTGTACCCATTACTGCGAGTCCTGCCCTGTTGTTTTATTATGATGACCTTGTTTGCATCACCCTTGTTATAGCCTTTGATCCACTTGAACACTTCTATTAGATCACCCCGCACTCTGCGTCTTTCCAGAGAGT
>NC_134795.1:61806037-61821037 GCF_046742065.1 Oratosquilla oratoria
AGCAGGGAAATACAGTTATATATAATGTATTACTCTTTTATGGAGTACTTTATTTCTATCTTGTAACAGATATTATCAGGAATGGCACAAATTCTAAGAAATAGAAACTTAACCTACAAGAAGTGTAGGTAGAAAAATCACAACTTAGTTCACAGTTACTTGACAAATAAATTGTATTTAGAAATAAGACGTAATTAGAAAACAGTGACATTATTGCTCATATAAAAGATTTAAAGAAAAAGTTTGTTCCACTTCCAAGTTCTACAGTGGAGCTCGTGGCTTGTTTTTGGGTCGTATATTTACGATATAAGCAAGTCTCTTACGATGTCGTATGCCAAGTGTCATAAATATACATAAATACACAAAGGATATGATTAACAGTCAGGAGCAAAAGATTTGACCCACTTCTCACAACGTCAATATGATTTTTTTTTATCGACTACTTGATAGTATTTTCTGTGTAGTATTTAGTTTATAATTAGGCAATTTTCTTGAACATATAATAAAAAAAAATATCAAAGAATTTGAATTTTGTATTTTGAAAAAAAAATTATGGGTCAAAACTTTTGTTTGTGACTGTACAAATGTATCCCTTCTGGACACCAACAAATACTCTCTTTCTTTTATTCAGAAATAAAATATTCTCTCATGAAAAAAGAGAGGAAAAAATCACCCGTTTTCTTTTTTATTGTTTTAAAAGAAAAGACGAGAAAAGAAAATGTCTTAGATCACGACCAGTGAATACATCATTGTTTTAAGAAGATTGTCGTCTTGGTCGAGGTAAAATGATACATCTAGATATGAATAAATAAATCAAGAATTGGAAGCAAAGACTAAGATACAAATAAATAACCAGACCTAAAGATAAGGCTTACCCAAAAGAACAGGAACTGATTCATATAAAAAAAAAAAAAAAAAAAAAAAAATCTGATTTTCATGGTTCTGTTTCTGATAACCAAAAACATCTAGACCCTTGCAGACGAAGAGATATCTAGCAGGCTTAAAACTAGTTAACCTAGAAGAAAATAGAATATACTTGAACTTATTTTTTGTGACATGATTTGTGAATACCACTTTTTTTTTGGGGGGGGTAGGGGGGGAAAGAAAAGAAGAAGAAGGCGACCAATGACCCTTTGGAGGTTCTATCAATGCCAAAGGGAGACTGTCATCATAATGCCAAGTAATAGGATAAGTGCCAAGTACCTTTCACTAATTCTAGAGCATGGGAAGATAGTTCTAGATTCCGATGTCCGATGCTAGAAATAAGACCGTCACCTTCAATTAGTTTACTACTTAACTAACTCGTTGTTTGATTGCCAATAGATCTGTCTAACCATTTATCTACTTTCTACCCCTCTATCAATAATTATACATCTCTAAGTCTACTATCTACTTGCTTACATAGCCATTTATCTACTTACTATCAATCTACAAATCAATATATATATACCTATTTCTGTCTTTCATTCTGTCGAATTGTAAATATATTTTTCTGTCTAATTGTATGTCTTTCTAATGCATTTATCTCTGTCTACGCATATAATATTTTTCCCTATTAGGTTCTCTACCTGTCTTCCTGTCTATCTGTCTGCATAGCCTTCTTCCCACTTTATGCCTTACTGTCCATGCATCTACATGTCTGTATCCGTCAATTGGTCGGTCTGTTTTTCTGTCTGCCTCTGTCGTTTTTTCTTCTACCAGTCTTTCTGTCAGTCTTTGTCAAACAAGTCTAAAGTATGTCTGTTTGCCTGTCAATCTATGTATGTCTACGTGTCTGTCTATATGTATGTCTGTCTCTGTCTGTGTCTGCTGTCTTTGTCTTTGTCCATCTGCGGCTGTCTGCTTACCTGTCTGTCTCTATCTCTGTCTAATGCACGTTTGTATTTCTATATAACTTGTCTACATTTCTGTCTCTCTAGCTTCTGTCTATAATCTTACTTTCTACTTAAATAATTTCCTATCTGTCTATCTTTTTACTAAACTGTGAATTCAAGTCTATGTCTTACTGTCTATCTGTCGATCGATTAATATCTACCCTTATGTCTGTCTGTCACTATTTTTCCGTCTGTCTGTCTGTCTGCCTCCTAACCTGCCCTCCCGTCTGCCAGTCATTCCGTCTACTTCTCTGATTATCTACCTGTCTACCAGCGTCCCGTCTGTCTATCTGCCTGTCTGTCTGTCTATCTGTATATCTGTCCATATATGCTTGTCTATCTGTCAGTCTAACTGTCTATATATGTACGTCTACCTCTATATTACTACCTATCTATCTATATATCTAACTATCTGTCTATCTCTCTGCCTATCTATTTTCTATATATATATATATCTATATATATCTAGATCTATATATCTACATATCTCTATTTATCTATCTATCTATCTATCTATATTTATCTATCTATCTATTTATGTCTTTCGTATCAGTATCACGTAGAATGCGAAAAGCTTTGAATACAAAGGAAAGGCTCCGTTGTGTTTCATTTGTTTCATCTCCCAAAAGTATTTCAGTGCTAACCTCTACGTATAAGCCTGTAATTTATAAAACAGTGTCAACTAGATTACATATATATATATATATACTTATATATGTATATATATACATATATATATATATACATATATATGTATATACTCACACACACACACATATATATAATATGTGTGTGTGTGTGTGTGTGTGTGTGTGTGTGTGTGTGTGTGTGTGTGTGTGTGTGTGTGTGTGTCACATATCTTTCTCTTTATGTCTATCTCCGTCTATCTGTGTGTCTGTCTGTCTCTTTGTCCATCTACCCGTCTATTTGTCTGTCTGTCTGTCTACCTGTTTGTCTTTCTTATAATTATCTATTTATCTATCTGTCTATATGTCGATCTATTTATCTGTCAGTCTACATATCTATCTACCTATCTATCTACCTACCTATCTATCTATCTATCTATCTATCTATCTATTTATCTATCTATCTATCTATATAACTACCTATCTTTCTGTATAGTCGTATTTATTTATCTATACATTTGTCTATCTGTTTATCTTTCTATCTATCTATCTATCTCTCAATCTATATATCTATCTATCTATCTATCTATCTATATATCTATCTGTCTATCAATATATCTATCTATATCTGTCTATCTATCTATCTATCTATCTGCCTATCTATCCATCTATCTAGCAAACTATCTATCTATCTACGTCTATCCATCCATCCAATCATACATATATCCATCTACCCAACCATATATCATTTCTTCCATCCCTCTATCTATCTGTTAGACTATCACCTCTCTATCCATCTATTTATTCATCAACACACCTATAATTCTATATTTCTATCCATCTACCCGTCTATCCACCTTCATATCTATTCTTCTATCCATCTATTCATCTATCCATCAATCCACCTAGCCACCTCTCTACCTCCTCATGTATCCATCAATCCATTTATCCATCTAGGGTTTTTCACTGTATTCAATTATTGTTGTACCAATCTATCCACATCTTCAACTATCCACGTGTTAATCTATCCAATTATTCATATATTTCTATCTGTCTATCAACTTTCTACTTAACTATCTATCTGTTTCTACCCACATTGTTATAAATCTGTCTATTTGTCTGTCTTATTTGTCAACCTACCTGTCTATCATCCATACGTCTGTCTGCCGACAGTGTATATCTGTCTCTGTCTGTCTGTCTCTGTCTGTCTGTCTCTTCGTCAGCTTGTCTGACTGTCTGTCTGTCTTTTCGTCAGTCTTTCTGACTGTCTCTTCGTCAGTCTGTCTATCTGTCTATCTGGGTATCTGTCCGCATGTCTGTCTGTCTGTCTGTCTCTGTCTCTGTCTGTCTATCTGTTTGTCTATCCGTCTGTCCGCAAAACTAGAATCCTTTTACACCATCCTAGGGCATCATTATATTGAGAATAAATCCCACCGAGTGAGAACAGTTGTCGAAACCGACCTTGATATGGACCAAATGGTCTCCTGTTGGTATGCTCCGCCTTTGTAACCGCCTAAGACTTTCAGTATATGCTACGTGACACGTTAAAATATCGGGGAACATAAGAAAAGATCAACTTTATTCATCCGAAGAAACGATCACAAACATTGGTTACACTGATGCACACGAATACACGAACACCCGACTTGAATGAAAATTACACTTTTACATGACCTTGACTCTTGACCTTGATCAAAGAAAAATTATAGGAGTCATCTTTAGGATCAGCTTGATATGGTACCATAACGTGGTTATGATCAAAGCAAGTTAAGTAGTCAAAATGTGCGTGACAACGTCACAGACAGACAGACAGACAGACGGACAAATGTTTAACGGAATAAAGCAACATAGTTGTACTTCCGACAACTAATAAGGATATAACTTTCCTCTATATTCTTTTTTCGTGAGAGATTCATAAATAAGGTTAAGTACTACTGTGGACTAAACTAAACTCTCATAGGCTGCATTACCTTAACTATAACCACTACATCAGCATCTGACATCATATCAGGTTTGCGAAGCTACACTGATAAGGGGAGATAACTAGCACTAGATATTAAAAAAGTTTGCGCGCTGTGGTATTCCATATTATTTAACTTGAGCCTTGAGTCAGGTTCATGATCGAATTTGTTGATTTTCTTACAAGAACATTTGCCAGTAATGATCACACTTTAATCACGTGTATTTGCATATACATACTCACATGCACACATATACGTTCATGCGCACATAAATGCATGCACACATACACACACACACACACATACACACACACATGTACACAAACGCATCCACACACACAAACGCATACGCAGACAAACACGTAAACACACACGTAGACAGACATATACACACGGACAAACACACACACACACACACACACATATATATACACATACATATGTACACACGCATGAACATAGCCCCAACCCCGTACATTACAACTCGATAAATACACACACACGCAAACCACTGCGATTTGGCCAATAACCCAACAGCATGTACTTGCGTTAATCTGCTTAGAATTCCCTCAGTGGAACAGCGCGAGATTATACGAAAGGAAAGAAACGTTGGTGAAATAAAAAGCCCAGAACAACCAACCCTTCCATGAAAATAGTGAGCCAGACTTCTATCGGGCTCTTGAGGTCTATTGCACAGTGCAAAGCCCTGCAGGTCTTGATACTCAGTATCAATTATGCCTACAGGATCTCAACATCACATAAGAACCATACAGTATCCACTCATATCAGCGTCTGTCATTTTTTTATGTGAAAAGGAGAAGAAGAAAAAAATCCCTCGTTACTCGAGAGGGTCCTCTGCCACGTAAGGGGTGTAGGCAGTTGAATTTCTTGCCGCCAAGTCCTTCTTCACAGATCCCTTTGTTCTTCTCTCCTTCTCTGTTTCGACTTCGCTTTTCTCAATGATCTCATCGGGACAAGGTTCTTCTTCACCGGCTGATACTTTCTCGTCTTGTACCGGTGCTTTTTCGGTTTTCTTGTTCTGCTTTTGCCTAAAAATTAGAATTAAGATAAAAAGGATTAGAATATAGATGGTACCTCACCCATAAGTGTCGCTAGCTGTGAGCAATGCAATGACCCTCTGGTCACAACTGATAATTAATCAGTCGTGGACAAAATGGCGTTAGCTCTGTTGAGTAGAACGGGAACTCCTAGTCACTGAATCCTTCAATAAGCTCTTTAATAGTGTTACCAGACGAGCTGAGGCAGCTTGTATATGGCTGTCCATCTCTTGAGTGAATAGGGTTAAGTACTGGCAATTCTTAGTCACTAAATATTTCTGTAAGCTCTTTAACAGTGCCTCATAAGCAAGGTCTATCCACGTGGACTTTTTCATCAAGAGAGGGACCCTGACCACCAGACCCCATTTTACTTCTACCCTTCTATAAGCTCTTTAACAGAGCCTCATAAGCACGGTCCATCCACGTGGAATTTTTCATCAAGAGAGGGACCCTGACCATCAGACCCCATTTTACTTCTACCCTTCTATAAGCTCTTTAACAGTGCCTCATAAGCACGGTCCATCCACGTGGAATTTTTCATCAAGAGAGGGGCCCTGACCATCAGACCCCATTTTACTTCTACCCTTCTATAAGCTCTTTAACAGAGCCTCATAAGCACGGTCCATCCACGTGGACTTTTTCATCATGAGAGAGACACTGACCACTAGACCCCATTTTACTTCTACCCTTCTATAAGCTCTTTAACAGAGCCTCATAAGCACGGTCCATCCACGTGGACTTTTTCATCATGAGAGAGACACTGACCACTAGACCCTATTTTGCTTCTACCCGTTTCGTTTTTCCATACTCCTTTATCAGCGTTTCTCAACCAGGGTACCCCAAAACCCTAAGGTTCCGCAAAAGGTCCCTAAGGGTTCCGCGAGAACAAGTGAGATAAGCTCGTGCACTTTTGATTTTTTATTTAATTTCATATACGTAATATAATTAAACACAGACGACATGTTCTTGGTTATTGTAATAATGTAATATAGACATCATCCCATCTAACCTATTATTACAATGAAAATAAAATGAGAAGGATTTTTTTCTTTTTTCGCAGGGGTTCCTTGAGACATGCAATTTATTTAAAAGGTTACGCAAGGGCAAAAAGGTTGAGAAACGCTGCCCTATATCCACATAGTCATTTAACCTTTCCTGTTTTTTAACCCGTGGTTTACTTACCTCCACTTCTTCTCATTGTTCATCGTAAAGAAGGATTGTTTGCATCCTTTGTAGTACCTCCAACACTCCCCAGTAACCCTTCCATGTCTCTCAGCCTCCAAATAGGGTTTCAGCCTCAAATTGGACCACGGAGATCTACTGGGACTGAAGAGGGAGAAGAGATCAAATAACATAAAGCATTGAGCGAAAAATTATAAGAATAATGATCATATATACATGTGTGTTGTACCTTTGTGTGTGTGTGTGGTTCACCATGGTCTTGCATAACGTGTTCCATTCGTGATCCACAGCTATTTCCCCTCCCGGAAGAGAGCTCAGAGCTCATATATGACCGATCTATGGGTAATGCTTTGACCTCACACGCACGCGCACACACACACACACACACACACACACACACACACACACACACACACACACACACACACACACACACACACACACACACACACAGCTTCCCGCCCACGAGAGTTGGAGTAGCGACCCGCAGTGCAGTGATACTGAAGTTATTTCAGCCCTGGTCGGGACTCGAACCCGGACTGCCGGAGAGGCAGCCAGGAATTCTACCACTGCGCTACTGTGTGTGTGTGTGTGTGTGTGTGTGTGTGTGTGTGTGTGTGTGTGTGTGTGTGTGTGTATGTGTGTATGTATGTATGTATATATATATATATATACACATATACATATATATATATATGTGTGTGTGTGTGTGTGTGTGTGTGTGTGTGTGTGTGTGTGTGTGTGTGTGTGTGTGTGTGTGTGTGTGTGTGTGTGTGTGTGTGTGTGTGTGTGTGTACATGTTTACGCACACATACGCGAGTGTGTACATGAAAACCTACCTTAGGAAGATTTCAAGAAGTTCTCCTACGAATCCGTGGTTGTGGAGAGGCATCTCAAACATCTCGCAGATGGCTCTGAGGAGACACCCGTGGCCTTCGAATCCCAGATTGTACAAATAGTCTTCGAGTATCTGGTACAATAATTCTCTGTACGAAAAGAAAAAATATATATATGAAATAAAACAGAAATATAAATGTAAAGGAGAATTGTACAAATAGTCTTCGAGTATCTGGTACAATAATTCTCTTTACGAATAGAAAAAAGAGCATTAGATAAAACATAAATAGAAAGGAAAAGGAGAATTAAATCTGCAGAGGAATCAGAATGATGAGAAGGGAAGAGGACTGGACTGAAAAAGAAGAAGAAAGAAAACGGGAACTTCGGGGAATAAGAACATAAAAACATAAGAATGAAGGAGACTGCAAGAGACCATAAGGCAGCTCCATATTCATCACCACCTGTCATCCCCATCCATAAAGATGTCTAACCGTTTCTTAAAACAACTGATAGTTTCAGCCTTCACTACATGGTTACTAAGTCTATTCCATTCGTTGACCACCCTATTAGTAAACCAATTCTTGCCTATTTCCTACTTAAATCTAAATTTGTCCAGTAAACCATTACTGCGAGTCCTGCCCTGTTGTTTTAATATGATGACCTTGTTCGCATCACCCTTGTTAAAGCCTTTGATCCACTTGAGCACCTGTATTAGATCACCCCGCACTCTGCGTCTTTCCCAGAGCGTGTAAGTTAAGGTGCCTAAGCCTCTCTTCGTAAGCACCTTAAGATTCATGATATTCCCTTTGCGGCTCTGTGAGCCTGAAGGCGCCTCACCTATCTATTCCTGTGTAGTTTACACCAGGCATCGCCCTTGTTAAAGCCTTTGATCCACTTGAGCACCTGTATTAGATCACCCCGCACTCTGCGTCTTTCCCAGAGCGTGTAAGTTAAGGTGCCTAAGCCTCTCTTCGTAAGCACCTTAAGATTCATGATATTCCCTTTGCGGCTCTGTGAGCCTGAAGGCACCTTACCTATCACCTCCTGCGTAGTTCACACCGGGCATGGGCTCCCAAGATGATCTCTTCTTTCGAGTGATGAGACTAAGGAATGGCCAAAGTCCCCAAGGGTTGAGCTCATCCGTCCATCCCAAAGCATCAAGGTCAACTGAGGGAGAGGTACGAAAAATGATTAGATTTCAAAATGATGTCGGAAGTGGTGTCAAAAATATTTAGATTTTGAGTTCCAAAAGCATCAAGGTCAACTGAGGGAGAGGAACGAAAAATTATTAGATTTCAAAAGGATGTCGGAAGTGGTGTCAAAAATATTTAGATTTTGAGTCCCAAAAGCATCAAGGTCAACTGAGGGAGAGGAACGAAAAATTATTAGATTTCAAAAGGATGTCGGAAGTGGTGTCAAAAATATTTAGATTTTGAGTCCCAAAAGCATCAAGGTCAACTGAGGGAGAGGAACGAAAAATTATTAGATTTTAGAATGTCGGAAGTGGTGTCAAAAATATTTAGATTTTGAGTCCCAAAAGCATCAAGGTCAACTGAGGGAGAGGAACGAAAAATTATTAGATTTCAGAATGATGTCGGAAAAGGTGTCAAAAATGTTTAGATTTTGAGTCCCAAAAGCATCAAGGTCAACTGAGGGAGAGGAACGAAAAATTATTAGATTTCAAAAGGATGTCGGAAGTGGTGTCAAAAAATTTAGATTTTGAGTCCCAAAAGCATCAAGGTCAACTGAGGGAGAGGAACGAAAATGATTATACTTTAGAATTATGTTGGAAGTGGTGTCAAAAATATTTAGATTTTGAGTCCCAAAAGCATCAAGATCAACTGAGGGAGAGGAACGAAAAATGATTAGATTTTTTAATTATGTTGGAAGTGGTGTCAAAAATGTTTAGATTTTGAGTCCCAAAAGCATCAAGGTCAACTGAGGGAGAGGAACGAAAATTCATTATATTTTAGAATGATGTCAGAAGTGGTGTCAAATATATTTAGATTTTGAGTCCCAAAAGCATCAAGGTCAACTGAGGGAGAGGAACGAAAAATTATTATATCTTAGAATAATGTCGGAAGTGGTGTCAAAAATATTTAGATTTTGAGTCCCAAAAGCATCAAGGTAAACTGAGGGAGAGGAACGAAAAATTATTAGATTTTAGAATTATGTTGGAAGTGGTGTCAAAAATATTTAGATTTTGAGTCCAAAAGCTTCAAGGTAAACTGAGGGAGAGGAACGAAAAATTATTAGATTTCAGAATGATGTCGGAAGTGGTGTCAAAAATATTTAGATTTTGAGTCCCAAAAGCATCAAGGTCAACTGAGGGAGAGGAACGAAAAATTATTAGATTTTAGAATTATGTTGGAAGTGGTGTCAAAAATATTTAGATTTTGAGTCCCAAAAGCATCAAGGTAAACTGAGGGAGAGGAACGAAAAATTATTAGATTTTAGAATTATGTTGGAAGTGGTGTCAAAAATATTTAGATTTTGAGTCCCAAAAGCATCAAGGTCAACTGAGGGAGAGGAACGAAAAATTATTAGATTTTAGAATTATGTTGGAAGTGGTGTCAAAAATATTTAGATTCTGAGTCCCAAAAGCATCAAGGTCAACTGAGGGAGAGGAACAAAAAATTATTAGATTTCAGAATGATGTCGGAAGTGGTGTCAAAAATATTTAGATTTTGAGTCCCAAAAGCATCAAGGTCAACTGAGAGAGAGGCACGAAAAATTATTAGATTTCAAAAGGATGTCGGAAGTGGTGTCAAAAATGTTTAGATTTTGAGTCCCAAAAGCATCAAGGTCAACTGAGGGAGAGGAACGAAAATTCATTATATTTTAGAATGATGTCAGAAGTGGTGTCAAATATATTTAGATTTTGAGTCCCAAAAGCATCAAGGTCAACTGAGGGAGAGGAACGAAAAATTATTAGATTTCAGAATGATGTCGGAAGTGGTGTCAAAAATATTTAGATTTTGAGTCCAAAAGCTTCAAGGTCAACTGAGGGAGAGGAACGAAAAATGAGTAGATTTCAGAATGATGTCGGAAGTGGTGTCAAAAATATTTAGATTTTGAGTCCCAAAAGCATCAAGGTCAACTGAGGGAGAGGAACGAAAAATTATTATATTTTAGAACTATGTTGGAAGTAGTGTCAAAAATATTTAGATTTTGAGTCCCAAAAGCATCAAGGTCAACTGAGGGAGAGGAACGAAAAATTATTATATTTTAGAATAATGTCGGAAGTGGTGTCAAAAATATTTAGATTTTGAGTCCCAAAAGCATCAAGGTCAACTGAGGGAGAGGAACGAAAAATTATTATATTTTAGAATGATGTTGGAAGTGGTGTCAAAAATATTTAGATGTTGAGTCCCAAAAGCATCAAGGTCAACTGAGGGAGAGGAACGAAAAATTATTAGATTTCAAAATGATGTCGGAAGTGGTGTCAAAAATGTTTAGATTTTGAGTCCCAAAAGCATCAAGGTCAACTGAGGGAGAGGAACGAAAAATTATTAGATTTCAGAATGATGTCGGAAGTGGTGTCAAAAATATTTAGATTTTGAGTCCAAAAGCTTCAAGGTCAACTGAGGGAGAAGTACGAAAAATTATTAGATTTCAAAATGATGTCGGGAGTGGTTTCATAAAATATTTATATTTTGAGTACCGGAGAGTTAGGAAATATAATTCATAAGGAGATGGGCTGGAATATGAAATAATGTTAATTTCAAGTGGTCGTAGGAGAACTACAAAGAAATTTCAAAGAAGTGTGTTTAAGAGCCCCTCGAAAAAGATGGTTACTGAGTTTTGGGGGGCAGCTGAAGAACTAAGAAAAATATACAAAAAGAAAAAATAAATGTGTTCAAATGGAAGTAAGAAAAAATAGATTTGAGGTGGCGGATAGGGATTAAAAAATTATTACACGCACTCGCGCACACACACACACACACACACACACACACACACACACACACACACACACACACACACACACACACACACACACACACACCAACAAACACACATACACACAAATTCGCTCACACACATGCGCACACACACATGCGCACACACACATGCGCACACACACACACACACACACACACACACACACACACACAAACACACATACATGCCAACACATACACACATGCACACAAATGTACATACACACACACACACCCACACACACACACACACACACACACATATATATATATATATATACAGTATATATTATATATATACATATATGTATGTGTATGATATATATATATATAATATATATATATATATATATATATATATATATATGTATATACTGTATGTATATTATAGGCAATCGGTTAAGTCACTATCACTTTTCACGTGCTAGCGGAGGTTTGAGTCCTTGGCTGTACCACATTTCAATTTCTGCATGCATGCCTCCTCAAGGTTCTCGATATTGATGGCTTAGAATTAAAGTGAATTGTGGTTGATCAATGTGTATATAATATATATATATATATATATATATATATCTATATATATATATATAGTATATTCTCTACTATGTTCACATGTCATAAATGCACTTGTATACTCACGGCCAAAGGGAATGGATATAGTCATAGATGCGGAGTATCCGGCGGGGATATCTCTGGCCAGCGGCAAATTTATGGACGCCGAGAAGGCCATAGCGGTCGTGGGCGGGAACGTAAGTCCGCGTCCAGCAACGAAGTAGATGAAGCGTTTCTTCCTGCTGGAGACTTCATCGTCGACACTGTTGATGAAGTTCGTGAAAAGTAGGGTTGTGGTTGGGTGACGAGGGGTGAAACGGGACGGGGCAAAGGGAGGGTGAGGGAGGGTAGAGGTGGTGGGGGATGATATGTTTAGTCCTTCCAGTAGAGGGTGGTTGGTGGGTTATTTTGGGTTAACTCCTAATGGGCTGGTTATATTCCTTAGTTTTAGGGAAATTTCAGAAGCCTAAACCATTCTAGGGTTTTTAATTTATTTCATGGTTTCGACACTCCATAATACGGGGCTGGAGTCCCTAATTTTTGTTAATTCTTAGGAGCCACCACCATTTTTTATTTTTCTCAGGAAAACTGGAATTTGGAGGAGAGGGTCAGAACCCCCCCACCCCCCCGTAAAAATTCATAAACTCTTATTTTGATAACAAATTTGAACATAGGTAAAAGCCTAGTTACACCAAGCTTACGATCTGTTTCCGACCATCGGCGACCTAGTGATCGCCGACCAGTTGCAGGTAGTCTTTGGAAGTCGCTGGTAGTCGGTAATAAGATAGACAGATTACAACACACACCGAATAGCCCACAGTAGAAAGATTTTCATCTTATCAACCACATTAACTTTTTCCATTTCAATTCCTTGCATAGGTTTAGTGTCGCCGACCGATCGCTTGATTTTCGGTCGAAGGTGGTCGGAAACGGGTCGTAAGCTTGGTTTAACTGGGCTTAAAGAGACGTAAAGGGGGCTTAAAAAGACGTAAAGGGGGCTTAAAGGAACGTAAATGGGGCTTAAAGGGACGTAAAGGGGGGCTTAAAGGGACGTAAAGGGGACTTAAAGGGACGTCAAGGTGGGCTTAAAGGAACGTAAATGGGGCTTAAAGGGACGTAAAGGGGGGCTTAAAGGGACGTAAGGGGGGCAAAAAGGGACGTAAAGGGGGACTTGAAGTGACATAAAGAGGGGCCTTAAAGAGACGTAAAGGGGGGTTTAAAGGGACGTAAAGGGGGGAACAGAGACCTCCCCACATCAAAATTCGTATACTTCCGATTTCGATTAAATTTGAACCATAGATATAAGACGCAAGAAATATTTCAAAACAACTAGCATCAGAAGATTTATTCCGATATTCCACAAAATGTGAAATATTTATTGTTTCCTTGAATAAAGAATAAAGTATCGAAATATTGACAATTTGAGTCATAAAAGCCGTGAGAGTTGTTAAAAATTTGCCCTTTCCTTTCAAAACCCGGGTCTTCTGCTTCTTTATATATATACATATATATATATATACATATATATTGTATATATATATATACATATATATACATATATATATATATAAACATATATATATTTAAGATTATTTCAGACAAATGAGAGAGAATGTGGGTGGGGAAGGGCAAACGAAGATATGTTGGAAATAGAGTTTATTGCCCTAACGTTGCGACCAACTTGGTCCTCTGAAGAAGAAGACCAAGTTGGTCGCAACGTTAGGGCAATAAACTCTATTCCTAACACATCTTTGCCTGCCCTTCCCCACCCACATTCTCTCTCATATATATATATATATATATATATATATACACACAATTACACTGGTTCCCAGTGATCAATTAATATCTTTTTTCTACCACAAATCGCTTTTAATTCCATGCCATCGCAGTCGACACTGAAGAATCGCTCGATGGAGACATCTGTTGGAAATTGAAACGTGGATGAGCCGAGGAATCAAACCCAGCTAACCCGTAACAAAGCTACAGTGTCACTCTTTGTTACGGGTTAGCTGGGTTCGAATCCTCGGCTCGTCCACGTTTCAACTTCCAACGGATGTCTCCATCGAGTGATTCTTCAGTCTCGACTGCGATGGCATGGAATTAAAAGTAATTTGTGGAAGTAAAAAGATATATATATATATATATATATATGTATATATATATATATATATATACATATATGTATACATACACATATATACATTCACACACACATATATATATATACACATATATATATATACACACATATATATATACATATATATATATACATATATATATATAACATATACATATATATATATATAATATATATATATATATATACATATATATATATTTTTTTCTAATCCAAAGTCTTCAAGGAGAAGTTCTATCTTTGCGCTCTTCCTATGAAGTTGTATTAAAACTGAGGTCTGTCACATAAATATGAGTAAATCTAACCCCTCCCCTCGCTAGCCTGAAGCCCCCTCATTGGTTGGTCGTCTGTCCGAAGCCTCCACATGACGTCACACGCCAAGTAGGGAGGGGCAAGTTTTGGATCGACCGTAGGGGAGGTTTCGAGAGAGTAGTCAAAATTTTTGAAAGACAAAAGAAAAATAGTCTTACTCCTCTTCGGCATAAGGAGGTTTGTAGTTCGCCGAAGTTGGCCCATTGTGTCCGAAAACCTTGGCTAGGTCGTCGAAAGTGTATTCCATGTCGGAGGGGTCAAAAGTGTCCTCGAGGTCGTCCTTGTCAGCCTTGTCCTTGTCGTCGGGGATAGTGTTCGAGTTGTCAGATGTGGTTTGGTCAGCGCTACAAAGCAGCGCGACTGTCAGCATTGTCAGTGCAAAACATCTCCAACGCCATGGCACCGCTCTGGCATGTGTTCCCGTCATCTGGTGTCAGCAAAACAGTTAAGAAAATTATTTTCAAAAAGTTAAGATAATAGTAGTAATAATAATAATAATGATAATAATAAT